>NW_021826031.1:0-334282 GCF_006345805.1 Octopus sinensis | reverse complement strand
TCGCTTGAGTCCAGCCGATTTCGTCAAAAGAGATGTTCAGGACTGCCTCCGTGCAAGATTTCAGTGATTTTTCCAAGTGAGTCAAAGTGTCTGGATACGAGTAGCATGGCAGGCAGCGGAGCGTGTAAAGAAGTTTCGGCATGTGTATGCTGTTTTTCATAAGGAAGAAAGCGATGTGTGAGTCTAACTCCAATAGACTGCTCGTGAGGTTACGGAATTCAGAGTCCTTCTTCGCCAGATGGCTTAAAGGGCATCCAAGGAAGGTTGCTTCTGATGGCTGGATTGTTTGTGCACCAGCGATGAAGCCTTGAATTGTCATGTTGACATTCGGAAAATCCGCCTCAGGGTAGTTGAGGTTTAGGATTTCCGATTTATCCACGTTAACGTTCAGTCCAAGGTTGCGCAGAGAAGGAATTAGGCGGGATAGGTCCTCGGTGATGGATTCCACAGACCCGCCGATGGTGGCGTCGTCCAGGTACCATAAATTGAATGGTGAGAGGATTGATCGTACAGCCTCGTCGATTGCTAAGGCGAATAGTAATGGTCCAAGAGGGTCGCCTTGTTGGACTCCTGTTCGAGAACGGATGACTTTATCCCCAAAGATAAGTGAGGTGTCTTCCCCGTACGAGAGGAAGGCAAGCTGGGAAATCTCCGGAGCCCTCTCGACGCATACCTCCATTACACGGTCCCTCCTGACGCTGTTGAAGGCATTACGCAGATCGAGTTTGACGAGTTTTCTTAAATTATTAAAACTAGCTAATAAACAATTCTGTAAAAAAAATTCTGTGAAAAGAAAAAAATATTAAGCTTCTAAAAAAGTTGGTTGTGGCTGTTAAACAGAGCGCTGCGGATACTATCGGCTATAGAGACATCCGTCCAAACAACAACTACGCATATTAGATTCAAAAATAAGGGAAATGTCAGAGCACTAAACCGATATCCGCTTGAGAATCGAAAATCGTTGTTTGGAAAATAAAAGATAGCTAAGAAATCAAAGAAACAGAATCCTTCACACAATTACAGTTCGAGCGCGTCTATTGTGAACGAAATACTTAGACGAGAAAGTCACCGAAATTGAAAAGCTCTCGCCTGGAAGTCAAATATTCATGACTGTTCGGATGTTTAACCGGGATTCTCAAAACTTCAAAATATATCGCGCAAAATCGATCGCGCAAATTTTCGTATTTCGTTAGTTTCGCGAATTCGGCCGACGAACAGAACGACAAGCCGTGGAATTCAAGGCTCCCAGATCCATTGGCTGGACCAAGCCTGTACTATTTCGCGGTATAAACATGATTTCAATATTAGACAAATTTTCTGGTATGCAATGGGAAGAACAGTTATCCAGAATAAGCAAAATTTGTTTTATCTGTAATTTTAGATTCAAATCAAAGTTTATTAGCCAATCTATGAAGGTTTTTTAAAATTTTCCAAAAAACCATTTGAGTTTTTAAAATTTACTGGTTTAGATTGTTGCGTAAAAAACATAGCCTTACTAGAAATTAAGGAATCATTAAGAAAACCGCCTAAATATTAGACCCTAAATAAGATACTTCTAGACTCAATCAAAATCCATCTATTCAACCAATTTTGCATCAAGTTCAGGAAACTTAAGATTTGATACTTTTTTGAGGCTAGATTGTGTATCTTGCTATCTTTGAGAAGAGAATCTTTTTTCAAAAGAATGTTGTTGATTGTTTTTTGAGAAATTTTTTTATTAAACAAAAATCGGGATAAGATTATTATGTGACATGGGCAGCGCGTTACGCATGGGCCGCGCGTTACATTTTTTGACATTTTATTTTTTTTTTTATTTTTTGAAGACCAAACACGGGCAAAGCCAGTTCATTATAGTTATTCCCGTGATCGCCGATCCAAACGAGGGAGATCCTTCTGAAAGGTTCAATCCTTCCCGCAAGATCGCCTGAGACGCGATGTCCCAGGGAAACTGTCAAATTAGAATTCTTTGATTAGCCGAAATTTAATTTTTTATAGTGACAAAAATATATTAAATTAATTGATTTTAAACATGTTAAATTATCTTTAATTTATTAATGTAACAATTATTAAGATTTTAATTTTTTAACTTGGCAAACCTACATTTCTAGCGTGTTTTTTCTTGTTTTATCTTGTTGTAATGAGTTCTTACAAGGGTTTTGTTAAACACATTATCGAATATGAGATTTTAAAGGATGCGTTGGCTGGTAAATTTCCAGAAAATTTTTCGGTAATCTCCAAATTTAGCCATACTATAAATCTCGACGTATAAGCAATAGATTTTAATTATTTTTTCATTTTTTATAATTTAAGTTATTTTAATGGATTTGTCTATTGGATTGTCTGGATTTTATATTTTTTAAAGAATAAAATTAAGCCGAAAAACATATTTGTAACTATGGAGCAGAAAGTCTTGGAATATCTTCTCTTTATCAACTACCAAGGTCCGCCACGTGAATTCGTCCAAATAAGATTCAAATAACGCTCGCGATGTTCCTAAAATAAATTTACGAGTTTTACCAAATTGCCTTTTTAGCTTTCTCTTCGCTCGCATCCATGTGTTCTCAATATTTTGAGTATGGATGGAGCCCAACCATCAGTAATGATATGGGTGCCGGGAAGTACGCGTCGAACGATAACCTCATTGAGTGTTTCCGCTGTCCTGTCTAAAGGATAAATGGAAAAAAGAACCTGCAACTTTTTCAAAAAAGCACTTTCTAGTTTCCCTATCTATTCCACCCAATACCCAATGGCCTGGTCGCCAATGCCCTCGATGGTACTTTCTGTGGAAAAATTTGCACTCGTCTATTTCCACTATCGACTCTTCTAAAAATTAAAATTAAATGAATTACGTAATGTATCTTCACTAACCACGAGTCCCCCAAATTTAATCGGCTCCTTTCGCTAACGGTAAATGACTTCCTAAAATTAGTTTAAGGGTGACTTACTGGAAAACCAGCTGTTCGTTCTTATACTTCGAGAAGTTTTGCATAGAATGCATATCCAAATTGCGTTGTCCACGTTTCTTTTTAACTTAGATAAACGACAGCGTCTCTATTTGTGAGAATATAGGTCTTACTTTACAGCGACCGCATTTCATTGTGTTAGAGATCAACCGCCTCTCTGCGCACCAAATTACACACTCATCTATATTCTCGCCGAAGAGCCTGTTTAGAGACGAAAACCGGTTATATTCCTGCATTATTTGCTCATCAGACTTGATTGCAGCCGCATCAACAATAGACAAACCCATTTAAAATTAAACAAATCCATTAAAATTAACTTAAATTAATAAAAAATGAAAAAATAATTAAAATCTATTGCTTATACGTCGAGATTTATAGTATGGCTAAATTTGGAGATTACCAATTTTTCGAGGCATAAAAAATATAGGCTTGCCGATAAAATACAGAATTTTACTATCATAAATGAAAGGTATTTTGAATGCGCAATAAGTTTCAGATTGTATTTTAAATTACTATGGATATTGAATTTGAAATTGAGCTTGTTGCAAAAACATTGCACAAGTGTTCTCACGGAGGAGTGAATAAAATTGAATATCAGTTTCGACAAAGCTACTTTACTGTAAAGAATGACATAATCAATTCGTGGCAGATCTTTGTCATCGTCCGTCAAAGAAAACATACGCCTGTTCGATTCCGGACTTACGGGGATTGATCCCCATTACAACCGGCTACTGTGAAGAGTCATCGAAAGTTTCCAAAGGATACACTTTCTGAAGAGATACACTTACGGAGGACCATTCATTCTAAATTATTGGAAGGGGGAATACGCTCGGCTTTGAGAGTGCTCTCCAGTGACAGTCCATTCCTGAAGCCCTCAATTGAGACTCATGAAGCTCTCCTGGATCGACATCCGGCCGCTCCAAGCGACTCACGAAATCCACCTCTCCCGTGGATTCTTCAGCCATTGTCTGTCTCGGACGATGACATTAAAGCCGGAATTTTATCCTTCGCTCCAAGCAGCGGGGCGGGTCTAGACGGGCTGCGACCAGGACATCTTAAGGACCTAATCTCGCCGGACACGGGAATCTCGGGATCACGGCTTCTTTCGTCGATCTGTTTCTCTATCAACAGAATGCTTTCGGGAGATCTTCCAGAGCTAGTTCGTCACTTTTTCTTCTCTGCAAAACTGATCGCCCTAGAAAAGAAAGGAGGGGGTGTTCGACCCATTGCAGTTGGATCTGTCTTCCGTCGGCTAGCCTCAAAGATGGCATGCAGGGCTGTTATCCCAACATTAACTCCGCTAATGTGCCCTATTCAACTTGGAGTTGGTACCCCAGGAGGTTGTGAAGCAGCAATACACGGAATCCGTGCATTCAACCACGTAAACAACAATACCCCCCATATTATTGTTAAATTGGACATCCGTAATGCATTTAACACCATTCTCCGCGACTCTATATTGGAGAACTGTCTTGAATTCTGTCCCGAAATATACAACTATATACTCAGCTCATATGCGAAACCATCCACCCTCGTCCATGGCCCTTACCATATTTCCTCGTCCTCGGGGGTTCAACAAGGAGACCCATTGGGTCCTGTGCTCTTTTGCCTTGGAATTAATCACATTGTTAAGAACTGCTCAACCCCGCTGAATGTTTGGTACCTTGATGACTGCACCCTCGGAGGTCATCCCGAAACTGTCTTAAAGACGCTCGTTGACCTTATTCCGAGACTTGAATTCGTTGGTCTTATACTGAACACTTCAAAAAGTGAAATCATTAATTTTGGGTTCAGTCGTGATGAATTCGAGGTTATTGTTTCCTCTTTCATTGAGATAATTCCCGGAGCGTCCATCACGCCTAGTATCAGTCTGGAGATATTAGGCTGCCCATTGACAGATGGTGGAATCAAGGACGCTCTTGAAACTAAGGAAATGCTACTGGAAAAAACTTTTGTTCGTCTTAATTTGTTGGACTCACATACAGCCTTCTTCCTGCTCAAAAATGCCCTTGGCATCCAAAAATTAAATCATGTGCTACGGGGGTCACCCTGCTTCTTAGAAAATGATCAACTTCATTCTATCAATGTCCTTTTCCGGAAAACAACTGAACGCATCATAAAAATCAAATTCGACGATCAAGGCTGGAAACAAGCTTCCCTTCCTGTCTCCTTTGGAGGTCTTGGCATCCGAAATCCTACCGATGTGTCCCGCCCCGCATTCCTGTCTTCACTGTACAGCAGTCAAACTCTGGTTCAGAAGATTCTCCATCTCCTCCCCGAATCTTCATTACCTAAGATGACTGCCTACTTTGACAGTTGGAGCGCAAAAGAATCGAAGCTGCCGTCGGACTTCTGCTCACAGAAGAGTTATGACAAGATTGTGTGCGAAGGTCGGTTTGTGAGTCTCCTAAAGACATCGAATCAACACCGTAGAGCATGCTTGCTTGCCGGGAGGTCCACGGGGAGTGGAGAATGGTTGGAAGCCTTCCCGATCGGAAGCTTGGGGACTCTCTTGGATCCTGACACACTGCGAGTCGGTGTCGGTCTACGTATCGGTCTCAAAGTTTGTGAACCACACAAATGCCGCTGTGGTGCATCGATTGATCAATTTGGACTCCACCCTCTCTCCTGTCGAGAAAGCGCTGGTAGATTCCCGAGGCATTCAGCTCTCAACGACGTTATAAGAAGAGCTCTCGATTCAATCGGATTCCCATCAGTGCTGGAACCACCTGGATTGGACCGAGGAGATGGAAAACGCCCAGACGGGATGACTATCTTTCCGTTTTTGGAAGGAAAGCCTCTCGTATGGGATTCAACATGTTCCGACTCCTTGTCCAAGACAAATATGTTGGAAAGTGCCTGCAATGCTGGCACAGCTGCGGATAGAAGAGGAAATATGATGGGCTCACCGATCGTTTCGTTTTCCGGCCGGTTGCTCTCGAAACCCTGGGATCGATTGGGAAGGAGTCGTTGCGCTTCCTCAGGTGTATTGGACGTCTCAAGACCCTGAGAACGCACAATCCTCTGGAGACGAGATGGCTCCTCCAGAACGTGTCCCAAGCAATAGTGAGGGGAAACTGGATCGCCATCAGTTCTTCTCCTCTACATACATTAGTTTAACTTGATTAAATCTCAATAACTAAAAAAAATCCGAAAAGTAATTCGAAATTGTAAAGTCTGTAAATTTTCATGTCCTTTAAAAGTTTAAGCATTTTTTATTGTAGATTGGATAAAACACCATGTTTTTGCTTCTTGTCCTAATGAATGGTTTCAGATAGATCTTATAGACTTAAAAGATTTTCAACGGTTAATCATGATTTTAAATGGATTTTAACGGTCATTGATGCCAATTTGAGAGGGTTGAGTGTACGTAGATAATTCCAAGTCAAAATGTTCCTATCCGGATTCAAATTTATAAGGAAAGCCGTGAAACTTCTAATTATTACAAAACTATGAACAGGAAAATGAATGTTTGTGTGATTATAATGTCGGTGATAAAGTAGGAAATAAAAAAATTAATAAATAGATTCGAATTAATTGGAACTAATCCATCGGTGCGACTGGATAAATTCGAATCACAGTACTATCCACCAGCTGAAATAATAAATATTTTGTCGAATAATCGCGTAGAGGTAGTTTTAAATTTATTTATTTAATAGATTAGACCAGAGGTTTCCAAGCTTTTTTTTACGCGCCTCCCTTAGAGAAAAAGTACAATCTTGCGCCTCCCTTTATATTCCATAATATAATACAATTATTATTTTATCAAAAACAATTTTTTAAAACAAAAAGTTAATGAGATAATTTTTTTTCCATCTTGGCGCAAAGTTTAAAATAGTGAGCAAAATGCTTCAACAAACAATCCAAATGTTCAGCAAATATGTCTTTGTTTGCTTCAATGTTCACTATGGCGCAAAAGGTGTTTAAAAGTGGAAACATGTCATAGATATTTTTTTGTATATTTGATTTCCATAATACCAATTTTTTCATAAATGCTTTTATTTTGTCCTTTTGAGAGAATAAATGTAGTTGTGGTCCCTGCATTGATTTATTCAATATACTCAATTTCCCAAAAATGTCAACTAAATAGGCAAATTTGACAATAAAGTCATCATCCCTGAACAACTTTGCATCTTCAATATCATTTTCATCAAGAAAATCTGCAACTTGATCTTTGAGTTCAAACACCCTTCTAATCACTTTTGCACGAGATAGCCAGCGTACCTCACAATAGTATAAAAGCGATGTATATTTTGAATCCATATCTTCACACAGCTTTGCAAAAAGCTTAGCTCTTAAAGGACTGTGTTTTTATGTAGTTTATAACTTTTGTAATTTGCGCAAAAATATCGTTCAGTTCTGGACTCATATTCTTTGAGACAAGTGCTGATCTGTGCAGCATGCAGTGCGTCCAGATAATTTCTGGTGCTCTGTTTTTTACAAGAGCTTGAAGACCAGATTTATTTCCTGACATTGACTGTGCTCCGTCTGTACAAAGTCCAACACAATTGATCCATTCTATGTTATTTTCTTCAAAAAAAGTATCAATTATATTAAAAATTTCATTGGCCGTGCTCCTTCCAGGAAATGGTTTGCAGAATAATAGATCTTCTATTATTGTACTTTCTTCAGCATATCTGACATATGCAATTAAATGTGCATTTTTATTTATGTCAGCTCCCTCATCAACTTGTATAGCAAATTTACAGTTACGTAGTCGAGAAACCAACTGATCACAAAGATCTTCAGATATGTCATCAATTCTTCTAGCGACTGTGTTATCAGCAAGCGGTATTTGCTGTAATTGTTTTGCATAGGATTCGCCAAACATTGCTTCAACCATATCGATAGCTGCTGGCAAAACTAGAGTTTCTCCGATATTGTGCGGTTTCTTGCATTTTGCAATCCTGTAAGAAACTTTGTACGATGCTAGTAAAGCATTTGAAGAGACAGAAACAAGTTTTTTTAACGATTTCGTTTGGTTATCAAACTCTTCTAATTTTCTTTTAAAAAATTCTTCAGACTTATGGACATGTTCAGAATGCATCGTTTCAAAATGTCTTCTTAATTTGCATGGCCTCATACTATCTGCTGCAAGTGTTTTGAGGCAAAGCAAACAGAGGGGTTTTTCCATAGAATCAACAAAGATACGTGTGAATCCTAACAATAAGTAAGATGGAAAGTATTTTCTTGTCTTTGGAGTGGTATTGATTATATTCCAATCATTTTGATTTTTTGAACCATCGTCAAAATCTTTATTATTCGTGAATTTTCTTTTGCAACCACTCAAGAATTTATTCATGTGTTAAAATTATTTAATTGTCTAATAAATTAAATAAATTTTTGAAAAAATATAATTTTTAAATTAATAACTCTTATTATCGGAATATAGTCACGTTTTTTACATAGATATAATTTTCTAAAAAATGTTTCTGAAATACTTTTCGCGCCTCCCTTGACACGAGTCAACGCCTCCCTAGGGAGGCGCGCCTCCCCATTTGGAAACCTCTGGATTAGACACTCAAATGGGGAAAATTCTATTGTCGGGATGGACAGGATTAAAAAACTTAATTAAATTAATTATTTTTGTAGTTGATAATTCAATAATAAGATAGGGTGCACTTTTTCAGTATATTTGTCAACCTATCTTATCTTTTTCTTTCATTTTATCTCTCCATCTATCATTTCTTTTTCTTTCATTTTATTTTGTCCTTCTATCTCTTCCATTTCTTTATTTCATTTCTTTCTGTCCTTCTTTCTTCTTTCTTTTCTATTTCTTTTTTATACATTTCCATCTTTCTTTTCTATTTCTTTCCTACGATGGCTATTTGCTCTTCGTGCAAAACTAGCAACGATCGGAAGAAAGGTAGATACTGTTCTGGCTGCAACAGTTTCTTCCACCTTTCGTGTGTTCGACTTTCCAGGCGCGTTTCAGCTTCTCTCATAACCTGGAACTGCCCTGTTTGTCGTTCTTGCAGGCCGTTCCCGGCCAACAGTCCGCCGGAAATCCCTGCTGAAAGTCCATCTCCGTCAGCCGAAGATGCTTTAAGATTCATCTATTCTTCTCGCTGTAACCGCAAAATTCCGGCACGGATACCGAAGGCAGCGAGGATTCAAGCTGCTCTCTCTTTGTCCACAGCTATAAACCGCGCTTTGTCATCTAATGACCAGTCTGACTGGTTACTCCTTTTTGGTTTTGCTGTTTTCGGTATTGGGATCCAACCCTCCCGGCCCGACAGCGAGTCTAAAAAACTTTCTCCCGCATCGATTATTAAACAGCAACTCGCCCTATTCGATCATTGTACTTCTCTGTTTCCCTCCCAGTTCGATTCCCTCCACTCTGACTCTCACAAATGTGTCGCCCCTTCTGTGGTTAACACTAAAACTTCCTCCGATTGCATTTACCTCCGTCGTAAGGTGAACAGCAAGCTGTTGGACGGCGACGTCCGCGGAGCTGTCAGACTTGTTGCCTCCTCTAACCGGCTTTTGTCCCCATCTCCCTCCGCATTGTCTAATTTGAGATCCAAGCACCCCAGTCCTCCAGTAAACTCCCGCACCCAACCCGCTGTCGATACGACCGCCCTTCCGCAACTGCTGGTTACCGCTTCACAGGTTGAGAAGGCACTGAAAAGTTTTTCCCCAAGCAGCAGTGGGGGTATAGATGGGCTGAAGCCCGGACACATTAAAGACTTGACTTCACCTCTTACTGCTGAGGCAGGGCGTCTCCTCTTGGAATCTATCACCAATCTCTGTAACCGTCTTATCGGTGGGAATTTACCGGATTTTGCCCGGGCGATTTTCTTCTCGGCTAATCTCACTGCTTTGGGCAAAAAAGATAACGGGGTCAGGCCGATCGCCGTGGGTAATGTTTTCCGCAGATTGGCCGGAAAGCTCGTTTGCCACGTTGTGATCCCCGAGTTGGTCCCGAAATTTTTGCCAGTCCAATTGGGCGTCGGCGTCAGTGGAGGGTGTGAATCGGCTGCCCATGCCGTAAGAGAACTTATGGATTCTTCATTGGAATATCTTTTAGTTAAACTGGACATATCAAATGCGTTTAACACAGTGAGACGGGATCATTTGCTCGAGACCTGCCTTTCTCTCGCCCCCTCCGCTTATCCTCTAGTCCACCTTTCGTACTCACAACCCAGCCTCCTCCTGTTTGGCGATTCCTTTATCGTCTCATCGACCGGAGTGCAACAGGGAGATCCCCTGGGGCCTTTCCTATTTGCTATGTGTGTCAACTCCGTCGCTCATTCTGTCCGCTCTCCGGTAAATATCTGGTACTTGGACGACGCGACGATTTGTGGACCTCCCCGCTCTGTCTTAGACGACCTGCGGAGCATTATCCCGGCCCTTTCATCCATCGGTCTGGAGATAAACTCAAGCAAGTCCGAAGTCCTAAACCTGAATATTCCTTCCGATTTTTTTGCCGAAACTCTGGACGCCCTGGAACCTATTCTAAAAGGCGCGCGGGTATCAGAAACAAAGGACCTTGTAATCCTTGGTTCGCCAATTGGTCACGAGGCCCTCTCACAAACGCTCATCGCCAAGGCAAGCAATCTGTCAAACATGATCGAACGGCTTTCCCTCATTGATGCCCACGTCGGGTTCTTTCTTCTGCGTAACTATTTCTCAACTCCGAGGCTTTTGTACACCCTAAGGAGTTCTCCTTGTTTTCGCATGCCTAATCTGTTATCCGATATCGATTCTATCTTGAAGTCTGGAGCCGAGTATCTGTGTAACATCCATTTCGACGCTCTGGGGTGGCTTCAATCTTCCCTGCCTGTTAATCTCGGGGGGATTGGCCTTCGTTCGCCCGTTTATCTGGCTCTTCCTGCCTTCCTCTCGTCCCTGGCATCATCCCGTGCCCTCACTGACATCGTTCTCAGAAACCTTCCCGAACGAAAAATGTCAGTTGATCACGTGGCCGCTCTGGACCTTTGGGATTCATTGTACAACAAAAGACCCAGTGACCCGTGTATCCAAGCTCAATGGGATGCCATTTCTTGTGAAGCTCTTGACGTACATCTACGCAAAAATTTCGATCAGCACAGACTTGCATGTCTCCGCGCAGGCTGCTGCACAGGGAGTGGGGCCTGGCTGGATGCTCTCCCTGTCCCTTCCACCGGTAACCTACTAGACAAAGATTGCCTACGAATTGGTTTATCATTGCGTCTTGGATTGGAAATCTGCGAAATACACAAATGTCGTTGTGGTGCTGTCATTGACCGTTTTGGTCTACATCCCCTTTCCTGTCGTCGCAGTGCAGGGCGCGCACCACGCCATGCAGCACTTAACGACGTTATTCAGAGGGGGCTCACGGCCGCTGGGATCCCATCAATCCTCGAACCCGTCGGGCTTGCGAGGGGAGACGGAAAAAGACCCGACGGCCTATCGACTTTCCCGTTTGAGTTCGGCAAGTCTCTGTTATGGGATGCGACGTGTTCAGACACTTTCTCGGAGCTCAACCTTCCTTCTTCAGCTGTCGAGCCTGGCTCAGTCTCTCGCAAAACCGAGAAGATGAAGATTGGAAAGTACAAGGAGCTCTCTGAACGGTATCTGTTCACTCCCATCGCCGTCGAGACTTCCGGCGTCATCGGCGAAAAGTCTCTTTCCTTTCTAAAAAGCTTGGCCGCATGATCTCCCATAAACGGGGAGACCCACGCGAGTCCAAGTGGCTTTTCGAAAGGATTTCCTTGGCCATAGTACGTGGAAACTGTGTTTCCATTTACGATGCCGGGAATTTAGTTAGTTAATAACTATTTGTTAATTACATATAAAAAAAAAAAAAAAAAAAAAAAAAGATAGTTTGAAGTTTATCGATAAATTGACAGATTAACATTAATTGAAGGTCAGTGTAACGCGCATCCCATACGTATCATTTGGCCCATGTCACATATTAATACCCATTCAGAAACAAGGAAAACAAAGGCGACAGTCTGGAAATTTAAAACAAATAATACTAGTCACAACTCCAAAGAAAACTCTATGTATATCAAAGTCCGGAGATCGATATATTTTTTTACAGTCAGAGTGGGTTAAAACCTAGAAGATTTACGACATATGTTGTTTGGAGCTATTTGTGAATAATTGCATTATGTCAGAAGTACAAACGATCCTTTCATATCCTGGGAGTCGACATGAGTAAGGCTTTCGACATCATCAACAAGAGTAAATTACTTATCGTGTTGAAAACCATTATCGATGAAGACAGTCTGCTGAAACTGAACTACTCGTCAAAGTTCGTTCTGAGAAGTCTATACCATTTTTACCAATGCTGGAACTCCACAAGAAGATACGCTACTACCTGTATTATTCATCGTATATTCGGAGACAGTTTTGAAAGATCTAAGAAAACAATTTGGAAGTCTGGACGATCACTTAATGGAACTCATTTACGCGGATGATGTCGAAATTGTCGCTGAAAATGGGGAATTTATAGACGTTATTGCGGAGAAAATAAAAACAATTTTAAGCAAATGGCCTTTCAAAGTCAATAAAGATAAAACAGAATTAACAACTATTGAACAAATGCCTACCCGTGTGGCGAAGTGGAGGAACACCAGAAAACTCGGATTTTTACTTGGTGACTCAAAGACATTAAACGACGGAAGATCTTAACCACAATAGCAATAAAAAATACCAATCGATTTTATTGAGAAAAAAGCAAATTTATGCAAAGATGTGGCTGTGCTTATACAAGGAATTTGTCCGACCTGTCTCATCTACAACGCAGGGATTTGGGGAACGTCAAAGAAAGACATGGAACAATTTGACTCTTTTCACAGAGATTAACTAAAAAAACTATTTTTTGGTTATTCTAGGCAAAAGAAAATTTCGAGCAAAAAATTACAGGCTGACTGAATGTGTACCAATAAGTCTGAATGTTATTGAAGCTCGTTGACGCCTCTTTGGTCATATTTTACGGATAAATAAAGAAAAACCTTGCAATTTCACCATAGAAGAATTTTTATGCCATAATGAATATCCAACTTATAGAGGATGTCCAAGAGGATGTCTTCCAAAGACACTTACTGAGTATTATGCTGTCATCGGGGGTCGATTGAAAAACGTTGGACAAAATCAGAAGACGATCAAATCAACGAAACGGATGAAAAAGACTGATGACGAGGATAATAAAAAACATGGCACAAGCGAAACCATAAAAACTGTTTATTGGAACGCAAACGTGCATTAACTAAAGAGTCTACAAAATTTTAAAAAGTCGATAAAGTCAATATAATTTATTCTATTCACAATTTCATGTATCGATCATCAAGTTTTTAATTTGCAGGAGTATTTCTGGGCTTTCGTTTTCGAACTCTGACAATCTCAAATTCCTTTTCTAAAAGGTGTATTGAGAAGTTGACAAGGTCAAAATATTGACAGTCAGACCAGTTCGAAAACATAGCTCGATACCTATATAAAGGCTCGAGTCCTCCTTGTTTTTTGAGGTATCTCAAAATTCTCTCCACCTTTTCTGCCTTTTCTTCGAACTGTATTTTTCGTCTGATCCTCGACAGCTTTGAAGACTAAAATAATACAATCCATAGACTTTGTTATTCCTCCTTCTATATTCCAAATAATTTTCCCACGCTTTATTAGTAGTTTGGTCATTTTTCTGGAGTTTAAATGTTTTAGACTTTACCGAAATAGTGTCTGGGGATAAATAAGGGTGTTTGATGGGGTTATTCTAAAGGATTAGACACTTCCGACAACCCGGTCCATATGTCACCACTTTAATGATTATAGATCAATGCAGACACCTCTCGAGAGGAAATTATTTTTGCACGGAAGATAGTAGTTATTCTGTCTGGCTTGCGTCTGGAATTTCAATCTATATTTTTCTAATCTATATATTTCGAAAGTCTACTTATCAATTTTACATTTTCATTGTTGATGTCTGATTTCTTAACGATAAATTATGTTCGAATTGTTATTTCGCATAAGAGTAGATACTTTGATTTGAGGAAATCGATAATAATGTTAAAATCTTGACGGGTCGAGAGGGTAAGTCTAGTTCTCTTAACCGATTTGGGCGCGGTTCTCTCAACCGATTTTGAACATTAAGTGCCCTCTGAATTATCATCAGCGGTTCTGAAGTGTCACTCGCTAGAATTTGAAACTCCTACGTCCTCAAAAACAATTTGATTGGGGCGAAATTCGTCTCCAATCCTGTATTAAGTAGTTCCCTACATTCCTTGATCAACATCTGTTTCGAGACGGCCTGTCGTTTCCACTTCGCCTATGTTAGCCGCATTTTGCTGACGCTGCTCTAAATGACCTTATCAGAATGTTATTGAAAGTCGCCGGAATGCCCCTCATATTTGAACTCACAGGGATCGATCGGGGCGATGGAGAGAGACCGGACAAGATCACTGTATTTCCATTCAAAAATAAAAAAGCCATTCAAGAACCTGCCGATGTGCGCATCCGCCCATGGATCGATTGCTACTACAACTGAATGCAAAAAGATGCGGAATTACTCTTCGCTTGTGGAGAGTAATTTCTTCTATTCTCAGTTGAGACTTTCGGTTTCTTGGAAGGAAAGGCAATCAGCTTTGTTCAGGGTATCGAATGTCTACATTCTTGAGCGGATATTCTTTGCGATAGTAAGCTCTAACTCTATCTAGCCTTTGGCCTGGCGAACTAAGCACACACGTATAATATTCTTACATCTCAATTACCAATCAATTGAGAGACAAAAATTCGTAATAGGAAATGAATATATACGTTTTTAAGACACAGGAAATTCTGTCTTTTTAAATTATCATTATTAGCACTACATTGTACACGCTCACTTCCCGCGTACAAGCTCAAGATTATGGAGTCTGCCCTGGTTGCTATTTTGGTGGTGATTTTACGGAATATGTTCCCGACAGCAACCAGACAAACTTCTTCGTTCATTTACTTTAGTCCCGTTGAATATCAGGGTAAGATCGCATATCTCGCCGGATAGGATTGTGTCAGAAATTTCAAAGATCTTTTAACCACGTTAGTCAGACTTTTCCCGAATATCAGGACTGGAAACAATCTCACGTTTTTTGTTAGCTCGAAACAGTAGTAGTCGAAGTAGCACTCACATGTGTGTCACATGGGCCACGCGATACCTATAGGCAGCCTGTTACGTTGACCTTGAATTAAGATTAACTTCAATTTTTTTTTAGTTATGCAATGGCTGATTTTATTAATAAGCATAAATTAACAGGTATTTAATTAGCAGCAGAGGATAAGATGGAATGGCAATTCCCACGCAAGATGGCTATTGATTAACTTCAATTAATTTCATTTTATTAATAAAACCACAAAGAGTAAAATTTTGGTAACTATTTTTTTAGTCTGGTCATTAGTACTGTCGATATTTCTCCTTTCGAATTTTTTATCTATTAAATTAAAATATTTAAAACTACCTCAACGCGATTATTCGATAAAATATTAATTATTTCTGCAGCGGAAGAATACGGAGACTCAAACTTATCCAGTCGCAATGAAGGATTTGTTCCAAAGTCCTTTTTAACCCGTACCTATTTATTAATGTTTTTAATTCTTACTTTATCTCCCACGCTAAAAATATACTTACTATTATGAACATTCATTCTCCTGTTCATAGCTTTGTAATAAATCGAATTTTCATCAATTGGTTAATTTCGAAATTGAATCACTTTGCAGTTGGCAACAAATTGTCTGACTGGAAATAATCTAAATATATATTTTAAATCAAATTACGAGAATTTTCAATAGATTCTGGAGTCGAACAATTAACCAAATCATCCATTTCTTCCAAAGTCACACACTCATCACTTAAATTATCTAAGACATAAGATATGTACACCCCTCGACATAAATATTGGTGAATCTTCAACTTACTTCATTCATACAAAGAATGATTTAATTTTTTCTTCAGATATATTTTAAAATCTGATAAAATTGATAAAAATTAATTTAATTATTTAAATTTTGAAATTTTGTCTTAGAAATTTGGAAAAAACAACGACTTTCATTGGCATAAAATTTGGTTATTGTGAGATTAATATGTACTTTTGCCGAATAGATCTCCCAACACCTTTTTTTCATTGACTCAACTAATTTTTCAAGTGTTTTTGATGGAATAGAATTCCAAATATCTAATAGATTTTCCTTCAGTGCCTGAATGTTCTCATTTTTTCTTTGCCTAATTTGAACCTTCAAATAAGCCCACAAATGCTCTATCGGATTTAAATCCGGAGATTGCGAAGGCCATTCTAATTTTTTAATATTTTTTTCGCGAAAATATCGAATAATCATTTTTGATGTATGGCAGGGAGCGTTGTCTTGTTGAAAAATATAGTCAACAATCCCCATTTTTTGTACAGAATATGGCAAACTATTGGTCAAAATAGATTGATGTTTTGCAGAATTAAGCGTTTTGTCTATAAATACCAAATCGCCTACCCCATGATAGGAAAAACAACCCCACACCATGACTTTCCCTAATTTTTTATTACATCATAATTTACCTTTTCCAAATTGGACAGTTGGAGTAATATTTTCGAATTTATTCATTTCAAATTTTTTTCTATACACAATTTTTCTTTTTTGGATCGGTAATAATTCAAAAATACATTTATCAGAAAAGATTATTGATCTAAAATCATGGTCTGAAATTTGAAGAAATTTTTGGACGATCTCGAATCTGGAAACCATGTGTTTTTTTGTTAGAAGTGGTTTTTTCTATGCAATTCTTGCGAAAATTCCATTTTTATTTAAATTTCGTATTATGGTTCGAGACGAGACACGTGTTCCAGAAAACTTTTCTATTTCATTAGAGAGTTCAGAAGCAGTTAAAGATGAATTTTCCTCTGATGTACGCAAATGATTAATTTGCACATTATTCAAAATTGATAGTCTTCCAGAACCATGTTGGCGGTCATATGATCCAGTTTTATTGTATTTCTTGATAAAATTTACGACTGTTGAATATGGAACACCGGTTTCTTTAGAAATTTTAATATATGACATATTTAAGTCGTATAGCGCAATTATTTTCCCTTTCATAAACGAATCGAGAGTATTATATCTAAAAATATTTTTTTATTAAGATCAATCTCTAAATACTAGCATAATTTGACGGTTTAAATTTTATAACCAATTTTTATGTCACTAACCTAATTGCCGACATGCTTTAAATTTTTTGCAATATTAAAATTTAAATCTATTTTAATTATAAATACAAAATAAATATTATTTTAGAAGATCTAAAGGATCTTAAAGTATGAATTTATTCGTTTTTAATGAAAAAAACCAGGAAAGATTAAATAACCAATATTTTGTCGAGGGGTGTATAACCATGGATTATTGAATTTATTCCCTTTATTCCTCGATATCTTTCGAAAGGACTTTCGTTAGAAAATGAATGGACAGATATGTAATAACTGTACACAGCATTTTCTAATTTATCAACCCACTTTTTTTCACTGTGGACAAATTCCTGGTTATCGTTTGATTGAATCTTTCGACAATTCCTTGAGCCCGAGGATTATTGGGCCTTCCGTGGATTTGTTTGATGTTAAAATCAACGCATAGTTGTGTTATTTCTTGATTTTTGAATTCAGACCCATTGTCTGATTGAAGAAATTTGCATGGTCCATTTAAAGCGAAACAAAGATCTCATGATTTGACACACTTCCTTACCAGACTTATTATAAAGTGGTCGTGCAAATGCAAATCTATAAAAAAAATTTAAGAAACCAACCTACTATAAATGTCAATGACCGTTAAAATCCATTTGAAATTTTCGTTTAGTGTTGAAAATCTTTTCAGATCTATTATTATTATTATTATTAGCACTTCCCATAGGAACATAAACAAGGAAAGGAAAGAGTTATATCCCCACACGTGCCACACACGATACAATCTTCTTAACCATCGTTTGCCATCCTCTCCGGTTTTGTGCAAGCCATCGCAGTTCGTCCAAGTCCTCGCATTGTTTCAAGGTTTTGCCCACGTGTTTCAGATCGTATTCCAACGCAACCGGCAGTGTTGTGCGGGAACGTCCGCGAAACTTTGGGCTATCCGAGAGAAAGTACTCTTCCATGGCTTGGTAAGCAGGTGAGGACGGGTCCATTCTCAGGACGTGTCCGAAGAGCCTCCAGCGGCCATCTATGATGTCCTGGCTGACTGGCACCGAGTTACTGAGTTTGTAGAGCGATGAGTTGTTAATTTTCTTAGGCCAATGCAGGCCATTTAGGACGCGAAGCTGTTTTCTGTGAAACGAGTCAAGATTCTTTAGTTCGGTGTCAGAGATGCCCCATGTAGATGAGTTGTACAGTAGTACCGGTTTGACAAAAGCGTTGTAGATTCTAGAGCGTAGTGATGGGTTCCCGGGACAATATCGTAGCCAATCTTTCATGACAGATTTTAGAGCAACAGCGGCCAGTAGCTTTCTTCGCATGATGTCTTCTCGGTCTCCAAGCAGAGAGCTAAGCTTCTTCGAAAGTCTCCATTTTTCCATAGTTTGGGTATCCGAGCGTGATACATCGACCACGTCAGTCTTGTCCGTGTTCATGATTAAGAACCATTCTCCAAGTTTATCCGGTGCAATCTCCAATAGTCTGAGTAGGGCGGATTTGTCAGTGGACACAAAGTCGACGTCGTCAGCGTAAATCACTTCAGTTATTGACTTGTCATATAGACCTCTCAGCTCTCGTAAAGCAGCCTCAAGGTAGATCACAAATAACAGAGGCGAGAGAGAGTCTCCTTGGGGGGTTCCCACATTTGTTGGGAAGGATCTGGACGACGTTGTCCCAAGGCGAACAGTGAGGTCCGTTTTTGCCAATAAGACCTGTATCATTCTGATAGCATCTTCATCTAAGAAACTCCGTAGAACCCTCATGAGGAGATCGCGATGGATGGAATCAAAAGCTCTTGACATATCGATACCCAGGATTCTCGTGGCACTTTTGTATCTTTGGTGGGTTGCACACCGCCATCGGTGGCCCAAAGAACATCTGCGGTTGAACGTCCTTCTCTGAATCCGCTGTGACTCGGTGACAGAAAGTCATTGACTTTGTCTCCAATACGATCCAGCACGATCAGCGAGAGAACCTTCCTCAGGGAGTTTAGCAAAATGACTGGGCGGAGATTTTCTACTGGACCAAGAGATTTGTTCGGCTTTTGAATAGGGATGAGAACTCCAGAGCCCAGCGGGAGTGAGTCATTTGTAGCAAACATATCGTTGAGGATGTTCGTGATGTTGCATAGAAGAGATTCGGGCCCGTATTTCAGCAGCTCCGCATTAATGTTGTCCGGTCCCGCAGCTCGGTTATTCTTGAGCCTGCTAACAGCCTTTGTAACTTCCTTTGTAACTTCTTTTGGTTGAGGTGGCGACGTACCTCTCTTGCACAATGTCTAAAACACACACAGTACAACCGGACAGGCTATCAATTCTATCCTTTAACGTTCGTGGACTCTGCCAGACCTGGAAACAACAAGCACTCTGTAATGACATGGATAAATATCGTGCGGACATCGGCTGTCTACAAGAGACCAAACAAAAATCTGGAATGGACCCAACCTATGGAAATTACCGAATGATCTTGCTACCCTCCGACTGCAGACACTATGGACAAGGTTTTGTGATTCACAAGAAGCTCGGTGTCAAACGCTGGTGAGAATTACAGATAGGATTTCAGCAATCCAAGTACAGTGCGACCTCGAATGGGGAAATTTTTCCCCAATTTTGAGGTTTCCCCAAAAAAGGTTTTCATTAAATTTAGGTCTCGCCTGTTCGATATCTCTCTTAATAATATAACCGAGACGGATAACTAATTTTTATTTTTAATAAAAAAATCAGTTAATTTTAATCGTGTGTTTTGTTTTTTTCGCATCGAACTCATAATATTTGCTTTGAATCTGAATAGATCCAGTACATTTTCCGGAGTCTCTTGCTAATAAATTTAGCAGCATTGTGAATGCGCATTCCGCATTGTTTATAACTTGTTGATCATCCAATGTTCCATAAATTGTTCGCTGCATCGTGATTCGCCATGTAATATTCTGAATTTTATTTCGAATTGTTTCTTAAATCTGTAAAGCCATCCATTAGAAGCAGTGAAATCATGATTTGAATTTCTATACGCAATTTTACGTGCAATAAGCTTTAAGGTTGGCCCATTAATTGGGAAACCTTTCGACCTGAGATTACGAAAAATCTCGTAAACTTGGGCATTCAATTCGTATCCAATTGTCCCTTCGGATGTTGAGAAACCTTGAGCTAAGATTCCTTCCCTTTTCTTTTTTAGTCGGTATAGCATTCCTTTAGAGATGTTAAATCCTTCACAAATCATTTTGTCCTTATGACCCGACTGTATATCCTTGCAAATTCTGATCTTTTCACTTTGATTTAGTTTTCTAGGCATTGGCTTTCTAAAATTATAAAATAACTTTAAAAATTGATAATTTCAATTTTTTACCAGGTTAATTAGCTAACTAACTAAGTTACCAGGTTAAATAAATTTAAAATTATTGATTACAAATTTGGAAAAACAGGTTACAATAAATAAATAATAATAAATCAAAAATTATACAAATATATTAATGAATCGTTTATGATAATATAAAATTTTTCCCCGGTAGGAGGTTTATTTCATTAAAAATCATCGTATTTTATAGGGATGGCAAAATATTTCCCCAAAAGCAAGGTTTTCCCCAAAAAAGAGGGTTTCCCCGCTACTTGGTTTTCCCCAATTCGAGGTCGCACTGTACAAATCGGCGGTAAAGGCAGGCCCAATGCAGTCGCAATGGTCATTAACGTATACGCCCCGCATAATGGCAGAATCGTCAACGCTCCTGAAGAAATCGATGAATTCTATGAGGTACTGACCCGGACATACCTATCCTTACAATCGTCCACCTTCCTGCTCGTCGTCGGCGACTGGAACGCCAAGGCTGGCATCCGTCGAGGCACTGAAACTTTTATTGGACGGCACGGAAGAGGATATAGAAACCTCCCGGAGCCCTATTGGCTAATTTCTGTAAAACACTCGGGTTATTCCTATGCAACACGGCCTTTGATCACCCTGCTCGGCACAAGTCTACCTGGACTGGCAGGAGACGTGGTGAAGACAGGAACTATGTGCCGGTCTACAACCAAATTGACTACATTGTGTGTCGCCAAAAAGACACATGGCTTCTACAAGACTCTCGTTCTTATGGGGGCTCGGTCGTTGACAGTGACCACAAGATAGTCATCGGCAGATTCAATCTGAAGAAATTATATGTGCTGGACAAAACAAATCGTCAATTCCCTCATAAATCGGACAGATACCTGACAGAAAAACTGGCTTCCTCACTATCGACTCGAAACCTCTATAAATCATCCATCGATGAATCCCTTAAAAACATGGAATCTGGACTTATGCCTTCAGCCGCTTGAAAGGTAATGTCAGCCAACATTCACTCGGCGGCAAATAAATATGTTGGAAAGCAGCCAAAAAATACGCACTCTATCGGGCTGTGTCACCCGGATGCTCTTGCCTTGTCAGTTGTGCAAAAGGAGCTTAAGCTGAGGACTGAGAACACCAAAGATATGGATACCAAACTCGCACTGAAAGGCCGGCGTGCTGCCATCCAAAAACAAATAAAGACCCTAAACCTCCAATATGGCCGGGATATCCTGGCTTCCCGTCTTGGAGAACTGGAAACCCTCAAAGATAATGCACGCACGTTTATGGCTTTACGGTTGCTTAAGAGGAAGAAAAACCGCCCCAAACTTCGACTCCAAACCAGTAATGGGGTTCAAATATCTGACCCGGGAGAACAGGTGGGAGTCATTGCGGACTATTTTGAACAACGATTTAACGCTAACACCGAACAAATCTCGCCTTTCTCTGGCCCAGCACGACGACTGAAGAATACAATCTCCCTTTTCAGATCTATTATGTCTATTTGAAAACGTTCCTTTGGACAAGAAGCAAGCACATGGTGATTTATATCTCCAATCTACAATTAAAAAAAATCTTGAACTTTTAAGGACGCAAAAATTTGCAAACTTCACAATTTCAAATGACTTTTCTGATAATGTCATTCTTGACAGTGAAATATCTTTGTCGACATTCATATTCAATTTTATTTACTCCTCCGTGTGAAAACTCATGTAATGATTTCGCCACAAGCTCCATTTCGGTTTCATTATCGAGGGATATGACTAACTTGGGATCACTAGATTTAAGATAAAGTCTGTAAATTTATTGCAAATTTACAGTACCTGTCATTGATAATGGTGAAATTTTCCATCTTCTTTATAAGTCTATATTTTCGGTGCCTTGGAAGATTTTCGGGAAATTTATCATGTAAAGCATCTTTTAAAATTTGATATTCAACGCAATCTTTTACAAAACCCTTGTAAGAAGCCATTGCAACAAAATAATCATTCATGCTAAATATCATCTAATAGGATAAATAACAATAAAAATCGAATATACAAAATTAAATGTGGGATAATGATCAAAAGACATTTTCGAGGTCAAAAAATGCAACAGGCTGCCCATGCGTAACGCGCCGCCCATGTGACATATTGGAGCAGAAGAAATAAGTAATACAAAGATTGATATGCAGGGAAATGAAGAAGAGAGAACGAAATATACACCACAAAGGAATGTTCGTTTTGCTTTGATTGTGGTGGTTAACCATATTACAAAACAGTGATTAGCTCGTTTGTCGTTTTTTTGTTTTTGTTGAATTAATTAAATTAATTAATAAAATAGTTTAATTCAGTAATTATTTTAATTTAGTAATTAACGGGATTTATTCTGTTAATAAATATAGATTAAGTAAAGTGCGGGTAATATTATCTTTTATACTTGCTCTTGTTGGTCTTTTTTATTGATAAATTAATCAACAAATAAATGAGCAATTTTCTTAAAAAATATTCAACTGACAAATTTACAAAATCTCGAAATCTCTCAACCATCTCCAACGGGTCCATACCTATAGTGGAAGACATGACTTCTGAACAAATAGATGCAGCCTTCGAAACAGTTCTGGTATCTATCCTGTTCCACAACTCCATAGGACGACATGAACCTTCCAGACGACAAGAAACAGACACTTCGTCTACAAAGTAACGTCCACAAAAAGCAAATTCTCGATATGAACTACCGTCGGACATTCAATGTGGCCTATCATCATAACCCAGCAGGACAAGAACGAGAATGCTGGGAAATTTGTGGCCATGCTGTCCAAACCAAACAACAAAAACATCCGTAGATACAATCTCCTACAGACAGTGAGAGTACATCTCCGTAACGACACTCTCCAGTCTATTCTGTCTTAATATTGCAGGTGGAAAAAGTCATTTGGAAGGAATGGCCTGCTTGTTTTAATTAATTCCATAAACACCCATTTAAAGTGACTTTGGGCATTTTATATTATCAGGGCAGAGGAAACTGACTGTCTTAAACAGGCAGTTCTGTGTATTGGCTGTTTTATAAACTCCAAATATGGAATGGACGAGGCATTGGCTACTCCTGAATTGATATGTTCCCTCATTGAGTGTATTCCCTTTCCCGATGCACAAATTCTGGTCGAAGTAATCAAAATAATCGCTGCTATCTGCATATACCCATCTGGGTCCTCATTTCTTGAATTTATAGACTCAGACACGAGAAGGTTTTGGAAGGGTTCACTTCCGTGAGAAACAAGAGGAACAGTCACCACCGTTTTGCGGAGGTGGTGTCAATTTTGAACGGTGGTTTCTCTCTCCAAGTACAAGTAAGGGTATGTGGTGGTAAGATTAGTCGGTGTGTCTCCAACTTGTGAATGCTGTGGTCTCTACTCCTGAGGAATGGGAATTTCGACAGCATTTGAGATGTGAGATTATGCGGGCTGGATTGGGACTGATTTATGAGGTTTGGTTGAGTGGACTATTTTAGTCTTTCTGTCAAAATTCGTCCCCAGATGTGAAAAGACAAGTCGAAATATTCCAAAAACAATTTGATTACGACCTTGAAGAACTTAAATCACGATTTGATCACTTTTCTGGACAATTTCAGTAATAATTTATTCTAAATTAAGATCATTGGACGACACTTGGAATTTTTTAAGGACAGTGGTGACTGGAACTGAGTCTGAGATACTTTTAACATCAATTTTCCAACATATGTTATTCATTCGAGATGATTCCTTCAGTCGGTGAGAAACTTTGTAGATTAAACTACAGAAACTCGTATTTCTCTGTGATTGAGTCGGTTGTGAGTCAGATTGTGTTACAAAAGGGAGGAATCAACCCGGATCCCCAATATAGGACGATTCAGTTTGATTTTGAACATTTAACCAGTTTCTTGGTCTGAAATAACCAACAGACAAGTTTGAGGCCAGAATGAAAAAGAAGGACAGAGAGATGGCCGCCCTGAGAGAACAGTACGAGACCAGACTCAACGCAGCACTCACTGCAAAGATGGAGGCCGAATCTAAAAGTTCTCTACTCGGCACAAGATTTGAACTTTGTGACGGAATGAGTCCCAAATCAGTCAACAAAACACCAATTCGACAAAAATCGTTTAAAATAGAACGACCAGTTTCGGCTTGTCCAAAAATTGAGTGTGCTGTGCCTCCTCCTCCACCTCCCATGGTGATTGGGGGGAAAGTGCCTCCCCCGCCACCGTCTCTTCAACTCCGTGCCCCAACTGTTATAAAAAGACCTCAGGCGGTACAACTTCCCCACGGAATGACACAAAAACCCAAAATGGAGTCTTCCGCTGTCACAAAGCATATAAACTGGACTCAGGTTGTGGCCGTGATTGATGTTTTAGATAAAGCCAGAGACTTTTGGGGAGGATTGTTTGTGGGTGAAGGCACGGGAGGGCCGATTTTTTGATGCTTCGTTATTGGAGTCGTTGGAACAGATCTTTGCCTCTCAGAAGACTCACACAGCAGGAAACGAGGACGGAAATAAACGGAGACTGAGAGAACTCCGTGTGATCGACAGCAACACTTCCCAGGCCATTTGTTAGTTCATTCCTTCATATTCCAGCCATTCTTATTGCCAATTTGAAACTTTCTCCGGAAGAACTTCAGAAAGAGTTTTTGGCGGTGAATTGTGCGATTATTCAGCCGGCTACTTTGGAACAGCTTTTAAAGGCACTCCCTGAAGAGAATTTGATGAAGAAATTGTTGGACCATTCCAAGGAATACGACGATTTGGCAGATTCCGAGAAATATCTTTTTAAAGTAACTGTTTTGTGACCAAATTAAAGTTATCTGAAATTCAGGGATTACGCAATCGTGTCGAATTGATGTTATTCATGTCCCAGTTTGATGAGTCAGTAATCGAGACTAAATCTGTAAACATTTCTTCTAATTTCAGGCTATTGCGACCATGACAGAGGCATGTGGACAAGTAATGGAGTCCCTCAAGTTGTCCCAAGTGATGGAAGTAGTTCTCCTTATTGGGAACATCCTCAACCTCAACACTCGGAATGCGGAAACTTACGGATTTGACATCAATATTCTGCCCCGAGTATATTTCCGTGGTGATTCCAGTTGGTGGACACTCGTTCGGCCGACGGAACAACTTCGTTTATGCATTTCTTGGTCGAGACTGTCGAGAAGAAATGTCCGGAGAGCCTGACCTTTGGGGAGGATCTTGTATCGGTGAGGAGTGCGGCCAATGGTAGGACAGTGATAAAACATGATAGTGAGTATTGACGTAATCTGTCAGTCTATTTCTCAATATGAACGAAATCTGAACAGATTGGCAACGCTTATCCCCAACTACGAGTCACTAGTTGAGGGAGATTATTTTGTCGACGTTTTCCAAGTTGGTGATTTGGGTGATTTTGAGGACTTTTATGAGAAGGTTATCCCCCAGCAAGAACTTATTGTGGACATGAAGTCACGGATGGACGACTCGGTCAACTCGATGTTCAAGTTTTTTGCGCTTTCTTCACGATCTACTTCTTGTACTGCAATTTTGGAGTCGATTGCTAAATTCAGTAAGCAGTTTAAGGTTTTCATTTTGTGGCATTTTTAAGGACACGGTGGACGAGATCAATCAGCGTAAGGAGAATGAGAATCGTAGGAAGAACTCGCTTAACAAGCGGAAGGCGACTTTTAGTAAGTATGATGCGAATGAGGGGATCATGGAGAGTTTGTTGGAGGCACTCAAGTCGGGGAGTGCGTTTAAACACGCTCACAGAAAACGAGGAAATGGTTTTGGGTTGGGGTTATTTGTAGAGAAGCCGTTGGAAGTTAAGAAAATTTGATTTATTTAATGAACTTTCAAAGTAGAATATTATGATTTTTAACGTGTGTTCTTATTTTTATTCTTTTTATTAGTTTCCTGTTATAAGTTAGGATCTATTTTCAAATTTAATCTACGAAGCTTTATAAAATAATCAGAAATTTGTCCATTTTTATACAAATGTATTTTTTGCACAAATATTTAAATTTCATAAAATAAAAAACATCAAGATTAGAAAAGATGGTCATTTTTACCGTATGAAAATTAAAAAACCCAATTTTAATTAAGTTTATTAATCTCAATTTTGAAATTTCAATATTTTTTATTGGCTTGTGACATAATATTTTAAGGATTTGGATATTTAAAATATTTTGTGGTTAAATCGAATTTCTATAAATCTGTCTTTTCTAAAAGTGTCTGCCAAAAAATAATTAAAAATAGGTTTTAATTTTTAAATAATTTTAGTTGATCAAAATAAATTCATCAATTCAAAAATTGGCGGAATTAAATGAAATGGCGACTACTTTAATAGTCATTCTGGTTTTTTAACCATTGATGATGAGAATAGAACTTAAAAGAACAAATTCTCTTGTAAATTCGAAAAAAACATTCAAAATACAGTAAAGTCTCTCGAATCCGCCATACCCTCGAATCCGCCAATTATAATTAATAAATTCTCTTATCCGCCATTTTTCCTAGAAAAAATTCTCGAATCCGCCAAATTCTCGAATCCGCCATATTTTTTATAATGAATCCGCCATGTGTCCTAATTTTAAATAATTTTTTTAATTAAATTTACTGATATATAATCAATTTATTAACACGTTACATCTGTCTTTGTTGTTGTATTAATGAAACGTAACTGTACAAGACTAAAAAACAATCAAAAAATTGAGATTTTGAAGTTTATTCAAACAAATAATGAATTATCTTCACTCAAAATTTCTGAGATTTTTTCAAAAAAATACAACTTGCCTGTTTCTCGCCGATCTATTGATGATCTGAAAATTAAAAGAGGATCTAACATTATGTTTCATAACCTAAGATCTGAAATTTCCCGCAAACAATATTTAAAGTTTGCTGAAATCGATGATAATACTATTGCTTGGGTCAATTCAATGGATCTTAAAGGAGCCATTTTAAATGATAGGATTATTACTGAGAAAGCAAAAGCCTTTGCATTGAATCTCGGGATTACTGAATTCAAAGGAAGCAAAGGGTGGTTAGTTAAATTTAAAAAGAGGAATGGTTTGAAATTACGTAATATGCATGGAGAATCTGCAACTCGAAATTTTGACCCTAATTTAGTATCAGATTTCATTGAATTAATCAAAAATAAAATCAGTCTTTACGGAGCTCAAAATGTTTATAATGCCGATGAAACTGGCTTATTTTACAAAATGATACCGTCTAAGAGTGTTTGTAAAACCATTAAATCTGGCTATAAAGCTAAATTCTTTAATATAGAAAATCTTGAGTATATTGAAAACATTGGATCTTCAATGATCCAAACTCTAAGAAGAAACAAGTCGAAACTTACTGATTTTTTTGTTTTTAATTAATTATTTTGGCTTAATAATTTAAATCAGGAGATCGGGTCCCGCATGTCTGCCATCACAGGCGACGCCCGCGAATCGAGATGGTTTTTCGAGCGGATATCCCTTGCGATAGTACGCTCTAACTCTTTCTCGATCGCGTCGGCTTCCCGCCCTTGAAGCTTTTAATTAATTAACTTGTAGTTATTGGTTATTTTTATTTAAAAAAAAATTAATAAAGTTTATAATTTAAATTATTAATGGATTAAAAAATCGATAAGTCTTTCGAATCCGCCAGATTTTGCCGATCCCCGAAATTGGCGAATTCGAGAGACTTTACTGTACTTTAAAAATTGAAATCCTTTTTTATCAAAATGAATTTACTCGAACGTATAAATTAATTAAAAAAGAACAACAATTTAATGATTTTTTTTAATGATCTTTTCATTTTAAAAATTTTATTGCTCGGTAAATTCTATGGCTCAGTTTTACCTATGGTACTTAAATAACTGTGTTTTACGATTTTTCCTTCAAGCGAAATGACCGTATCCACCCGTTTGATCTCAAACATTTCGAATCCCTTTTTACATACACTAATATAGAGATACTAATCCATCCTTACAGAAATTTTTAAAGAATTAATGCATTCTTCTAAAACAGCAAAGATCAGATTTCCTAGTAAATCAACTTCTTTCCATACAACAACAGACTAAAAATATGCTTAATTCATAGTTACACGACCTTTCATAAACAAGCTGACTTTAATGTTCTAGTAAACGAACTTGGATCAATTAAAATAAAAACATTTTCCTTAAAAAATAATAAAAAATCAAAGAACAAAGTCAGACTCTGCATAAGTCACAAAATTCCCGATTTTATTGCCACTTTTGTCAAAACAGAGCAAGGAATAGCACGACTGACACAAATAGCATCCGGCCTCCAAGGCCATCCAGCACTACCAGGACAACAAACTCAATTTTCAGAGCAGACTAGACAAGTTCAATCAATGTAAAAAAGTCAAAAAATTAATTTGAAGAACTGCAGCCTCACATTACCCACAAAGGCACGCTATATGGATTATAAGTCAGTCAAGGACTGTCTCATCAAAGTGGTCCCCCAAAGTAGTAATTCTTAGGACTCTCTCAAACCATTCCACAAGACCTATGTACTCCAAAACAACCCATTTTAGATATCCACTAGCTCAGCAGTTCGCTTCGCTCACTGCGAGCTAGCTCCTGCGGAGGCCCTGCTCGCTACGCTCGCAGTTTCCTTAAATAACTATAAATTTATGTAGATATATAAATGCGACCTGCTTTGATATAACCTTATTCTAAGGCCTGTGGATAAACGATGTTTGCAGTCCGTCCATCCTTGGCAAATATAAATAAATTTCTCTTCTACCTACCCTTGAGCACCCCACATACAGCTGGCCATGTGAAAAGCACTCGTTCTCTAAAAATAAGCCTACTACCTTTAAAGACTGTCCCTGGGCCTTGTTTATTGTCATAGCAAAACTTATCTTCAGCGGAAATTGTAGTCTCTTAAATCTATCGCAGGCCCTTTCATGGTCCATAATAACGTCGACCGATTTATATATTCTTTCTCTGCCAGGGATTTTCATTAATAAATCTAAATTTATATTAAGTACCTCATCATTAAGTGGAGCTGATATAGCTCGTTCACGCAGCCAGTCGAAATTCACGTAGTGTTCAGATAGTTCGGAATAGACGGCATTCAATAATTCTTCTGCTGTTTCTACGAAAATACATAATTCTTCCGGTAGCCTAATTTTCTGGTCGTGCATTTCTGAAGTGATTGCCCCATTTCCAATATCTAGAGGGATTTGTGGGAATATGCTATTAACGCCTTGTAAATGTGCATGTACATTTACATCTAAGCTTACCTTTTTCACGTGTGTCCACAAATATGACGATTTGAGGCAGGCATTCAATTCATCCGCAGGCGTCCCTCTTTGAATAATTGGCAGCGTCTGTCTAAAATCACCTGCCAATACAACTAATGCTCCCCCAAACAAATGGTCGCTACAATTCTTGATATCTCTATATGTTCGGTCAACTGCTTGAATGCGCCTTTATGAGCCATCGTACATTCATCCCAAACAATTAACCTAGAATGCATAATTCTATTACCCGTAGTTGAGTCTAACAGCAGTCCTGACCTTGTTCAGCTGTTGTCTAAGTTCCCTCACCATTTAAGCACATCTTCCCTCGTTTCTCTTTTTTTGTTATATGGTTCATATTCTCTTGTTTGTTAACATTCTCAGATCTCTCTTTATAGGACATGCTTATGATTTTGTAAACGCGAATCAGTAATTTATATTAAATTTTCTACGTAAATTTATTTAGTGAAATTTATGTAAAGTGTATTATCCAATCAAAGCCATTATACTTAATTGCCTCTATGTTTAAAGGAATTGAAACTTTAGCATAATCGAACTTGTCTGTTTCGGTAAAGAAAATGATAATCAGCTTCATCTTTGTAGTATTATAAGGAAAAAAATTAAAGCCTGTTAAATCAAGGAGATTTAAATATAGGCAAATTGAAATTTACATGACTAATTTAAATTTTATTTGCCTCTATCTTTTAAGAAATCTAAACAGTAGCATAATCGAATTTGTCAGTTTCGGCAGTTAAAAAGAATCAATTATGTAAATCTCTAATAATTTTTGCTTTTTCCTTTTTAGTGGTTTTCAAAATCTGATAATTGCACAGTCTATTCATGGTCGATAACAATTAGAGCTTTTATTTTATTTTTTTAACGAAAATTTAACAAAAAAGAATTTATGTCATCGAAAAAAGATAGCTAAGCTAATTAATGGCCTCACGAGGCTTGAAGGTTGTGGAGGACCTCATCATGTGAGTCGAGGACTTTCTTGTCGTTCATTTTAACAAAAACGCAGAAAATATTTTTTTTTTAATTTTTGGGCTTGAAGGTTTTGGGGGACCACATCATGTGAGTCGAGGACTTTCTTGTTGTTCATTTAACAAAAACGCAGAAAATAATTTTTTTTAATTTTTTGGCTTGAAGGTTTTGAGGGACCACATCATGTGAGTCGAGGACTTTCTTGTTGTTCATTTTAACAAAAACGCAGAAAATAATTTTTTTAATTTTTTGGCTTGAAGGTTTTGAGGGACCACATCATGTGAGTCGAGGACTTTCTTGTTGTTCATTTTAACAAAAACGCAGAAAATAATTTTTTTTAATTTTTTGGCTTGAAGGTTTTGGGGGACCACATCATGTGAGTCGAGGACTTTCTTGTTGTTCATTTTAACAAAAACGCAGAAAATAATTTTTTTAATTTTTTGGCTTGAAGGTTTTGGGGGACCACATCATGTGAGTCGAGGACTTTCTTGTTGTTCATTTTAACAAACCGCAGAAAATAATTTTTTTAATTTTTGGCTTGAAGGTTTTGGGGGACCACATCATGTGAGTCGAGGACTTTCTTGTTGTTCATTTTAACAAAAACGCAGAAAATAATTTTTTTAATTTTTTGGCTTGAAAGTTTTGGGGGACCACATCATGTGAGTCGAGGACTTTCTTGTTGTTCATTTAACAAAAACGCAGAAAATAATTTTTTTTAATTTTTGGCTTGAAGGTTTTGGGGGACCACATCATGTGAGTCGAGGACTTTCTTGTTGTTATTTTAACAAAAACGCAGAAAATAATTTTTTTTAATTTTTTGCTTGAAGTTTTGGGGGACCACATCATGTGAGTCGAGGACTTTCTTGTTGTTCATTTTAACAAAAACGCAGAAAATAATTTTTTTAATTTTTACCTTGAAGGTTTTGGGGGACCACATCATGTGAGTCGAGGACTTTCTTGTTGTTCATTTTAACAAAAACGCAGAAAATAATTTTTTTATTGATCTGGTTTGTAACAATTTGAATGTGGGTGTGCACAGACAGACAGACAGACAGACAGACACACAGACAGACAGACAGACACACACCATACCATTTTATTATTAAGATTATAAAAGACTCGGACACTTCCAAGAAGTCCCTCCCGAACCATCAATTTTCAGTCCCTTCTTTCCCAAAGGAGGAGATACAATGTCCAGTTACTTCCCCATCGCCCAATAAAGTATATTCACGTGGTTTTATGCATACTGATATGACCCCTTTACCTCCTCTGCCGCTGAATAAGGTATATTAACGTGGTTTTATGCAGACTGGTGAGGCTCCTCCGCCTCCTCCTCCCCCGGGGTCATCGCGGAGGAGTTATTTATGAGTGATTATTGCAGGCATAAAAACAAAAAATATTCCCACGGCGAGGAAACCACTGCCGAACATCCACTGGAATGCAATCAACAGGAAAACATCAAAAACAAAATTTTTGATGGAATAAACGACGAAGAAGTGTACGAGGTAACAAACTAGAAAACTCAATCCAGCACCTCGACCTGGAAGAAATCGAAATCAAATTTTTTATCGAAAAAGAGAAGGGAAAACCTCAACCAAGAGCCAACAATGCCGAACATGAGTCTTCTTTCCCCCGACCGACAACGAAACATTGATAGACCACCCCACTATAGTAAACAATCGCAATTCGGACTATTGGGAACAGAATCGACCAGATCACTTAATCCAGGTGTTCTCAACCGGGAGCGAATCGCCCCCTAGGGGCGAAAATTTTGTACAGGGGGGCGATAATATATTTAATAAAATATTCGAATTTTAATATGTGACATGGGTGATCAGTAGGGCAACCAGAAATATGACCTTAAAAAGTTAAATATGACCGTAAAAAATATGACTTTATGACTTTAAAATTCTAAAATATAACTTAAAAATATTAAAATATGACCTAAAAAATCAAAATATGACCTATCGAATTTTGATTTTTAGATATTCTGAATTTGAAAATATGAAAAAATTAAACATTTCAATCAATGAATTTATTATAATATTGCATCATATAATATTTAATATTTTCTGGCTTGAAGTTTCTATCCTTTTCGAGCAATTTATTCAGCATAGAAAAGCTTCTTTCTGCAGATATTGATGTTGAAGGACATTTCCATAAGTAAATAAATGTTTCTGGAGAAATACTAGAAATTCTAGCATTTTTAATATTCGTCCATGGTAACATACTTATCCGCTTTAAAAAATACTTGTTGATGTCACAATTATCCTCACCAAAATTAACGGAATCAATGAATTCAATTGCATCTTTAATTGTATAAAATTTTTCTTGGCATTTTCTGATTTCATCAATAATAGGGTTGTATGAAGCCATTAACTCTGCCAGATTTTTCTCCAAATTTTCAGAGCTAACAGCATTTTTCGCATTCATCACAATCTTTCCACAATTTGGATAGGATAAGACAATTTCGCGAACTCTTGAAAGATGTCGACTATAATATTTTGCTGCGTCCGACCAGCTGCCCCATCTTGTTAGAACAACATCAGGTGGAAGTCCAATAACTGTAAAAAGACTCCTCCGGGAGGGATTTTTTACAATCGACATTTTGATAGACAAGATTAAGTCGTCAATATATTTATAATGTGCTCTAATCTTTAATGCACAATTGTGCAGAAGATGAGCAAAACAAGTTATATGAATCATTTTAATATACATAACCTTCAATGTACTCGCTGCTAAAGTCATATAACGGGCAGCATCAGAAATAAATAATAAAAAATTTTCCCTTTTTATATCATAATTGTTTTAAGCATTTCAATCAATTGATATTGCAAATCTGGAACTATATTTCTGCACCAACTTTCGCTGGGAACAGTAAATCCGAGATTATTAAAAAAATTAATAAAGTGTTCATTTCTTATTTTGTAAAAAGGTATATTCGCCTTCGTCATCATTTCGACTAAGCAAATTCCGAAATTTTTCTTTGCTTCAAGTTTCGGAGGAGTGTTGAGTTGCGTTTGAAATTTTGTCTGTTCCTTTTTATGCCGGGTAGTTTCCCTGTGCTGCACCACATTAAACGTTTTCGTAAAATTAACAAAAACTGAGCATTTCAAACAAAATAAACGTCCGGCTGAATCAATCTGAAATTCAGACGGGTATCGTTTAATTATTTTATTTAACTTTTGATTGTTAGATTGCTTTTGTTTCGGCATGTAAAAATCTATAATATTTAAGCGGCCAACTACCAAAACGTGTGAAAACGTGTTATTGTCAAAATTTAAACAAAGATTAATAAAAATATATGATTTAATAAATATAAATATGACCTGACAAAAAAAATATGACATAAAAAAATAATATGACCTAACGGCATAAAATATGACCTATAAGACCTAAAAAAATTAATAAAACTATTAAAAAATATAATAATAGTTTATTAATTATAGAAATAACATCAATATGACCAATAAAAAATAATATGACTTATATGACTTTTGGTTGCCCTAGTGATCAGACCCATATAGGCAACCTGTCCTTTACGTGTTTCTATGGCAACTACTTAGCAAATATTTACTAAAAGGCCAACTAATATAGAGGCAAGCGTTCCGAAATAATGATTGAACTTTAAATTTTTGAAAAAATGATGTTTTATATTTGAAAAATGCTTGCTTTAAAATAGTAAAATTATTTACAACACTAGTAAATTTTTTTTTAATGATTGTTAATTTATTCCAATGAAAATTTAATCAAGTTAAACTAATGTATGTAAAGCAGAAGAACTGATGGCGATCCAGTTTCCCCTCACTATTGCTTGGGACACGTTCTGGAGGAGCCATCTCGTCTCCAGAGGATTGTGCGTTCTCAGGGTCTTGAGACGTCCAAAACACATGTAAATTATAACGTGAATTATTTTTATTTTTGATAATATAAATTGCAACATTAGCAAATTATAATTTACATCAAATTGTTTGCAAGTTTGTAACAACTTTAACTTTAACCCAGACCCTAACGTTGGCAAATGACAACATAAATATATTCAAAATCTAATTTCCAAACCTTAAGCCAGTGGTTCTCAACCTTTTTTGTCCGCGGACCCCTTGTTAGTAAATGAAAAATTTCGCGGACCCCCTACATATTTATTAAGTTGTTTGTCAAAAAAATTTTACTTATCTAAAAACAAAATTTATTATTAAATCAATAGAGAAAATTAGTGAGAAGGTTGATATTGTTTTTTCGAGGCAATTTTTCAATAAGAGGCTCGGTTGTCGACAAGCAAACCCTGATGTCATCTTCAATATTCAGTCTTGCGCGATGATTATTTTTTATATTGAGAAGTGCTGAGAAGCCATGTTCGCATAAATATGTTGTCGGGAATATAAGCAACAAATTTAATGCATTTGCGCTTACGGAAGGATAATGCTTACACATTTCGCACTCAAATCTTGATAAAGCAAGTTTTTCATACAAATCTCTTGCGTTTGAATTATTGATCATGTCAATAAAAGCCTCTTCGATATTTTCATCGACCAAACGTGGATCAACACTGAATGGTGTACGAATGAATTTCAAATCAATTTCGTTCAATTCTGGAAAGTATTTATTTACTTCTTGTTTTAGATATGTTAAATGTGCATAAATAAGTTCGGTTATTTTTTTGATTTCAAATGCATCTATATTTACAGATTGTTCTTCAAAAGATTCAAACATAGTAAAATTATTTAGTTTTACTTTTTCTTTCCACAGTGTTAACTTTATCAAAAAAGCACTAATAATTAATATGAAACAGTTAACAAACTTAATTTTATCCACAAAATCAATTATTGTTTCATGTCTTCCCTGAAGCGATTTGTTGAGTGAATTTATACGAGAGAAGACATCTCTCAAGTAAGCAAGTTTAGATAGCCATGAACTATCCATTAATTTCGAAATAAATTCCGATGATTTGGAATTGTTTTCGCGAATAAAATATTCAGATAATTCATTCCTCAAAGAAAAAACTCTGGCAAAAATGTTTCCCCGAGATAGCCATCTCACCTCAGTGTGGAATAACAAAGCCTTTCCATCCTTTTCAAATTCTTCGCAAATAAGTCTGAAAATGCGCGAATTTAAAGCACTCTTTTTAATATAATTATGATATGTACGACATCATCGAGAACATATCTTAAATCTGAAGGTAATGTTTTTGCAGCAAGTGCATATCGATGTAGCATACAATGCATATGTTTCGTTTCCTGGTTAGCAAGTCTAACTTGGTCTCTAAAGCCAGAATGAAAGCCAAGCATTGCTGGAGCTCCATCGGTTGTGCAACAACATACATTATTCCAAGATAACCCAACACTGTCAAAAAACATAGAAATTGCTTGAAAAATATCTTCTCCTTTAGTGGTCGATTCAAGCGAATAGGAAAATAAAAATTCCTCTTTAAAATCTCCGTCATAGACATAACGAGCAAATATTATTAATTGAGCACAGTTCGCTACATCGGTGGATTCATCAACTTGTATAGCGAAATTTTGATGGCATGAAGTTTTTATTTGTTCTACCACCTGAAATAAATAATATAATATATTAATTATGATTATTATTAATTATGATTTAATTCTATTATATATTAATTTAAAATTGTTATCATTAAATAGAAACATTAAATAAAGTTTCAGAAAAATCTCGCGGACCCCCTGGAATCTTTCGCGGACCCCAGGTTGAGAACCACTGCCTTAAGCTGTCTCGTCAAATTGTAGTTTTCCAACGTTTAGTTTGTTCGGATGGTCTTGGAGAAGTGTCGTCAACTATGACTACAATTGTGGATACGCATGGAAAGAGACACTTCGGTGCCTTGTTTTTATCTCCCCGTTGATGATTTCTTCCTTGTTTTTCTTTTTTGGCAAACCGGCGTTTGCTTCGAGCATGCATATCCTCCGGGAATATCCCGATTAACGCTTCCTTAATTTGATTGTATTCGTTAATATTTCTGACGTAACCCTTAAACCCAAACATCACAAAGTGTGAGAAACCACGCTGTTAAAATTAATATACTTTTGGGTAAGCCATTTTTAAAAGATAATTCAAATGCAATTTTTAATTAGAATAATTGATTAATCTACACTCTTCCATATATAAATTGCTATATTCAATATTTAATACGTTTTCTACGGTTTCCATAGAAACACGTATAAGGACAGGCTGCCCATAGCGACATAGTCGCCCATGTCACATAATATAATTTATTTATTTATTAAAGACCAAAGACGGGTAAGCCAGTTAACTATAATAATCCCTGTGATCGCCGATCTGAACGAGGGAGATCCTACTGAAAGGTTCGATCCTGCCCGCATGATCGCCCTGAGACGACGATGTCCCAGGGTCTTAGATCTAGAAGTCCTTTTTCGGTAGGCATTACATGATGGTTATTTATTTAACATTTATTTATATGTAGTTGTGGGTGGGCACATCGCTTCTTATAAAATTGCTGAAATTATTGCGAAAACTTCCAGTTCTCATACTATCGCAGAAAATGTAATAATTCCATCACTGGAAGTAATAATATCGGATGTAATGCATCAAGATGCTTCTAAAATTATTAAAAGTCTACCTCTTAGCAATGATTCGATTCGTCGAAGAATTGATGAAATGGGTGACAATGTAAAGGAAATCCTTATTGAAAGACTGAAGCAAAGTAAGTTTTCATTACAAATTGATGAAAGCGTCATTGTAGATAGTAAAGCTGTTTTAATTATTATTATTATTTAAGCCAAACAAAATCACCTTCTTAACCATTAACTAACACGTTCAGGTGATTCCGACATTTCTCAACAGTCGAGCCATCTTTTCACGATGTTCCGACCTTGACCCCACACACTTTCTGTATGTACGGTGAATTGTTTGTGGTCCATTTCCACGATCCCCCCCATTTGCCTCTACGAGAGACTCCAGTGTTCTATGGACAATTTCCCTATCGGTATGGTTCTTCAGTAGGTTGATAGATCTTTCTTGAATTTTTTTGATTTTTAGCCGGTTCGTTGCCGCTTAATAAAATGGGATTTGTGAGGTTATTTTCGAAGTTTTAATAAAATTTAGGTATTTCGATAATGAATGTGTATTAAATGAGGATTTATTGTTTGTCGAATTATTGGAAACCTGTACAACTGGAATGTCAATATATTCCGTAGTAAAAGGGTTTTTTGAAACAAATGGAATATTATTTGAAAATTTGGTTTCCTGTGCGACTGATGGTGCTATGTCAATGGTTGGAAGATATAAGGGATTTGTTTCTCTTATTAAAAAGATTATCCATGGGTCATTACGGTTCATTGTATTTTACATCGCCATCAACTGGTATCGAAGACTATATGTCCTGATTTACATCAATCTTTATCCATGGGTCATTACGGTTCATTGTATTTTACATCGCCATCAACTGGTATCGAAGACTATATGTCCTGATTTACATCAGACTATATGTCCTGATTTACATCAATATTTTAATTAAAACAATTAACAGAATAAAAACACGAAGCAAATGTGATCGTCTTTTTAGAAAGTTTTGTAAGGATGCTGGTGAAGATTTTATTCGACTTTTATTACACACGGAAGTAAGATGGCTTTCAAAAGGAATTGCTTTAGAAAGATTTGTTAATTTTTATGATGCAATAGTCGCATTTTTGCAGACTGAAGAAGACTTGGTTTTGGCAGAAGAGATAATTTCACGAAAAAATGATATATTCTATTTGAATTGCATTTTTACAAAATTTATATGAAATTACTATTCTTCAAGGAAATTTTGTCAACATGATTGATTGCAAAAGAATAATGAAAACATTTGCAAGAAAATTATTGCTTTATCGACATAATTTTTTTATAAATCAGTTTGGAAACATTTCACAACTATCTGAGATAAGTAAATATTTTAGTCAAAGCAATATTATGACATATTGTCAACATTTGACGGAACTAGAAGCGGATATATCTCTAGATTCAAAGATTCGTTTGATTTTGAATTTGAAGCATGGATGATTGATCCGTTTTCATGTGTGCCAGAAGATATGAACGAAACAATCCAAGAAGAGATAATTGAATTGAAATATAATGAAGAATATATTCACAGATTTCAACAGGATGGTATCTCTAAATTTTGGCAATCAAAAGATCTACAAATGAAATTTCCAAATTTATGGAAGGAAATGAGTAATGTACTATTGACATTCCCTACCACTTATTTAGTTGAAAGTGGATTTAGTTTTGTCAATCATAATACACAATGTGAAAGAAATAGACTGGAAGTGTGTTATAGAGGCGATATACGCCTAAAGTTGAGCAGAATTAAACCCGACATAGAATATTTAGCGAGTAAACATCAATATCAAGGGTCTCACTAATAATTTTTAATAAAAATTCAATTTTTTACATTTGATTTATTATTTTATATTTTGATTTTTGAGTTATGTACAAAAAACAACCAATTAAGGGACAATGCCCAAAAATTTTTAAATTGTATGTGGAGAAGGGGGCGATAAAATATCTAAGGGGGTGATGAACAAAAAAGGTTGAGAATGCCTGACTTAATCCTTGGACAGGTTGTCGAGAAATGAAACAATTAGGTATGAGAAACATCTACAGGAGATGGAGAGCCTTGAAATTCTCCGCCAAATCACTCCCATCAAGGAGGAGGTGAATATATTGACTATTTTTGAAAGATCGAAACTTTTAAGAAGTACATCAGTGGTAAGGAGTCGGCAGCCGACCTTCCTAAAGAAGACCAGTTTTTTATTAAAGTCAGCCATTGACAGCGTAATGAACTCCAAAAAATTGACCAAGTCATTGAAGTAAGGCCAAGTTTTTGACCTAGGTAATCCTGGCCATTGGGAATTACATGAACTACGGACGGAGGGAGGGCCCCTGCCGTCGGATTCAGAATAAGTTCTGTCGAGAAAGTAAAACTGTTAGTTAAAAGCAGATCTGCAACATCCCCAGCAACAACGGAAAGGACAAGTTAATAAATTACATAACAGCCACAATCCACACTTCCTTCCAGAAATCAAGGATTTTTACAAGGACTTTGCCACCCTCTGGTCGGTGGTGAATGACTGTGGTTTGTTGGATTTGTGGCATCTCAGGACTGCAGCAATTTTTGTGATTCTCTCGGAGTACTCTCGGAAAATAAGGTCCATTTCATCTCTCGGTTCGAATTCGATCAGAACAACCTAGTAGATCGCGTACTCGCAATGGGATGGCGTACTCGTTCAATTTCGCTCGGCTCTCAACCACACCAAGATACTTATACCGTTGGGGTTCCTCCGAGACTTTGACTAGGTCACCGCACACAGGGTTGTTAGTCGCCGACTTGTTGTAGTTGAGTTCCAGCCCCACGGCCTTCATGAAACCTTCCAAGACTTTGCCCATTGAGTGGAGGATCTCTCAAGACCGAGCGAACAATTTAATGTCGTCTATGAACATGAGGTGGTTGGTGCTAAAACATCCTCCTTCATGTTCGATCGACATTTGTTTGAATCGACCAGTGAGAAATCTACTCAGCGGTTCTAGGCAGAGAACAAACAGCAGCGGAGACATGCTGTCGCCCTGTAATATGCCCCTCTCTAATTTAACCTCGCCTATAGCGCATTTGTTGTAGTGTAGATGCACATTCCACCTGTCTATCACAGTTGCAACAAATTTGATAAAACACAAAGGAGTCTTTGCAGGCACTCAACAGAGTAGGCATTACCACAGAGAGCAGGTGTAAATTTATTTATATTTAATGATTACGAATTTACCTTCAAAACAAACCGGAATTGACGCCGTTTTAATAAAAAAGACGTAAATTCGCAAAAATTGCCGTAATTTACGTCTCCACGAACAATATAAATACGTGTTTGCGTTCTGCGGAGAATAAATACTACTTGGAAATGAATAATGAAATATTTTTCTTCCCAGATGAGTTTAAAAATCCTATTTTCCTTGGAAAATTTTCGAAAACGTTTAGAATTCGACATCAAAACAACAAATAAAAAAACGTGACAAAAAATAAAATATTTATAGAAACATAAACCCCTCAATTAAATCCTAGGGGCCGCACTTGAGAATCACTGATTTAGACTAAAGAAATCAACTTGTATTTGCTAACATGTTGACTTTGATAGTTTTTCTTTATCTTTTGCGAATTACGTCCCCAACGTGTCCTTGCTTCATAGACTCCATCACCAATTTTGATTTATTTTTGTTTAAACTGAAGCCAAGCATTTTTATGAATTTTTTTATTATTCAGTCTTAAAGAATTTAGCCTCTTCCATAAACTCACGATCTTTTATTTTTTCGGGTATCAACTTTTATAACTGACAAAAAGTTCTATCAAAGGAAATATCTGATTTTCTTTGATGTAATAATTCTCGACTCCTTTGTTGTAAATAGTACAAATTTTACAATGTTTGACAGCCATGAAGATTGCTAATTCGGAAAATTGCTGGTTGATATTCTTATGACTGGTGGACATAAAACAGACAAACTTTTTCTATTTTAGGAAATGAAGATTTCGATTCCAAATTAAAAATTGACTCATCGGCCACACTACAAAAGAAAAAAAGTTAAAGGACTTCATTTGGATTAGTTAGTTCTTTGGTAACATGTTCTCTGTTTGTCTTGAGCGAGATGTTAAAATATCGTTTACAACTTGCGGCAGGCAATACATACACCTTTTATGAAGATATTTGGTCAAAAGATATCCCTTGGCAATCTATTGAGGAATATACACCTACTTACTCGAATGCATATGAGCCCCCTCTGAATTATGACCTCATGCAATCTTATTTTGGAAAATATGAAACCCCACTGACTGAAGATCAAACCTTCTTTTGTCTGCAGAGGTACCAGAAGATTCGGTTATCGCATCAAAACAGGTGGTTTGTGTGGAGTATGCAGGACGTGGGGGTCAGCCGAGGATGACATTTTGCTGGAAGTAGTGGACAGTCTGTGTTTGGGTGACCGAGTGTCCTTCAAGGAAGGTTAGAATGTTATTCTACGTGACTGAGTCTGTACATGTCCAATTGAAGCAGAGTGGAGTGCCAGAAACGGTACAACGAGAAACATGTCCAGAAACGTGGGGAGTGGAGGAGGACGAGGTTGTCTGTCCTGGTCACTCCCAGAGATTGTTGGCAGCCATGAGGACGAATGGACTGACCAGATATCGCTGGGGGGACGTGGCCATTCGTGTGGGGATGAAGACTCCTGGACAGTGTCGACAGAGGTGGATATCAACCTTGTGGAAGGCCGGGGGAGTGGACAACGAGGTTGTCGATTGCCAAATTCAGTAAGCAGTTCAAGGTTTTCATTTTGTGGCATTTTTAAAGACACGGTGGACGAGATCAATAATCGTAAGGAGAATGAGAATCGTAGGAAGAACTCGCTTAACAAGCGGAAGGCGACTTTGAGTAAGTATGGGGCGAATGAGGGGATCATGGAGAGTTTGTTCGAGGCACTCAAGTCGGGGAGTGCGTTTAAACACGCTCACAGAAAACAAGGAAGTGGTTTTGGGTTGGGGTTATTTGTAGAGAAGCCGTTGGAAGTTAAGAAAATTTGATTTATTTAATGAACTGCTAAATTAGAATATTATGATTTTTAATGTGTGTTCTTATTTGATTCTTTTTATTAGTTTCCTAATGTCCGCATCCGCCCCTGGATCTATTGTCAGAACCGCGAAATGCAAAAAGATGCGGAAGTACTCCTCACTTATGGAAAAGTTCCAATTCCTCCCATTCGCGGTTGAGACTTCCGGTTCCTTGGGCAGTAAGGCAATCAGCTTCGTTCAGGAGATCGGGTCCCGCATGTCTGCTATCACAGGCGACGCCCGCGAATCAAGATGGTTTTTCGAGCGGATATCCCTTGCGATAGTACGTTCTAAATCTTTCTCGATCGCGTCGGCTTCCCGTCCATGAAGCTTTCAACACTTGACCGAATTCTTTTTTCGTAATAAACTAATCACTCTAAAAAAATAAATAAATAAATTAGCATCGACCTTAACTTGTTTCAGAATAACTGAGAATTATAAGCATCGCTTTTCAAATTTAATTTACGGATATTTATTAAATAATCAAAAACTTGTCAATTTGTATACAAATGTATTTTTTGCACAAATATTTGAATTTCATAAAATAAAAACATCAAGATTAAAAAAGATGGTTATTTTTGCCATATGAAAATTAAAATATTATTATTAAAAGAGCTCCCGAGAAGTCATAAAACTAATTAAGCTTCCCTTGTGCTGCGTGAACAACAATACTGTCACACAAACTTCTCCAGATGCCTCTCCTCTTTGCCAATTCTCTCAGGTTGTCGAGATCATCAGCAGTTTCGAGTTTCCTCCCAATAATTTTGAGATCCTGATTTAGCACCGATGGAAGTGTTGTCCTTGGTCTTCCTTGGAATGCGTCTCCGCATTGCATGAAATATGTTTACATAGCAATGTTAGCAGGAGTGGCGACGTCTATCCGCAGAATGTGGCCAAAATTAAAATAACCAATTTTAATTAAGTTTATTAATCTGAATTTTGGAATTTCAATACTTTTAATTGTCTTGTGACATATTTTTCAAGAATTTAATTTTTAAATATTTTTAGTCGATCAAAATGAATTCATGAATCAAAAATTGGCGGAATAAGATGAGACGCGACTACTTTAATAGGAATTTTAATTCTTTAACCATTGATGGTGAGAATAAAGAACTTAAACGAACAGATTCTCTTGTGAATTCGGAAAAAAACATTCAAAATACTTTAAAAATTGGAATCCTTTTTTATCAAAATGAATTTATTCGAACATATAAATTTACTAAATGAATGAATGAATTTTTTTATTATAACGGAAAAGCCGAAAAAAGAGAGAAAAAGTTAATAAGACAACGTATGCCTCTTCTCCGTTGTTTCCCTCTTTTTTTATATTTAATTCAAGATTGGAGGAGAAAAGGCTCTCTCAAGAACACTTCCAATCGTTTACGTCGTGTCTTCCATCTCTTGAGGAATGGGTTGGTCCAGCTGGAGTCCATTTGCCAATTTGATGGCATATCGTCTCGTCTTTTTGAGCCTAGTGATAATGCCATCCATCTCAGCGAACCCGTAGGTAAGCAATGGTTCGAAATTTCTTAAAAGAACTACAATTTAATAATTTTTTCATTTTAAAAATTTTATTGCTCGCCAAATTCTATTGCTCGGTTTTACCTATGGTACTTAAATAATTGTGTTTGATCTCAAACATTTCGGATTCTTTCTTTACATAACCTAATATAGAGATACTAATCCATTCTTACAGAAATTTTTAAAGAATTAATGCATCTTCTAAAACAGGAAAGATCAGATTTCCTAGTAAATCAACTTCTTTCCATATAACAAAAGACTAAAAGTATGCTTAATTCATAGTTACACGACCCTCCATAAACAAGCTGGCTTTAAATCTTAGTAGACGTAGTTGGATCAATTAAAATAAAAACATTTTCCTCAAAAAATAATAAAAAATCAAAGAACAAAGTCAGACTCCGCATAATAATGAGTCACAAAATTCCCGATTTTATTGCCACTTTCGTCAAAACAGAGCAAGGAATAGCACGACTGACACAAATAGCATGGGTCATGAGGACACAGGTTGTTCTGAGTAGTGATCCATCTCGCCACAAACATCTTACAACACTGACATGCCATCTTCAGCCGCTTTGACTTGCCTATTCTCAGAGGGTACTTCCCAAAATCCAACTCATCATTGCACGTGAGTAGCCTAACAAATCACCCAAAAAGCCAACCTCACATCCGAGAACACAACAACATGCTGACAGTTCCCCTGATGCATATAAACGTAGGGATATCCCAACTGCAGAGTCAAATCACTAAATTGAGTCCCCTCCATCTTATATACTCCCGATTTAGACAGTTTTTCCCGCCATTTACAATTTCCTGTAAAATTTCGCGCCCATTCCTTTATTGGCCTGTAAGTCAGAATACAAGCCAATTACGAGCTATATTTCAAAGAGAAGGGACTCCTACAGTCATCGTAGAAGGAATCCCCAATATAGAAAAGACCAGACGTATACAAATCCTACAAATACTCACAAATTCATAAACCGATGCTCTGTTGTGGTTAACCTCTAATTCTACGCGGGAACTTAAATCTCCAGCAATTTCCAAGTCCCGGGGACACCGAATTGCATCCCGAAGGTTGCTGAGGTATTGGTGGCCCAACACGACGTACTCTTGCTCGGGGATTGGGGAATTCTGCACTCACAAGAGGGGACCAACCGAGGGGTTGTTGGGACGGAAGACCTGGACGGTCAAAGCCAGGGTGTTGGAGAATGGAGACATGGTTTTGTCTTTGCTTGTCTACTGGTAAAATGGCGGGAAATACTATTCCTGGATATAAATGGCGGGAAGAATAGCTTTGATATTTTCTTCGTTTTTGAATGTAGTTGTTGTCGAGAAGACGTTTTTTGGAGTCCTCCATTTTAAGTCTAATTATATTTATTTTAATAAATATTTCATTTTTAAATATAAATAAATACTTTAAATTTTCTAAGTTTGTATGGAGGTTGATGTGAGGTTCTGTTCGTCCTTTTGGTTGGTCCAAATCAAGCAATTTTGGACTATAAATGCCTAACTTCTGCTTACTCACAACTCTCCTCCAGATGGGGAATTTGACCTGCTGTTTCGGGTGGCATGAGGTCCTCCAATCTACATTGATCGTGCTCTGCTAGGAAGGACTCGGCACATTCCAGAAGGGTTTTATAAATTTTGTAAACGTTGACAAAATCCTGAAAATGTACAACACATCACAAAGAACCATTAATTATACTATTTGTTTTTAAATAACAAAAACTATTATACAAAATTTAATTTAATAATAATAAACTACTAAGAAAACGCTTATAAAGTCAATGTCACTGACTATATCAATTTTTATTAATAAAAAGAAACTAATTAATTGCCTAACCAAGTCCTCAGCTTTCGAAGTAAACAAAGGGTGGTTCTCCACACTAAATTTTAGAAAAGGACTGGCTCTATAGACCTTCGACAGTTTTTTCATGACTATATTTCAGGATTGGCGAGCATCAACCGAGATACTCTCCGAAATCTTGTTAAGAACAATATAAGTCTGTAGATATACATCCTACTGTCTTGAGCACCTCATGTTTTATTTGGTGACTAACTAAATAAAAAAATTGCTTTTAGCAGCTTAAAAAGCTAAGAGACAATATGGGGTCCTAATATGAAGTTATTCACGAATTTGTTATATTCCGACGATTTTTGTGCAACGATAGATGCAAAAATACATTGTTTGATATGTAGTCGCTATACCGAAAGAATACAACCTAAAACGGAATTACAATTCCAATCATAGATCATACGATTATTTCGAAGGTACTAAGTTGTTTATTAACTAAAAGGTTCAATGCCTGTTTTAAAGCTTAATGAATTACGAAATAATCTGACTTCGTCAAGGCTCATTTCACAAAAAATCACAATCGAAGTACTGCATAAGCTACTGCAAATTATGAAATCAGCAGAATGCTTGAAATGAATGGGAAATCATATTGTGATGGCGATTTCATCAAAAATGTCTTGTGAAAACAGTCCTGATTATGCGCATTTGTTTAAAGAAATTTCTTTGATCAGAAATACAGTTGCCGAACATATAAAAGAAATGTCTGCATTTGAAAGAGCGATTAAAATCTGAATGGAAATGAAAGGTCAAAACACAAATGAGATGAAAAGTGAATCTTGGATCCAAGATTTGGCCTTTATCGAAGTCACACAGATTTGAATTCTCATACGAAATAAAGGGAAAAGTAAAAATATGTCTAATAACAGATTACTGGTTAGTTGTATTTCCTAACATTAAGATCGAATTAAAAAATAAAATCAAGATATAAAACTCAAAATGTATCAGGGCTTTGTTTATTTGTTAGAAAAAGACCCCGATGAGTTTATGATTGGTCATTGTCATAGAATACTTCACACAATATGCATAAAACATTCAGTTCCCGTATGACAAATATGTTTAACTAACTTATTTTAATTTAAATGAAGCCACTGTCTAGTTTAACAAAAAATCTAACTCGAAAAGAACTGGAATAAATAGCACAAATTCACACTTTATTGTCACAGAGTGAGGTACAATAAATCTTAGAGTAAAACAAAAACATTTCCGACAGTTTTATTGTTATAAATTGATAAACCCATTGTTATTTCTTTAATTTTAGTTCTCTAAATAAATTCATTAATAAGCTGTAACGTTTAAAGATATACTTCGTTACATTTTTGGCAAAATTAATTACTTTTAAAGCACAAAAATAAAATTTAGACGAATATTAAATTTTGGGGCAACAGTATTAAACGCATTAGTCATAAAGTCTTCACAATCAATTTAAAAATTAATTCCAAGAAGACTCAATAATACAGATCCATTACACGATATCGAATTCTTGAATCTTTAGGTTATTCAAATATGCTAAGTCGAAAAAATAAAACTAAACTCTACCAAATAATGAAAAATTAAAATGCAATCAAAGAAAAAAGTTTAAAACTCAATTTTAACAAAATTACTGAGTCCATTTGTGTTTGCAGTTAATATTGGTACAAACATAATATAATTTCATGGCAGCCTGAGCATAAAACGACACCAAAATACTTCAGGATGTACAGATCGGGACTGGAAAAACACCGCCTCTCTGTGATTACATCGCGGACAATGATGCTCACGGGTCCGTGGGAGTGTGGGGTCTGTAATTACATCACTCACAATGCGGCTCAGTTCACTTTAAATACACAAATTGGTATTTTACTCGACGTCATGTCTTATTTTATTCACAAAGAGACATGGACTGTCAGAAAGAACGGAATATCCGCAGTTTCTGCACTGCGTTGTTAGTTAGGCTAAATACAGTGTAGTATAGACGTTTTTCATCCTTGTTTTCCTTGGCATATAACATATTATTACTAATATAATTATTTACAAGTATTATACCATTCTTTACAAAATTTTATGCCGACATATTCAAGATCGCTACTTGTCACAAATGCAGAAGCCATGACTCACAACAACGCTTATATTTTATTATAAATAATTTAATTAACATAAAATTAAAAAAGGTAAAGAGTTCCATTATTTAGTCAAATAAAATCAAAATTTTAATCTAAAAATCTCAAGAGAAAACTCTTGAGTAGTCTAGCTTCATAACTCACCGTGTTTTTGGCTGGATTACTTGATTTTTTACAATCAATATTGGCGGGAACTGTCTGGCCATATTCTTAAAATTATTCTACAACAAATAACCCTCACAATTCTCCAGAAAGGCAATGCAGTCCTCAATAATGATGTCTTTGATTATCACAAGTTGTCGAGTCAGGTGATTTATCAACGACAAAAACGTGATTTTTGTATAAAACCAAGTGTCAACGGAAAGTTTTTTTTGATAGGGTTCCATGCTTTTCATCACTCGGGACAATCCAAACTCAAAATTGCCTTTAGAGCAGTAAAGTGTCCTAATAATGTGTCTACTGCCAACCCGATGACTAGATTGACAATGCAGAGGTGATATATCCTCCTTTCTGGCTCCTCATAACATGCCTGCAGTTCGTCCTTCTCAATCTTGCGCATAATTTCCTCTGCTTCCTCATTCCGGTTGATCATGATGTAAGAAACGCACAAATTGGCCAGAATTATTGCACTTATGTCGACAGTCTGAAATGGAAATCATACAAAGTACGTTTTCATAGTTTTTCTTTACGATTGGTTCGTAGAAACTAATTGCCTCTTTGTACTTTTCTTGCATAAACAGCACGTGAGCCACATTGAGTCGCCAGACTTCATTTTCGTTGCAGAATTCCACCGAAGAACGGAATATTCGTTCGACTTTTTGATAGTTTTCTACATCCCAGTAAATTTTAGACTGCTGCATCAAAATTGGCAGAAATCTAATTATTTAATTCTCTTCGTACCGTTCCAAAGCCTCGTCATATTCGTCCACTTTTTTACGCAAAATTTCGTCACTTCTCTGCGAACGACATTCTTGTACCTAAAACTAAAACACTCACAACACCTCTTTGCCAAGTTGTCTTAAAACATCCGTTTCCTGGGCTGCCAGTGCTTCTAGTTTTTTGTAAGCTTCTTCTGGAGACTGTCGGCTTAGAATGGTCGCTTCAAGCAAGTTTCGCAAGTACTGGAGTGACTAAAACATCCATACTGTGCTCAAATAATGTTCGACATAGTAGTCGTTGTCCGCCATCACGTCGGCAGCCACGTCGTAGTGCTAAAAGTGACCCAAACTTACAAACTCCGTATTTTAAGTATAAAATTAAAATATTGGAGAAGGTATGTTCGGGCCATGTGGGTTGCTGTAATAAATATTGGAATTTTTCAAATCCTTGATTGGCTTGGGTGTCCATGTTGACCAGAGCTGTGTTGTGGAGTGTTACGGGGTCTAACTCTTCTTCTAAACGCGGAGGAATGTCTGAAATGGCTTCTTTGGCTGCTTGAACTTAATTTCCGTCAAATCATAAATCATTACTGTTGCTTAGTTGATATTCAATTGCTGCCTTCAGGTTGAATGCCTCCACTATTGCCGAATCGTAGAGAATTAGGGAGTTTCCAACACTCTGCATGTCGATTCCATCACTTGACGATCCTATTCCGAGTTCTACAATTTTTTGTAGAATAAGACCTGGGTGGTCTCTGATTCCCATTTCTACAATTTCTCCAACATGTCTTAAAGCCATTGCATATTGCTGGAGTTTGTAATGACAGACTGCCATGTTATATAGCAGTTCTGGAGTAGATCCATTGATAGAGACAGCTTTTTCAAAATATTTCAGACTGTCGTGGTATCGGCCGTCCTGTGATTGTAACATGGGACTTACTTTGTAGCATATACATCCATATTTGAGGACAGAGTCGAGGTCGTTGTGGTTGCTTTCAAGTAATAAGGCCTATGTTTGAATATATTTAACTAACTCTACATGTTTGCAAATCATTTTTTGCGTAAAAAACAGCTAAACGAATTCTAAATGTCTTAGAATTAGGGTATGTGATTTTACTTCGTCTTTGAAATCCGATTCCTCCACTTTACTCACCACTCGCATTGCCTCGTCATAGAAACAAGCATTTAGCAACGACTGTGCGTAATATAAACGATATTGGGCAGTTTTGGGATACAACTGGCTTAGTCTTTCGTACATATCAGCAGCCTGGACATAGTCCTGCATTTCATAATAGCAGTAGCCGAGAAGAGATAAGGCGGCACGTGACTGTGGTCAATGGCAATAGGGACCACCTTTGGATGCATGTCGGATATCTCGTTCAAAATTAGGACTGCTTCTTTGTACTTTTTGTTTTTTATCTGAGTATTTATAGGCTTAGAAATGTACAAGTTCGTATATACAAAGAGTGTACTGGCCTTCTCTGATTTGATTCGTTTTCATTGTAGTCATGGATATATTTTTATTTTATATTTAATATCTTATTATTTAAAATTATTTTATTTTGATTAGATTTTTAATTTGTTTTAAACACACAAATAGTATATTTAACAATTTGAATTAAATTGTTCACGTTATCACATGTATTGGACCCACGTTAAGGAAATGAGGAAATGGTTCAGAGTAAATTCTGAAATGAACCAAAAACAAAACGTCAAGTTAAAAAAGTCTCCCGACCCGACAGATTTTGCTGAAGATATTCCAATTGAATCGAATCAGAACTATGAAATGGACTTAGAAATAGAACAAGACTACAGCGACCAACAAGAAATATTGTTAAGTGAGCAAATGAAAGAATTTATTACACAAATTGATACAAAAATAGATGGTATTTATTATTATTTAAATAATAATAAGATTCAGATGAGATTGAAGTTATAAAAATGTCTCAGGGTAGTATTTGTAATGTATGGATATTAGTTGACATGTTCAATGTAGTGCACAGCGAGGCAACTCCAGTTATACAGCCAGGAAAGGAAAGAGAGCAGGAGTTGATTCAAATTTACGGGGACAATAATACCACAAAGATGATTCACGAATTTGAGACGGCCATGAGGATGACTTTTGACCGGATTTACGATTCACACAATCCTAAGCTGTGGCCTGCCATTCCAATTAATATTCCAAAAATACATAAAAAATTATAAAATTTGATTGAAATTATTTTTAATATTTGTTAATGTTTTGTCCAACAGTTGTTAAGAATCCATTCACTTTATTCATCCACAAATATTGCTCTTATTAATAAAATGAAAAAGAAACTAATTAATTTTTTTTAAGTCCAGAGCTTTTCATCCACAAAAAGTAAATGGTTTGTTTTATATTTATTACTTGATTTTTTATAACCATTTTGAATAATATTTGGGGTTAAACTTCACAAAGAATTACAGCAAAACCTCTGGTTCGCCACCTCTGTTACTCGCCACCTCTATTGCTCGCCACATATTTTTCAAAAAATTAAAAAATTCTAGTAAATTTTGATAAATATTCTATTGCTCGCCATTTTCTAAATCTCGCCATTAATTTTTAAAAATATTTTTTTTGGTTAAACTATTTTTTATATAAATATTTCAACCACGCTAAATTCAACATGCATAAGTGCACAAGATTGTCTTTTAATGAAAAACATCGCATTATTACGTACATGGAGGAGAGCAGAAGTCTCACGATGGACCGTATAGCTTACATTTCTTCTTCTGTTTTCAAGAAAAAATATCTCGAAGGGCTGTGAACGATTTAAGACTTGGAAAAGAGAAAATAATGTCTACTGATCCTATTTTCTCCAATAAGAAGAGATTGTCTAACTTAACTTATTCTGTTATTGATACCGAACTATTAACTTGGATGGAATACATTGAGCTTATATGGGGTTTTCTGGACGATAATTCAATTTTGTTGAAAGAAAAGAACATTGCTAATATCGATGCCCATCACATAAACTTTAAGCTGATTTAGAGTCAATTGAAGTTCTTTACCTACCTTCGAAGACTACAACAATTTTACAACCAATGGATCAAGGAATCATTAGATCAGGGGTTCTCAACCTTTTTAGCTCAAGGGCCAAATCGATAATTAAGATTAGCTTCGCGGGCCGCACAAAAAATATTATATATATTTTTTATATTTTCCAAGCCGGTAACTCGCTTGCAATCCGAAATGCAGCCACTGCTGATGAGTAATGAGTTTTTGGACTCTTTTTTTTCTTTTTTTAATTTCCATTTCCTTTATGAAGAAATACAAGCTAAAAATTCTACAAAAGGCGTTGCAACTAAAAAGAAAGTATTATTTGTTTATTAAGTTTTTGAAATCCGGAATAAGTAAAGTCGAAGAAGTTCGTAAAAGCTGACTCAAGTTATTATCCGTGAGTTTGTTACGATATTTATTTTTATTCGAATCATTTTACTAAATATTGATTCGCATAAATATGTAGATCCAAACATTGATATATTCATATATGCATTGTGTGTTATATTTTGGAATTTGTCTTGAGGAATTAATTCGTAAAAATTAATAATGGACGCATTTTTGAACAATGCCGCCAGTTCTATATCATGTTGTAAATTAATGAGTTCTAGTTGAAACTTTGCAGGCGCATCCTTAATTTCCACGCTGAATGGAGTTGCGAATATTTTCATTAAAGGAAGGAATTCTTTAAAATTCTAAAAATTAAATTTATATAAATGTACCCCAAAACGTGCTTCAAATTGATTAATGAAATCATTAATTATGGATATGTTTAACCTTAAGAATGAATAATTAAATTTAAACATTATTAAAAAATTAAAAAAGTTAGTTGCTCTAGAGGGGCCGCAAAAAAATCCTGGGGGCCACATGCGGCCCCGGGGGCCGCATTTGAGAACCGCTGCATTAGATCCTTCAAAGGACATTTTAATAAACTTAAATTTGAGTTTATGTTAGAAAAAATTGAAAATGGAGAAAATCCACTGGAAGCTCATAAAAAATTAACCTTAAAAGATGGTCTTTTTTTACATATTTTGCCTGGAAAAACCAACTGTTGAAATTGATAATTATGATCAAATGGTAAATATCTTGAAAATATTGGACCCGGTGGATAAAGATGATTTTATTAATAATGAATTTACCGAAATAGATGAAATTAAAGAATACCTTAATATTGCTGGAGATTCTTTCCCACAAAAATATGACGATGAAGATACTCATAATGACGAATCTCATGTGAATTTAGAAAAGGCTTTGAAAATGTTGAAAAGAATAAAATCATTCTTTTATCAAAATGAAAATTTTGATATAAATTTGTCGGAACTAATCGACACCGTTATTAGAAACATGGCTGAATTAAAAAAAACTATTAAAGATTTTTTTAGTTGATTTTTTCCTTTTAATTTCTTTCGATTCTCTTTGTTTCTTTGCTCAAATATGACTTGGAAGGCTCACTTATGATCGGAAAGTATCGAAAACCGAAATGTTTTCAAAATTTCAAAGTCAAAAAATTTATTGATTATTTCCATTGCTCGCCAAATTCTATTGTTCGCCATTTTTTCTTCGGTCCCAAAAATGGCGAGTACCAGAGGTTTTACTGTATCATATTTAATTATTCATGAATTTGTTGACATTTTGAAAACACAGCGCTGGCATCATATATCTTATTGAACCAAATTTGAACATGTTTTTTAAACTAAATCTTTTATTCCAAATCGTTCGTAACTTCTCTTTTTCGTTTAGAAAGCGATTATGTTGGCAATTCTCTTCCATTTTTATTTACCATTGTTTTTATTACATGCAAGAGGTGCGACCTCAGTAAACATACCAGAGTCAAATAAAATCACAATTTGGAATTCCCAGACAAGAGGTTATAATTTTTAGTAAAAGAATTTTAATAAATTGGAATCATTACTAAAAAATCAAACTCCATCTTTGAATAAGCAGACAAGTGATATTTCATCTTTTATTGTTGAACAATTTTATAAATATTTTATGGGTCTGGGTGACAGCAATGACAAGTAAAACTAAAGCACACAAATTCGAAGCATTGAAGGAGATTTTATACATTGGAAGGCTCGTCTCATGTCACGGATTTTCGACCTCTTTGGTTTAATCGAGACACAAGAAATGTGGCATCTTTAAATAAATATGCTTAGAAAAAGATATTTCCGCCTAATCAAGCACTCCTACGACGTAGAACACTTCACTTATCAGATTTCTACTCGTGAAACACTGGGATGGGTTGTTATGACCAAATTGTAGTATTTATGACTCCTACAACCCCTTTATGTGGAGGAATATGGACAGACTGAGACTCGGTCGTGGGGGGAAAGGATTTTCTTTTCTGCAAGTTTTGATTTGACTGTGCTAATTGTCTTAGATATACTGCAGGGGACCATATTTGGATTTATCCTACTAATAACCCGTCTGTGGTAAAGAGACTGGGAGAGATCCTTAATGTGGATCTGGATCACGTCTTTACATTTGAGAGCATTGATGGTGGGTCTTATTTCTTTATGATTTTAGATGATTTAAAGCATAAAAATACATTTTCCTGCCTGACCACCTACCGAGCAGCACTATTACACTATGTTGACATAACTTCCCCCCTTAGAAGAGAGGTCTTGGAGATCCAACTTTAAATTACCGAAAAGGCCTTCTCTGGCTATAATCATGATCGGGCCAGGGACCGGAATCGCTCCTTTTTGGGTTTTTTGAGGGAGAAACAGGCCAGGAGAAAGAATCAGAGTTTGACGGATTTTAATTTTCATAAAGAATTCGCGAAATCATAGAATCAGACTCGAGAACAACCACAAAAGTTGCCTGCGCAGTAAAATAGATAAGTGTACCCGTCAAAGACATTGACTCGGACTATAAGAAAAGGAGAATCGACTTAAAGCAGAGGCACTGATTAAAAAAATAATATTATGTAGATTTTTTAATTTTGTTTATATATTTAAATTTTGAACCAAAGAATTAGTAAACAAGTGATTTTTTTCTGCTGTCATTGAACAGGAATCATTTTTAAAAACCAAATTCTTTACATTGTTTAAAATATTTATTCAAATTTTTTGAATTCGTCTAAAAAGCTAAAATCAGAAAAAAGTAAAGAATTGCCCAGTTAAATCACAGAATAAGATATAGACGAATAAAACAATTACTGTCCATATGTTTTTTAACATGAACCCATTAAAACAAGCCAAAATAGGCTTTTGATAATTTTCAGGAATGGAATTCTAATTAAATGCTCCAAATAGAAAAATATAAACTTGAATTGCCGAACTTTTTTTTAATGTTTCTCACTTTTTTGATAATTCACCAGGCTCTCTCCACACAGAGATATAATGACACGGAATGCATTGTTTTGATATTTGTTTAATATTTTAGGGTGAATTAACCCGTTCGTTAATACAATTCGTTTCTCATATTGATCTAAGTAAAATTGATAGGAATATTTCTATCGATTGTGGGGTAGGTTACGTTCCTATAACTAATTGTAGAAAAAAATACATAATTTGATTCATGGAGGAGGCTCTGATATTGGTAAGTTTATTACTTTTCATATCTAGTGCCAAATATCGATGGTATCTATCCTCTAGTATGTTATTATATTTTTAAATTGCTAGGAAGTGGCCCTTGAATACTGCATTAACTGCTTATATGGTAATATCACAGAGAAAGGTTACGAATTAATTAAATTCCAAGGATCCTCTGCCACACCATATGAAACATACTTCTTTAAATTGGAGGTAATCAAAAGCATATTTATAACAGGTTGATTATTATAACGTGATTTTAAATCATTGTTCGGAGAATATCGAGATGAATAATTTTACCACCTCTTTTTTGGAGACTTATTTTCAACAAATAATAAATATGACAGTAATATCTTAACAATATTGCAGAACGCCGTAAAAAACCATCAATTATATAATGAAGAATCGGACAACGCTTATTTGCAAATATTAGTTTAGTTTTGTTTTTTAATATTATAGAGATCAGTATATATAAAATCATTTTACCTGAGAAGTGCTTTAATATACTTTTTGGAATCACACGGATACATTCTTTGGCAACGCAGCCGTAATTAACTCGATAATTTCTCGATAATCCGAAGCTTACTATAATCTGTTAATAAATTTTTTTTGTGCAAAACAGTATTTAAAAGTAGTCCACGAAAGAAGGAAAATATTTTTTTAATAGAGGCTGTTAGTAGAGGGTAGATAAAGACATCTGCATTCCTGCCTTTTTAGTCCCGCACACACGCTCGCCTCTCAGCCACAATATGACTTACCGCCTGACTTCAGCAAGAAAGCTTGACTTCAGCAAGGAACTTATATCTAAACAACATGGAAATCCCCTTTAAAAAATCCCAGAAAATCCTCGGCGTGACTTACGATAGTCATATGTATTTCTCCCAACAAGTTGAAAATGTTACTACCAGTTGCATGAAGAAACTGAACATCTTAAAAGTGTTTCTCCGAAAATGCAAACAATGGATCAGCTTCCCCACATGCCAATCAATATACCGGCAATACATCGAACCCTCCCTTAGTTATGCTTTTGGGGTGTGGGGAGGGTTTGTCAGTGAAACGAACCGCGTAAAAATCGAAAAAACTCAAGAAAGTTTTCAGAAAGCACAAGGACTGAATGAACATCTTTTCATCGCCCCATTTAAAGAAATCTTGGAAAGAAACCTCCGGTCTATAGGCCCTAAAACTCCACCATCACGCCTTAACAGAAATTGTGTCGGGACTAGGGAGGAGCCCCGGGCAAAGATGAGGACCCTCCTCAGAGAAGCCGGGATCACCTGATTAATTAGTTTTATGTTTTGGACGGTGATTTTGGTTCTAATAATAAGTGTCAAATGGCGAAAGAATTGCCCATTTTTTGTAAAACTGCATTTGAATCAATACTTGCATTCCAAACTACTTATTACTGTAAAATGGCCACGTCATGTCTGACTTATGTTAAAGCAAAATATAGAAATAGACAATTCTTGTTGTTACGTGCATGTTTGTTTCTACTGGGTATTAATGAAACATTTCCAATGGACCTATCTACGAAAGATAATGAATGAGAAACCAATAATAACGTAAATTGTGTGGTCCGTGGGCAGCTTGGAACGCAAGAATCTGATATTCCCCCTCCAAATTCGGTGTTGCAACCGGATTGTCCTGCTAATCTGTTAACTCTATGGGCTATCATCGATCAAGTAACGCAGGTGGACATGATCAAATGGGCGAATGAAGTGGTTAACGTTTCTAGAGCAAGATTCAAAAGAATACCACGTGGTGGATGGCCTATGATTACTCAGGCTTTTAACGAAAAGTTCCTCACGTCCAAATCTGTGGCGAACGTGAACAGTCTGGCTAAGATGACGGGAACAAAGTCTAACTCTCCAATGGATCAAGAAAAGAATCACAAGACTGAGATCTCTAATTTTAGAGATTGCTCAATTGAATTTTCTTCCCGAATAGAGCAAGTAAAATCTATCTCTCAAAAAAAACGAAAGCCGACCAAAAAAGTCCCATATCAACTACTTAAAAAAAATATTGTCTGGAATAAATGCAGTGATTAATGAATATATAAAGACCAACCCTCCTGTCAATTTGAATGATATCACCGATATCATTTATGCTGCACAGCTGACATACCAAGCTCTTACAAAATACTCTCCTAAGAATAACAACTGGAAAGGAATTATGGAAGCAAAACTAATTAAACTTAAAGAACAATACCAACAGACTAATACACTTATTGATCAAAAAGGAAGCTTGAAGTTTGATAATGCAACGAGGGATACGCTGAGTGAATATGGATATCGAAAGGCAAAGAAAGGAGAACTTGGAAGAATTTCTGCTTGCATTGGAGACGAAATAAAGATTGTTGAGAAAAAACTTCGACTCCATGATGCAAGAAAAGAATTTCGGAAACAGAATTGGTTCTTTGAACTGAATCGGCGTTGTTTCTATCGCAGTTTAAATGATGAAAAAAAGAGTGCAGAGTTTATGTTTAATAACAGTGAATGTTTATCATATTGGAAAAAAATATGGAGTAGAAATGAGAAGAGCGATAATGTGTTACATATTAACAAGAGAGTGACATGGGCAGAGGATACATTTGCAGAGTTTAGTAAAGAAAGCATCCTTGAAATAATTAAACAACTCCCAAACTGGAGAGCTAGCGGTTGTAATGGGGTGTATAATTTCTTTCTAAAAAATTACCTCAATTCATGATCACTTGTGTGAAGAACTAGTCAAGATAATCCATGGTGAATACACACCGGATAAGTGGTTCTACACTGGAATCACATATCTCATCCCACTGTATATGCGGCTAAATCTGCAACTTTTGACTTTTGTGAAAATTGTGACTTTTCCAATATAATCAAGTTTGAGGACATTTACATAACGGGTTGAAATGCTACATATATATATTACAGGTATGTGCATTAAGAACACGGATGTCAGTCTCATACACCACAATGGAATCAATTTTGTGAGATACTCTGGAAACTTTTGTAATTTTAAACAAATCATCTCGTCACATTATTTGAGTCCTGACCAAATTCAGCGAGCCTGGGAACATTTAATTAATAAGGATAAAATATGTGATTAAAATGATTGATTTGTGTTGATAATTAAAATAAAAGAGTAGTTAATCGTACATCAAAAACATTGAGTTTAAAATTTAAGAAAATTCACACCAAGAAAATTTTTCAATGACCAAAAACCTCTCCTAAACCGAGAAATAATCAACCTTATTCAAGAGAAACTTAAATTCAAAATCGTGTCTAAACAATAAACACAAAAGAAAAAAATTCCTCGAACAGACAAACACTCTCATCAACCACTACCAGAAAATTAGCCAAATAAAATAAACAAAAATAACCGCAACCGAAGTCCCTTCTTTGACAAGAAAAAACACTCAGATCTAATTACTATTTCTTCCTAAAAAATGTGCGAGCGGATCAAAAATGCAAAAAAAACTCACGCGCCAGGGGACCTAATGGCCTCCACCTAAAGAATTTAGATTTATGGGGGCTGAAGGCGCTATCAAATATTATGAATTCATCATTAAATTCTTTTTATAATACCTATGAAATAAAAAAATCAATCATCATTCCAATCCTCAAACCAAACAAGGATTTATGTAAACCTGAATTGTTTAGACCGATCTCTATCTTCTCCATAATTTCAAAAATCCTCAAAAGATTAATTCTTTAGTTAATCAAGCACACTCAAATTTTCTGAACGGCGACAGTTTAACCCCTGATCTACATAACACACAAAAACTACCCACCCTCAAAAATTTAAGAATTTTGTGGGTCATCTTTGACTAATGCCTCACCTTTTCTCAAAACATTGACTTCACATGCAGTAAGTAAAGCGCAAACTAAACGCCCTAAAAGCCATATCGGGCCAATTCTATAGTCAAGTAATAGAAAGCCTATTAATTGTATATAAACAATTTGTTCGAACATCCCTGAATCATGCCACCCCATGCTGGTCTTGAAATGTATCCATTACGAACTTAAAAAAACTTCAGCGCCTCCAGAAAGCTGGCTTGCATACAGTCACTGGATGTCTTCCATCAACGCCTATCAACCACATCCACTGGGAATCCAGGATCTTCCCCGTCTGGCATCACTTGGAAATTTGTGGATTACAATTCCTCAGAGATCCTAGACACCCAACAACATTGTGTTTCCCTGTGAAAAAAACGAAAGGCATATCATCTCCACTCTTCGGACCAATTGAGACCACTCTTAAAAATACCTTTTCCGAAAAACAGATCAACCATGTCCAAACAGATAAACAATCAAATTTCCATTCAGGGCATCAGATCATTCGAACACAATAAACTACTAGACTTTGTATATCGATGGATCCGAATCATTTCTAAACAGGAAAATCCATATACACAGGAGTCCGCTCAGTCCACCATCCCCTCTTCCAAGACCACATCACTCCGTGCATCCAAATGTCTTTTCTTATGCCCTGGGCTACCTCAATCGTCTCCCCATCACGGGCTAATTTTTAAAAATCCGTTTTTGAGTTCAGAAACTGATTTCTAGTAATGACAACAGAATTATGCAAGTGATTGAAGTTAAACTTTAAACTTATATCACTCAAAAACTTATTAAAGCATTTGATGTCTTGTGATTGGAGTTAAACTTTCAAAAATGCTAACTAAAAACATATAAATTTCCAAAAAGGACATTTTTACAACGGGAAAATATTTTTGGAGGCCTCTTTGGCAGCTGGTTATTTCAGATGAACTTTTTGCCATTCTCCAAGGAAATTGTTTTCAATTTGTTCGCTGGCCTGTCTAAATTAGTTCTAATTATCTGTCTATTATTTTTATTACTTTTTCACAGTTTTTTTTTCGGCAAAAGATATTTATTTATTGGAACGAGAGAATTGATCAAGCTTTACATAGATAAAACGCCCATTAACTGGAATCGAACCACTCCGGTGTCAACCGGCCACGGGTTTGAAGCCCGTACCTTGGACACCAAGGATCAGCTAGGCGTAAATAGTTGCAGAAAAAGAAAAATATTTATTTAAAAAGAGCTGTTAATAGAGAGTAGATAAAGACCTTTGCATTCCTACCTTTTCAATCCCGCACACACGCTCACCTCTCAGCCTTAAACTGACTTACCTCCTGACCTGCCACCCAGATATTATCTTCTCTAGGACCTCAGGGAGGCCTTTGAGGGACAATTCCTGAGTATCCTTGAGCTTCTCTCGCAATCCAAAATCATGGGCTAACCGGATGGCTCGTCTTCTAGCTTTCTTGAGCGCATCAACGTACTTCTCCCTGTCCTTGCAGAAGTTCCAGGCATGTAAGCCATAGGTCAAGACGTCAATGTCGGCCAATTGTCATCTCCAGGAGTTGAGCAAACGTAGAATGGAGTTGACGGTCTATTCTCAATCACTGCTTGACAAACCCGATCAATAACTCGTCTATGGGGTCCTGTACATAAAATGTATTTTCGCGGAGATATCCTTTGTGCGTGAGTCCGAGCTCCAATGCCCTGTCCTCTGGCATGAGGAGACAAGTTGAGGTCTTGTCGGCGAAAAAAAAGAGTTGGCGAAAACATGTTTGCATGCATTGAATTGAATATTATGCTCTCAATGAAAGAATTGTTTGAAAAATAGTTAGAACGTTACGGTTTACATTTGTCAACCGAAAGCATACGTAAACATATACATAAATGAATGAATTAGTATTTATTCGAAAAGGAAAAACAAAAAGGAGAGAGGAAATTAATAAGACAACGAATGCCTCTTCTACATTGTTTCCCTCTTCTTTTTTGTTTAATTACAAATTCGAGAGGCAAATGCTTTCACAAGAACATTTCCAATTTTTTCTGTCGTGTCTTCTATCTCCTGAGTGATAGCTTGGTCCAGCTGGAGCGTATTTGCCAATTTGATGGAATTTCGTCTTGTCTTTTCGAGCTTAACGATAATGCGATCCCTCTCAGCCAATTCTTCGATTGCCTCAAATACTACTAAGCTCAATCCAATTGAAAATGCATGGTCAATTTTAAAGGCAGGAAAAAAGATTTATCAACTCGTTGCCCATACATTTTAAGAATATAATCAAATGGACTTAACGGAAAAGAATATCGCTTACAGTGTCTTGAGAGGATTATTGAAAAAAACATTGGACTAATAACTGTTCAAAGATGTTTTGCATTTATAGCAAACATACAGCGCGAACTTACAGGTGAAATTCAAATACAGAACGTCCAATTTAAAAAAACGCTCATCTTTCCTTTTTTCTCTAATTTTATACGTTTTCGATTAGTTAAATCGTAAATTATAAAATTGAAGTTGCCAATTATAAAATTGAGTTTGCAAATTATAAAATTAAAGTTTTTTAGGATAGTGTTAATAATGCCTAGATTCTGCAATTAATTCCAATTGTAAATGTTTCACATCATAAATTGAAAGAATTTTGTTCTAATACATTCAACAAAAAGAAGAGATGTAACTAAAAGTTATTTTACTCGACAAAATTATATTTACTGGCGAATGTTTAATGTCATTTTGTGATCAGCAGGGATAAATTCATATTTCTTTTTTATAATAAAATCGACAATTTCTTAGACGCAAATATATAGAAGAAAAACCAGGAAGAAGGCCTTGCCACGTATATAACTCCAATCTGATCTCCGTCCATCACTTGTTCTACTGTCCTGGACCACCGGCATTGTCGCAACAACACGCAGCACTTTGGAGTCTCTGGAAGCAATCAGCCCACGTTGTGCATCGCTTAATAGCCGCGGATTTCCTGCATATCTAGGAGATCGGGGCTACTAACTAACAAACAATTTCTTAATAATCCGTGGTTTACTATAATCTGTAGTAAAAAGTTTTTTAGTCCAAAATAGTTTTTCAGAAATATTTTTAATCATAATACAACACTTCTGCAAAGACAGAGACACTATGTACTCCTGAATCTTCACTTGTGCCTCCCACACAGTTTTCAAAATCCAAAGAGAACAAGAAAATAGATATTTAATTAATTTCGAGGTAAAAAAGTCGATTAGCTACTCTTGTCTTTATTTCTTTTATTGTAGTGCGGTTGATTAACGGTAGGAAGCTCGACAGACATTTGGAGATGTTTTATCCGGAGTCTGTATGTGATGAGATATCCATGACGTCGTTACGCGTAAAACTCGAACGGAGTTTAAAGCAGAGGCAACCGGTGGGATTCGAACCCGAAACCATGTACCCACCCGAAGATCGTCAAATGACTCTTTTTGCAAAGGCAACGACGGAGGAAGCTTCTCTGAATGAGACCATAGAATCAGACTCGAGAACAACCACAAAAGTTACCTGCGCAGTAAAATGGATAAGTGTATCCGTCGAAGACATTGACTCGGACTAGAAAAAAAGGAGGATCGACTGAAAGCAGAGGCATTGATTAAAAACTAATTTTATGTGGATTTTTCAATTTTGTTTATATATTTAAATTTTGAACCAAAGAATTAGTAAACAAGTGGTTTTTTTCTGCTGTCATTGAACAGGAATCATTTTTAAAAAACCAAATTCTTTACATTTTTTAAATATTTATTCAAATTTGTTGAATTCCTTAAAAGAGCTGAAATCTGATAATAGTAAAGAATTGCCCAGTTAAATCACAGAATAAGATATAGACGCACAAAACAATTACTGTCAATTTTTTTTAACATGAACCCATTAAAACAAGCCAAAATAGTCTTTTGGTAATTTTCAGGAATGAAAATCTAATTAACTGCTCCAAATAGAATAATATAAACTTGAATTGCCGAACTTTTTTTTAATGTTTCTCACTTTTTTGATAATTCACCAGGCTCTCTCCACACAGAGATATGATTACAGGGAATGCATTGTTTTGATATTCGTTTAATATTTTAGGGTGAATTAACCCGTTGGTTTATACATTTCGTTCTTCGTATTAGTCTAGATACAATTGATAGGAATATTTCTATCGATTGTGGGGTAGGTTACCTTCCTATAACTAATTGTAGAAAAAAATACATAATTTGATTCATGCAGGAGCTCTGATATTGGTAAGTTTATTAATTTTCATATCTAGAGCCAAATATCAATGGTTCTATCCTCTAGTATGTTATTACATTTTTAAATTGCTAGGAAGTGGCCCTAGAATACTGCATTAACTGCTTATATGGTAATATCACAGAGAAAGGTTACGAATTAATTAAATTTCAAGGATCCTCTGCCACACCATATGAAAAATACTTCCTTAATTAAAGGTAATCAAAAGCATATTTATAACAGGATGGTTATTATAACGGAACTTCAAATCATTGTCCGAAGAAGATTGTGATGAATAATTTTACCACCTCTTTTTTGGAGACTTATATTCAACAAATAATAAATATGACAGTAAGATCTTAACAATATTGCAGAACTTCGTAAAAAACCATCAATTATATAATGAAGAATCGGACAATGCTTATATGCAAATATTAGTTTAGTTTTGTTTTTTTAATATTATAGGAATCAGTACATATGAAAGTATACGACCTGATATATGCTTTAATAGATTTTTTGAGATCACGCGGATACATTCTTTGGCCACACAGCCGTAATTAAATCGATAATTACTATAATCTGTTAATAAATTTTTTGGTGCAAAACAGTATTTAAAAGTAGTCCACGAAAGAAGAAAAATATTTTTTTAATAGAGGCTGTTAGTAGAGGGTAGATAAAGACATCTGCATTCCTGCTTTTCAGTCCCGCACACACGCTCGCCTCTCAGCCACAATATGACTTACCGCCTGACTTCAGCAAGAAAGCTTGACTTCAGCAAGGAACTTATATCTAAACAACATGGAAATCCCCTTTAAAAAATCCCAGAAAATCCTCGGCGTAATTACGATTGTCATATGTGTTTCTCCCCAACAAGTTGAAAATGTTACTACTACTAGCTGCATAAGCAACTGAACATCTTAAAAGTGTTTCTCCGAAAATACAAACAATGGATCATCAGCTTCCCCACACGCCAATCACTATACCGGCAATACATGGAACCCTCCATTAGTTATGCTCGTGGGGCGTGGGGAGGGTTTGTCAGTGAAACGAACCGCGTAAAAATCGAAAAAACTCAAGAAAGTTTTCGGAAAGCACAAAGACTGAATAAACATTTATTTATCGCCCCATTTAAAGAAATCTTGAAAAGAAACCTCCGGTCTACAGGTCCTAAAACTCCACCACCGCGCCTTCACAGAAATTGTGTCGGGACTAGGGAGGAGCACCGGGCAAAGATGAGGACCCTCCTCAGAGAAGCCGGGATCACCTGATTAATTAGTTTTATGTTTTGGACGGTGATCTTGGTTCTAATAATAATAAGTGTCAAATGGCGAAAGAATTGCCCATTTTTAGTAAAACTGCATTGAAATCAATACTTGCATTCCAAACTACTTATTACTGTGAAATGGCCACGTCATGTCTACTTTTGCTAAAACAAATATAAGAAATAGACTACGGGTACAAAATGATATGCAAGTAGCTAAGTCGAAAATACAGCTTGACTAAAATAAAATTATTCTTAAAAACAGATTGGAAATCTCACTGAATTACTGTTAAATGTCTGTTATTTGGAGAACTTTCATGTTATTTTTATATAATAAATTGTCGAACATGTTTAAACCAGCCCCCGACGATGCCAGAAATTGTAGGCTAGTAGCAAAATTATTTTATTTAAAGTGGTCCCCAGTCTAAAAAAGGTTGAAAACCGCTAAAAAAACCATAATACTAATAATGATTTACAGAGAATTTTGACCTACAAATAAGTTGATCAACAGCTTTCACTTCAAAAAGGAGCAATTAGTTGCTTATTTGTAAAATTGCATAATAAATTCAATCTCAGATTGAAGCAAGAACATGTTAATACAAATTTAATGAAAATTTATAAATCTATCAACTCTTTTTTGTAGAAAATCTATTTTGTTTTGTTCCATATTCATTTTTTGATTATTTACTTTAATATTTTTGGCCTTCAGAACCTTCATGGTCTCCAGTTTAAATTTGGCAGCATTTTTTTCATATCTTTGAATCGCCTGTTTCATTGTAGTCGATTTGAGAAACTTCTTCCAAAGACTTTTTCCTTTTTAAAATCATATTTTTAGAGTCAAGTGACTTTGACTTGGAAACTGTAATCTATATTAGTGTAATTACTTTACTACCTAACAGTATTGTTCATGTCTCGTATATATATTCTAATAAGCCGCATAAATACTAATTAATTATTTTGAAAATTCAGAGATTTGTTCAAATTTAGACTCAATTGAAAATTCAAGTATTTAACTTTGAATTTATATTTAGGCGATTCCAAGTCCAAAAATTCAAATTTTATTTAATCCGATTGATGGAAACTCAGCCTACTATAAAGCAATGAATAGGAAAATGAATGTCCACAATATTAAATACGAATCTAGTGTCGGAGATAAAGTTTAGATAAAAAATTATAGATAGGTTCGAGTTAAAAAAGATTATGGAACAAACCCTTCGTTGCGGTTGGATAAATTCGAGTCTCCATTCTATCCGACCGCTGAGATAATTAAAATTTTATCAAATAATCGAGTCGAGGTAAATCAATCATTTTTATTTAATAGATAAAATATGCTAAGGAGAGATATGGACGGTACCAATGGCAAGACGAAAAATGATTAATTTTAATTTTTTGTTAAAATGCATTATTCTTCAAGTGAAGAAAAAAAATTAAAAAAAATAATTGACATCACAAGGTCAAAAATGTAACCGGTTGCCCATGCGTATCCAGCCGCCCATGTCACATATTATAAAAATAAATAAAAAACATAGGTTTTTGAATGTTATAAAAAAAACAACAATGTTTAATAAAAATTAATTATCTTAAATTATTATTTAAGAATCCATATCGTCAGTGATTCTCTTCTTCGCTTGGAAGAAGAGTTTGCAACAAAATTCTCATCATTTTCCATTTCTGCGTCAAGTAATTGTTTAGCTGAGTGTCCTCACGACATGCCAGCTCCGCAAGTTGATTGGCGGCAGAGGCGTACTCCTCGTTGTCTACCTTCATCCCATGTCTGTGTTCAATAAGCATACTCTCTAGAGTCCTCTTCAGCACAACCGACTGGATGTATGTCCTCGTTCCTTCTTCAATGGATAACTTGTCCATATGACTTTTAAAGAACCTTGAGACAACTCCATCCCATGTCAAGTGTCACTCGAGTCGAGGAAATAGGCCTTCGGGGAGTTGTGGGTACTGCAGAAAGTGACTGTCGTGTGGCTAAAGGGGGAAGTCCTCGGTCTCCTGTGTGATGGGAAAGTAGAAGAAGTCGTCAAAGGAATAACGGGAATTGATTCCGTCATCTTCCATGACCTAAACATATTCGAATAACAATCATCTCAACCGCGGCCCGCCACAATTTTGGTGCGGCCCGATAAAATTATGAAAATATATTAAATATTTTTTGTTTTTATATTAAATATTTTGTACATTAATGTTTAAATAATATTGTTTGTGATGTCTGAAGTAGAAAAATTATTCATGAAAATCGTGCATTTAACCCCGAATGGGAGGAAAAATTTTTTGTTTTTGAAGAAAATGGTAACGTACATTGCCTAATTCGAAACACGTTTTAATGATTTTTAAGAAGCTCTACCTATTATGAAAATATTTTCGTCACCTATGGAAACAGATGCTGCAACCGCTCCATACATATATCAACTGGAACTAATTGAAATGCAGGCAGATTTACAACTTACCGCGCTATTTAAGTCAAGTGAACTATTGGATTTTTGGGGTCGAATTACACAGTAGAAATATCCGAACTTGGTCGATAATGCTAAAAAAATGCATCAGTCTTCGGATCAACGTATACATGTGAAGCTCTTTTCAGCAAACTTACGCAAATAAAAACAAAGTATCGAAATCGATTGACTGATGGACACCTAAATCAACTTTTACGCACATCGTGTTCGACTTTTACTCCCTGTTTCGACAAAATAATAGACGCCAAACAGAATCAAGTCTCGCATTGATTTTTATAACTTAATAAAGCCTTCTTTTCATTAATAACATAAAATATTTTTTGTCCGGCCCGCAAAGATATTCTTAATTATCGATTTGGCCCATGAGCTAAAAAGGTTGAGAACCCCTGATCTAAACGCTACTAAAATAAAAAACATAGGTTTTTTAATGTTATAAAAATAAATAAGGTTTAAAATCCATCATTCTTGAACTCAAAATTAATTCTCTGCTTATAAAATAGTCTAAAAAAACATAGGTTTTTGAATATTATAAAAATAAATAAAAAAAGTTTAAAATCCATCATAATCCTGCTCAGCATCAAAATCATCCAAATCTAGAAATGACAATCCACCAAAGACCCCTATCAAAGTCGTCGTACTCTACAACTATTAGAACTAACACTACCAACCTTCCTCGTCCCCCTTCAACTCATGTTTGACACCATCATCCCCCTACCATACCACCATTCCACTACCGTCACGACTGGAGCATTCAACATCTCCACATCTTCTTCCTCGCTCAGTTTTTTCACCTTCTCTGTAGGAAGAGTGAATGAATCGAGTCCCTCAATACACGACATTGGCAATCCTTTCCTCTTTACTGCCTCCGCCATTGCCTGGCCTGCAGTCTCAAACTTCATGGCAGAAATTGGCTGGGATTATCCACACTGACAAACCGGCTGCTTTCGCTTACAAGAAGCCCGTTTTCTGCGCGAATTGAGTCCAACCTGATTCTGCTGTTTTATCCGCTCTCTTTCCTCCCTTTTCCCTGGAAGTATAAAAACTGGAGGGAACTGGTCATTTCGACTATAAACTCGGAATATTCGGCTTCCCAAATCCGCCTTTTGGTCTCCACTTCCTCCAGACTGTTCAGAACTTGAGCGATTTCGTCATCGTCGACGTCTGCCAAGTCAGTCTCCACCATTTCGCTGACTGACTGTTCGTTTGGAGGCGGCTTAAAGGCCAGCAAATCCTCGACTGACTCATTCAATCCCAATTCCGCAGTCGTTGCCAACTTTAATGATTCTTCCGTGGGGAAAACAGGAATTTCAGTCGTAAATTTCTCCTGGTCGATCAAATATTCCAATTCTTGACTGATTTCCTCAACTTTTTGTGATATTTGTTCCATTTGCACTTTTTTGACTTTTTTTCCATTAAATTGAGGAATGCTGGGCTTCAGACAGTCCTCTTCGCTGATTTCCATATTTTTGAACTTTTTGACAGTCCACTCTCCAAAATCCGTGTTTTTGAACTCACACAAACGCTTCTCCACAGTCTCCGGCCTCAGACCCACCATGGCCGCCACATCACGGAAATCGCGGTTTATTCCGTGAAGCAAACAAGCCACAATCAAAGCAGCAGCACAAACCCCCACAGGCTTCCTTCCAATGGCAATCCAGTTGATTTGCATTGCTTTTATAATCTTGACAGCAAAGCAAGTGACTGTGTACAAATTGGTCCCCAAATTCATTTCTTCCGCGAACCTTGAACAGTAAATTGAGGGATCTACGTCGAAAATAAAACTTACCATCAACCGGGAAGACCAGCTGTTCGTTTTTTGTCAACATCAACAGAATGCGGTACAATCCGTTGATATCCGTCCGCAAAATCTCGCTAAAATCCAACAACATGTCTAAAACTGAGAATTGAGGAATAAACGTGGTGTTTTGTGAACACGGCAGCCAATGTAGAGACAAACCCCCACAAAATGAGTCAACTTCTTCCCGAGAGTGTATCCTTTGGAGGAAAATAGTTGGAAGTTCTTCATTGCGTGTTTCTCCACGTTGGACGGGATGTGTAATTTATAGACCAAGGCATGGGACATTGCCTTTACTGAAAATTCGAGTTTATAAATTACCCTTAATTAGAGACTTTTCCTTGGAGATTGCCTTTGTGTTCAAAATCCGGCCCAACTTGCCTGTGGCTCCAGTATCGCCTGGAATGCTGAGACGGGATTGAAACCGCTTTTAGAGACGACTTGTCCGAGGGCCACACATCGGCCGGAGGAGAGTTCTTGGAACTCGACTTCGTCTGAGAGTAGCAGTTTGTTCACGACACAGCCACAGTTGATGCAGGTGGTTATTCCTGTATTTTTAAATAGCTCCAAATCTGTCATCCCGCATTCTGGACATTTGGACTTTTGTTCTATTTGTGAGTTTAAAGCAATACCAGACATGCCAACAAAACCAAACTTTGTAAACAATCTATTAATTTTAAATATAAAAATTAATTCTTTTTAAAGTATTAAATAAACACCTGATTGGTATAATCATTAAACCACTCATTTGGTTTTACCTGGGTTCGAATCTCAAAGTGATCATTTTTCATGTTTTATATTCGCCTCAAAAACTAACTAATTTTTTGCAAAAACTGTGTCAATAAAACATAGAAAAATTTTATTTGAACATTGAAAGTTCATATGGTTTAGAAATCCAAAAACCAAGATCATTTTCAATCAAATTATTTTTGAATTCTTTCATATTATCATTATAGACTGTATTCATATTTTTAGCATCATAATAAGTAGAATATCCCAAAAAAGTCTTCTTTTTTGACAATTTTAAAATATCATCAAAATCCTTAAAAAATTCTTTTTTGCTTAATCTACTCGGAATATTCCTCATTGGGATGGTCGAACAGGAATCGACATTGCTTTGCCTATATGTGGCCAAACCAGTCATTCCATCGACCGATTCGAGATCTTTGCATCCCGAAAACCAGTTTAGACTAAATCTCTGCAATTTTTGAGGTTTCAAAATTTTGTCGTATTAATAATATGTATTTTCAAATCCCCCGACTGAGCATATCTTCCCATAAACGCCTGAAACATGTCTTCCTTTTCAATAAACGTAACTATTTCTTAATCTTTCAATGTACCCACCAATAGTCACGGAACTCAAAAACATGGGCTTCACAAAATTCCCCAAAAGAGATCCCTGAATGCCCAGAACATTCCATTTCAGAATCTTATCTGAACAGACATAGTCAAAAGTCTATTCCCCTCAAATATCCCGTCCCAAGTTTGTAGAACATTGCTCAACGAATCCTTCGTCCCTTCTCCTACAATTCACCTTAAAATAATTACCCCCCTCTCTATTTTAGTCCTAGTCTCTTAGGACACTCCATCTCTTCCGAATCCTCTCTAAACATTGTTTTATTTTGTAATACAATTTCCATATTTTGGAAGCCACCCCACACGGAATGCTACTCACATACAAATGAAGTCGAAAGTTTTCCCGTAACTGAAATAGCGGGCCACTTTCTAGTTTAAAATGACGAGGCATAACTCCGGTTGTGTAAAACTGTTTTATTTCCGAATAAACAAATCTAAAACAAATATTTAAAACTGACTTGAGAAAGGCTCTCCTTGCAATCACTTCTGCGTGACTGTCGAGAATGCAAGTTCCGTTGAGAGTAAGAAACTCTCCCACAATATGATTATTCCCAGTTCCGATGGCAATGGTCTCCATTTGGCCAGTTTCTGTATCTAAATTATTTTTAAGAATAATAAAATGACACCTTCGATGACTATTCCGGCCAACATCCTGTTCCCGAGGGCATATTGGGGGTTGAGCAGAATAAATTGGTGATAAATCTCCTCGCAGTTGTAGGCGATTTTTCTGCCCATGTCCTCAGCCACCTCTTCCGGGGACAAGTGCAGGATATTCGACTAAACTTAACCTAATCAACTACTTTATTTAAATTAATAAGATATGTGAGAGCTTCCTCCATACATTTTCGTTTTGTGATTTTTTTAGTTATTCCAGTCGCACTTGAAACGAGTTGTGATTCTATATATAAAGTCCCGTCATAGCTAGGATATTCCATGTTTAATAAACCCATAAAAACATGATTTTTTGCATTCAAAATCGACGGCGATTTTTCTCATTCCACAATATTCTACTAAAATGGAGGCAGAGTTGTGAATCGTGTCTTTGGCTGTCTCTTCTAAATTACATATTTTTTGATTTGAATATTTTTTAGTTAAAAGTATACAAACCGTCAATTTTATAATTTATTACATAATTTTTTTTATTCAATTTATTAATGGCGTGTAAAGCAGCTTTCAATTTCATTTCTTTTTTGGAGAATCCAATTGCCATTTCACAGTCAGAACCGTCTATTTCATAATATATTCCAAGGTTCAGTGGTGGAAAATTTATTAGCTTTTCTTTTAATTTAACTATTATTTTTGGATTGTATTAAAAGTACGATTTAATTTGTGTTTTAAGCAAAACTCGGTCAGAATGTTGATTGGACTTCTGGAATTAGACATTTAAGTAACAATTCCAGATGTGACCTTTATTGTTACAACAAAAATTGTAACAAATGTATTTTATTCAATATCATGTTAGCCTCATTAAATATATTAAAAATTGGGTATTAAAATTTTAATAAACTAAATAAATTTTAAAATTTTTATTATCCATTTCGGTACTTGTTCAATACATGCATCAAGAAATAAGGCTTGAAATGTGCCCCGATCAAATAAAGACAGAGCTATACATGTTTTTTATTCACAAATAAAATATCTTAATTGATCAGTAAGTTACATAAATAACGCAGAAACGTCACTCATAAATGTCAAAAGTCCAAGAATTCGAGTTTAAAACGAAATTATTAAAGTTTTATTAACGTTTTCAGAAAGTAACTAAGAGCTGTGTTGTTGAAATTAAGTGGAAACTGAAAATGTTATTGCATTATTAATTCAGTTTATTTATCAATACTCATTATTCTTATGTTTATTGGTTCTTTCAATTTTTTTATTAACAAAATGATTTGAAAATATTAACAGTGAATATGATTTTTTATACAATTAAACCTTTTTTGTACAAATCTTTTTAATTTCCCTATGAATGAAAGATGGCCGGGTGGTGCAGTGCTTGAAGAATTTGGCAGTTTAGCGAAGCTCTGGTTCGAATCTCACTGCTATCATTCCGGCTGAAGGTTCCATGCATTACATGCACCCAGGATTGACGAGTGACGCCGTCATCAGTGATTTCACTGCGGAACCGGATGTCTACATCAGCCACAGCACGAGAGAAAATAGATGCGGGGGACAGCTCGTTTGGATTCGTTCGTTTGGATTAGTTAGTTCCTAATAACATGTTCTCTCTTTCTATCTTGATCTTATGTGGCTGGCCAGTGCGAGATTTCACATTAAGTTGCGATCTTGCGGACGTGCCTCTATTATTATTATTATTATGAATGAAAGATACAAATTTTGATGTGAATTTTATATGATTGGAATTCGCAGCTTCACAGCAATCACGAATTTTGGATTTAATATTATTTAAGTAATAAATCATTATTAATAAAATAATTTCTAATAAATATTTATTTCAATTTGTTGTGAATGCGGAATGATGACCCGTTGTGAAACAAATAATAAATAATTAGAATCCACAAGAAATCACCCTCCCTATTCAGTTACTCAAGCGGCTACACAGACTTCCGAGGACTGATCACACTGGCCTTCATTTTGCTGGTTATATCATCCCTACGGTTCGTCATTGACAACATAAAAACGTATTTTCTTTATATATACAAAGCTATGGCCTGATTGGGAGTCCTGTCGTAACTTTTGTGGTATTAATTAACAAAGAACAAAAAGCATATTTATTTATTATTCTTTTACGTTGTATTTTTTGTTGCATTTATTTAGAGTGTCTTGCCTCAATATTACTCACATTCCTACTAGAAATATACTTGATAAATGTAATATTTTATTTAATAAATTATAGAATAAAAAATTTGAAAAATATATAAATATAATTCATGCAATTAATTTAATATCTTTCCTTGTAATTCCGGCTGGGATAATAATCGAACAATCTCCCACTCCCCTGGTGTCCTTTATCACCACGTTTTTCGTTTCCGTGGGTTTTCTCAAACTATATTCCTACATCCGGGTCAATTCCTGGTGTCGTAACGGAATTGTCTTCGAGGAGACATCCTCAGGCATAAAAAGAATAATTTCTCCAAAAGTTGCTGTATCCTCGACTTTGGTGGAATATCCTTCCAATCTGACCGCACGTGACCTCATTTATTTCATGTTGTCCCCCACTTTGTGCTACGAACTTAACTATCCGTGCAAACGCGGAATCAGTTTTGTATTCCTCGGGAAAAGATTGTTTGAAGTGGTGGTGTTGTTATATTTGATTGTGTTCCTCATCCAGCAGTGGTTGCAGCCTGTGTTGTATCAAACCACACAAATCACTCAAATTCCGTGGAAAGTTATAAAAATAGCAATTCACAACCATATGATTCATTTGGTTGGGTTTTATTGGTTTTTTCACTCCTGTCTTAACTTTATGGCCGAATTGTTGGGGTTTGAAGATCGGGCTTTTTATGGGGCGTGGTGGTTGGTGGTGTTGTGTGAGGACATTTAGGAATAGTCCTGGGCTTCGTACGTTTTGGAAGACTTGGAATTTGCCTGTTTATAGATGGGCCTACAGACATATTTACAGGTCACTTGTATGTCGGGGATATTCCCGAAGGATGGCTTCCTGTGCTGTATTTTTGGTATCGGCTTTCTTCCACGAAGTATTTGTTTGTAATATTGTAGTATTTGGTGAGTGTGCCTCTCAATTTGTTCAGGGTTTCAGCTTTTCTGTCAATGTTGTCACAAGTATTGTTTTTTTACGAGATTAGGTGCCGCAAATATATTTGACTGATAAGTACTGTTCTCCGTTGGTGGGGAATGTTATCATGTGGCTTAATCTTATTGTGGGAGTCCCCTTCATTATGACTTTCTATATCTATGACTATTCTTCTCCTAATTAATGTTTTTAACTACTTTTATTTGTCAATAATTATCAGATTCATTTAAATTTAAACAATTTTATACTTTTGGGGTGAAAAGAGGTTACCGCAAGTGATTTAGTTTAATATTATAGAGTTTTCTATTAAAGCTATATATGCACAAAAGAAATACTATATCTCTTTCAATAAAAAAACTGATAACTCAGATCCTTTTTGCATAAATAATTTACTAATAAATTATTTGTTTATGAATGCCATCCTCTGCTCAATTCAAAGGCTCTGCGCTTAGTTAGAAAAATTACTTAGTTAATTAGTTTCTTTTTATTAATTCGTTTATGAAATGCATAAAGCTTTATATAAACAAAAAAGAAATACTATACCCCTTTCGACAAAAAATGATTATTGAACATTTAATTAATGGAAAATCTTACAAAGAAATATGTGACTATCTAAATATGCCTCAATCCTTCATAATCTGAATACTTTGTCAATAGAGAAAATCCCGAGATATTGAAAGCAAACCTCGTGATGAAAATTATTCTTCCAGCTTGATTGATTGGTAGATGATAATTCATTATTGACACTATCAAAATTAAAAGACATGTTGTTTTATGAATATTGGATTAATATTAGTCTGAGTACTATTAACAGATGTCTTAAAAACTTTCACTACACAGTAAAATAAATTGTGAAAATACCAGCAAGGCGTATTGAACAAAGAAAAAATATGCTGATCAAAGGTACGAGCAGCATTTTTCTGAATAAAGTATGATTTTCAGTTTGTACGCGTGCTAAAAAAACAAGAGCCAAGTCTGAAAACTCGCCCTATTAGACTGTGCCCCAGGTAAAAAAGTAGAAACACATTTTTTTGCGGCAATAACAAATATGAAATTATTTTTCGTGAAATTTTCAAGACAGAATTGGAGTTGAAAAATGCGATAAATTAAAAAATGAATAAATAACAGTTTAACACTAACTCTTTTTATTGAAAAATGCCTAGATATGTTTCCCTTTCGAGCAGAAAGTAACTTTAATTATTTAATGAAACGTATTTTTGAATTTCGTAAAACAACGATGCCTATTTATTTTTAGACCTTCGACACTAAAGCCTGAAGATTCAACACTAATGCCTGAACTTTTGACACTAAAGCTCGAAAACCCAATATCATCAACGTCAACAAAAAATCGTTCATTTAATATGATCAAAGCTTAAACTTAACAATAACAAATGCTGTCACTAAAACATACAAAAATTGAATTTCATAAATAATATAAACATGAAAAAAACAGTCAAGTATTTAATTTTTGCAATGTCACATACATTCTGTGTGCAATACGAATAATGTTCGAAGTGCCAGGTCTCTCCAGAGGGTTTTTCTTGAGACACAAAGCCACCAAATCGACCATCTAAATATCCCCAACATAACCAACCTGGGAAGAGTAAATATCAGGATCCATAGGCGTGTAGCCCTCGTGTTGTATCTGTCGACAGAGGGCGATCAGATTGGCCTGTTCTGGCTGAAATGGCACCCGTAAAGTAGCCATCTCGTAAAGAATACAACCCAGGGACCACACATCGGAAGAAAAGTCATACCCATGCTGACTAATCCTCTCGGGGGACATGTAATACGGAGTCCCCACTAACACTAACCAAGCCAACAAACCCAAAGAATGAGCCACAGAAGAATTGGAAGGAAAATAACGAGCTAATCCCAAGTCCCCCAATTTGACAAGTCCTTCAGAAGTGATATAAATATTGGCTGGCTTTATATCTATAAATAAGCGGAAAAAACGACCTCTGTGCATTATTCTACGTGAATGCATGTGGTTCAATCCCTGACAAATTTGAAGGAAATATCGCCAAATTGAAAACTCCCCCAATTTCCTATTTTGTATCCGAAATGTCTAAAAATCAAAAATATCAGTCAAACACTCAAAAGTCTGGACAAATCGCCCCAGTCGGCCAGTTCCATCACAATTATCAAATCGTTCATGTGAAGAAACGAAGAGTGGTGTTGGATTACATTCGGATGATTTAATTTCTTTATTATGTAATAAAAAATACTTTTAATAATTCAACCTCCTTCAGACAGTCATAACGAGCCTTTGCATCAGTCATTTCGAATATCTAGGAATTTAGTGCTGTTATTAGAGTTACTTGAACTTGTTTGAGGGCATAATATTGGTTATCAAGCAGACTGCGTGCAGTGAGCACTACACTGAACTGTCCGTTTCCAAGTTTCCCTTCGACGGCGAATTGTGTGAGAGACTGGTACTTATCACTGTTGCATAGTGCCAGAAGTCTCGAAATTTCTTCGTGGTAGTCGACTTTGTTCTGACACTGGTCCATAATGTACTCACGTCAACAAGTGGACAATAACAAATTTAAATATTTATTTCAAATATAATTAAATACATCATATTTAATGTGACCGGTTGAATACGAGCCCAGGTTGAATACGAGCCGTTATACGAGCCGTCAAAGTGGCGTTATACGAGCCGTTAAATGGCGTGAATGCCGTTAAATCATATTAGGGTTAGGGTCAGGGTTAGGGTCAGGGTTAGGGTCAGGGTTAGGGTCAGGGTTAGGGTCAGGGTTAGGGTCAGGGTTAGGGTCAGGGTTAGGGTCAGGGTTAGGGTCAGGGTTAGGGTCAGGGTTAGGGTTAGGGTCAGGGTTAGGGTCAGGGTTAGGGTCAGGGTTAGGGTCAGGGTTAGGGTCAGGGTTAGGGTCAGGGTTAGGGTCAGGGTTAGGGTCAGGGTTAGCGTCAGGGTTAGCGTCAGGGTTAGCGTCAGGGTTAGCGTCAGGGTCAGGGATTAGGGTCAGGGATTAGGGTCAGGGATTAGGGTTAGGGTCTGTTTTCTTTAGTGTCTTTTTTATGATGAATATGTTTATAAATAACGTTGAAATCATTTATAGTTAGAGTTAAAGTTAAGATTAGAACGTCTGCCTTTATTGTAATTGGCCTTTTGAATCGGTATATTAATTATCGATCTTTTTAACGGCTCGTATTCAACCGTATCTCATTATGAACCGGTCACATTTAATACTAAATTAATATAAAACAGAAAAATAATTTAGTCCAAAACAATATCAACAGACTTTAATGCATCGACTATCCATTGTGGAATTTCCAAATAACGCCGATTAAAAAATCAGAACAAAATTGTGAAAATATTCCCTCTTCAATAGCATTTCTAACCCTCTTCATCAATCTCATCTGAAATGCAATATTATGAATGCTTAGTAGAGAAGCCAATCCACTCTTTTGCTTATTACACGACAAAAAATGAAGAAAAGCCCGAGAATACAACCGACATGTCGAACACTCACATTCACTGTCAATAGGAGACATATCCTCACAATATTCTATACTAGATAACCTCAAACTGCCAGAATCCACCAAAGCATTACCAAATCTCTATAAATTAGTAATAATATTAATATACAGCTGTTCTAGTGGGGAAAACACAGTCAAACATGTCGACTCCCAAAGCAACAAGGACTACAAGGTCTTCCGCGTATCTACCAATGTCGGAAAGGACTACCCAATGCCCATAGCATAGCGAGGAGACTCAAATGGAAGCAATTCACAGCAAAGACTAATACTAGTCCAAAACTCATGTTTACTTTCTCCTCCACTCAGCCCTCCTATTGCATACCCCACGTGCTTTTTATCCACCAAAGCTACAAGTAATAAATATATATAATACATTTGATACAACGTTGTCGGAGTTGGGGGTTTGTGGCTCCTTGGATTATGGGGAATACTGTTTGAAGATGAGGGTTTCTGTTAGCATAATAAGACCTCTCTGCCCAACGAATTGTCCTACGATTTGATTTGTCAAAAAACCTATCCATGGCCTCACTCACACGTTCAAAATCAGAGGAAGGACTCACCACGTCATCTAACTGCATTATAATATCAGATCCTATAAATATTGCAAATATTGAGCATTACCGAGATCATTTTGTATTTCAATCGACTTTTCTGGAGTTAGTAACATTTCGGATGAGTCGTGTGGTGATTGGAAAGTCACGCCTTCTTCATTTATGGATGACAATTTGATGAGAGAGACCATTTGGAATCCTCCACTGTCCTATCCACTCTCCTGTAATATTTTACTGTTAAAATGCTTCTTTTCCAATTCATAAATTTATGAAGTCCCCCGGCCTTGCTAATTATGGAATTTCCCTTTTATGGTTAATATTGACAAACTGGTCGATGACCGAGATGATATGTATTTCCTAGTATTATATTGCAGTCGAGTTCTTCTAGTTGAATAGGGAGAAGTCCCTTCACGGTGCCTTGGGTTCCCACTGGCATAAAGACAGGGGTGGGGACTGAAGAATGTGGAAGTTTTAGCAAGCCGGTTCTGGCTCGGGATGTTTTAGGACATAGTTTTAACACTGAGAATTTGAGGGGAATTTCCATTTAGTAAATATTAGTAAGAGTGCACATGTGTTAAAATTTTATTTTTAGATTGAAATATAAATTAAATGACATACTTTATTAATAGAACATACATAGATAATTAAGTTAATATTATTAATCAGCAGTACCCTATTCACGAAAAACAGAAGATGGGGACGAAAATTATTGGTCACGCTGAATGGAGTCCCAATACACCAAAGAAAACACAGAAGATATTGGGTGTAAGTTGACACTTTCCTCTGTTTCTCACCTCATGTTGAATCGATCGTGTCAACTTGTATAAAGAAAATCATTTTGTGAAAGCCTTTCTTTCGACTGTGGGAGAACTTGTCCGCCAGGGGTAGAGACCTTACAAGCAGTATATCGAGCCAACAATAGGCTATGCATGTGTGCTTGGGGCTGTAACCTGGCGGCAACGAACCAACTAAAAATCGAGAAAATCCAGAAAAATCCATAAACATACTGAAGGCCATACCGACAGAAAATTGTCCATCGAACACTGGAGTCTCTTGTAGAGGCAAGTGGGAGGGATCGTGGAGATGGACCACAAGCATTTCACCGTACATCAAGAAAGTGTGTGGGGTCACGGTCTGAACATCGTAAAAAGATGGCTAGACTGTTGAGAAGTGTCGGATCACTGAACACGTTAGTTAATGGTTAGACGGTGATCTGTTTTTTGGCTTAAATAATAATAATAATAATAATTATTAAAATCGATGTTAATCCGACCGTTGTCCGCTGAAGGTTAATCTCCTCCTTTTAGAAGAGAAAGTAACCAACATCACTCCTTTGTCACTAAGTTAGTTTCCTCAGCGGAAGGAGAGGGTGTGTATTCCTGATTGGAATCAAATTAATCTCAAGATTGTTTCCACATGGCGTTCCCCAAGGCTCCCCCCTTTCTCTTGCTCTTTTCAATTTATGCCTATCCGATATTCCTAATCCTAAATGGAAGACTCATTCGTTCTCGCCTACGCTGACGACCTACTCATTGGATCACGTGATAAAGATCTCTTGAAAGCTTTCAAAAGAGCACAAGATCTCTTATTACAAATTCGAACTTGGCTATATCAAAACAGGATGAACCTCTCCCCCAAAAAATCGTCCACTACCTTATTTACGTCGGATAAGAGACTTGGAAGGCGTACTGTTGATCTTTTTCTGGACAACGAAAAGATCCCATTCACGAAGAACCCTAAAATTCTGGGGGTCACTTTGACATGTGTTTTACTGCCCATCTAGAGAAGGCCATCGGATCCAGTCAGAGAAAAATTGGACTAATCAAATTGATATTTGGCGGACTAAAGAAACCGTTCCCGGCTCTCTACAAAAAATTCATCAAACCGACAATTGGCTATGCCTGCGCCGCATGGGGAATTAATCTCTCATGGTCTAACCGACCTAAAATTGAGATTACACTATACAGAGCTGCGGCTCGCATAATGAAAATTTCCAATTTGAAAAATATTATTCCAAGTCTGCTTGACCACCTAATTAAGAAAGATGGAAAGGGCTTCTTAGCCATTTAACAAGACCAACTGTCAAAACACCATCATATGTCAATTATCAACCAGAAGCACATTACCCCGATTCAATTCCTTACGAAAACTGTTCCCCGTCAGTTTTGCACTTGCGTTGAGCTCATCGGGAAAAGCAGAGAAAGATCTTTAGGATTGTTGGAATCACCTAATTAATTACTCTAATTAACTGTTGGTAATTCTTGGGTTAAATAAAAAAAGAGGCTACTGGCTAAATTTATCTCCTCATCAGTGATTCTGATCCAGTGCCTGTGTTCAACAATCATACAACTGCCTGTATATAAGACCGAGTTCCGTCTTCGATAGCCAACTTTTTAATTTAGTTTTTAAAATACTTGGAAACGAGCCCGTAAGTCAAAACCAATGGAATTATTTTCACTTGAGCGTCGTAAAGAATGGTTAAATCCCTTGCCAATAGATCGTATTTATGGCATTTCTTGACATGCTTGGCTGTCAAATTAAATATTTTTCTTTTTTAAAAATAAATAGAGAAATCATTGATTTATTCATAGCGAAGATTGTTTTTGGAAAAGCTGCAAAACTACCTCTATGGTTTTGGAGGGTGGTTACTAGTAAACCGACTATCAACAAGTCCAGAAAAGTCGATTACTACCCTCTTTGCCGCAGCAAAGAGACTCGGAAAACAAGGCGGGAGTAACGCTGTGGTTAAACAATGTAGAGATATTATTTCAAAAATAAAGTTTTTTATCTTTAGAAACTTATTAAAAATCAGCAAAAAAACATAAAAATCGAAATATCCGATTTTTATCTTTCAATGCTGTCTAATTTGAAATCAATTAAGTCAATGTGGCGAACCTATCAATTAATAGACTGTTCTTCCTCCATTTTGTATTAATTCTCCACCCAAATCTCTTTTTATTATTATAAAAGGATATGTTTAGATTAATGTAAAGTCCAACGATTTGCATGTTATTTTAGTAGTAATTATATTGTATTGGTGAGTGTTTAGAATATTTTTTCTTAATGTGGTTGGCATTTTTTGGTCGACCTTTATCATGTCCCTGTTTGGCAAAACATGTGAGTTGGCTTATGTGTGGGCTCATCTGTAGACCATTAGTGTTTATTACATTTACTCTCGGATGGTCATGTCGATCAGACATCTTGGTAGATATGGAATTGCCATTTTTAAGAGTGCTTTTATGGTCAATTCCATCAACATGATCCACCCTGAGCCTGCTGTCAATAAGCAAAAGCATTACATCAATATGAGCATTTAACTCTCCAGGACGGTTTATTTCCCGACGAGAGGTTTTTTTAGATAACTTTAAATTGTTCTTGTCCATATTGGAGTCTGCCAGGTCTGTCAATGTTGATTTGATTAGTGTTTTCTAATTTGTACTCCGCCGTTCCTTTTAGTGAGAGCAGTTAAAAATGTTGGGAATATTATCACTCGTAAAAAGGAACATATTTTGCCAAATATTAAAAATACGTTAAGTAAGGTAAAATACGTATTGTTTAGTTTTTTTGGTAAAGAAATCATGAAAATATTATTTTGTAATAAATAAATAAGTTTTGATGATTAAATATATAATTTATATTGGCCAACATAAAGTAATAAATTACAATAGTTAATAATTTTAGTAATGTCCTCGGATTTGGAAGGCACCACTGAATATGACTACCTCATCAAAATAATAATGCTTGGTATTTATTTTGTATTTAAAAACAGGCGACTCCGGCGTTGGAAAAACTAGGTTTGTCTCGAAATATACCGAAGAAAAAGAGGCCCAAGATTTTGTAACCACAGTCGGCATTGATTTCAAAGAGAAGATCAAGGCTTGGCTGTTTATTTAATTCCAGACAATCCAATCTCCGTTCAAAAATGACATTCCTAATAAGCAGATTACTGTAAAGTTACAAATTTGGGACACTGCAGGTCAAGAAAGGTATTTTTAGAAACAGATGGACAATTAGTCGCATCGATTTAGTTATGAGGCGTTAATATTTAATTAGAGTTATTATCTCACTTTCAGATTTCGGAGTCTCACGACGGCGTTTTTGAGGGATGCCATGGCCTTCGTGATGGTTTTCGACCTGACCAAAGAACGGACTCTTGCCAATATTCAATACTGGATTGAACAAATAAAAGACCATGCTTATTGTGAAAGTCCTGACATGCTGCTTTGTGGAAACAAGGCCGATTTAAAGGACGAGCGGGAAATACCTCAGCATCAAATCTCAACTTTTGCCCAAGAACAGGGGTACTGTATTTGATATTTGTAGACTTGTTTATTTGGAGACCAGCGCACTTGACGGGCGAAATATTGAAAAAACTTTTGATATTTTACTTGAACGAGTTTTGCAAAGAATAGAAGGGACAAGAAACAACATCACAATTCGGAAGGAGATTGACAAGTCGGTGGCTAAACATAGCAAATGTTGTAACTAATCTCTATTATTAATTTTTATTTACTTTTAACTTTTATTTTAATAAGTACTTGATGTGTTACAGGTTTAATGATGACACAAACAAACACTTGAACTGAATAAATTCGAACCTGTTACCCAAATTGATCAATAATTTTTAATTTATAAAATTCATTTAATAGTAAATAATGTCATAATATGGCTCAATTGAGTGATTTTAGAATGTAAAACCCAAACTTACAAATGTAAATAACTTTGACAAAATATTTATGCTAAACCAGTGCCGAAAAATTAAAATCTGCAAAAATCTCCTAAGTTGACTCTGTATAAAGAAGAGATCTTTCTAGTAAAGAAATTTATATTGCGATAAGAAATTTAAACTTAGTGACTATGCGGTAAAATTCAAAAGTTTGGGCACTCTACATTCAGCATTTAAACAAAAGTCTCGGTAAGTGTAAAACTAAAGTTCACAGTCACAATTATATGAGCCAATCACACTTACGTAATTTGACTGTCAATGATACAAGACATCGGTAAATATACTTACAACCAGAAAGATTAAAATTACAAAAAAATATTCAAGTTGTCGTATTATAATCTAATCCATATGCGTAACATTTATTTTATGAGAAAAATAAAGAAATATATTATCTGCTTATCTTGTTAACGATTTTATAGTTTTTAAACAATCCGGTGATAAGAGCCCTTGATACTTTGTGATTCGTGTTGTTAGAAATCATATTAATTGCGAAAATCCCATCAGACTCCAAATATTTATCAATAAATCCTTTAACTGTCGACAAATTTGCTATTTCTTCTTTCAAATAAGGATGAATATTTTTCATTACAAATTGAATTTTTTTTCATGATTGAAAACGTGATAAAGCCATGAAATAGTCGTCGATATATTTGAAATAATGATAAAACACATCCAAAACCAATAGAAAATAAAGATTCCTTCCAAGTAAACGTTATTGGATAAAACACACTGAACAGTATGCCGTTCTGGGTACATAACATTGCCAAGTTCGCGAATATAAAAGTCACACATCCCAACTCTTGGAAATAACGAAGAATCGTTGTTCTGTCTTTGTACAAAGTCCTGGATCATTTTAAATCCGTCTATATTCCCCGTTTTGTTGGATAAAAGGTAATTTGAGAGCAGAAATTGGACGACAGAGTTAATTATATAAAAGAATTTTGCGAGGAAATATGTCAAAGTGAGTCGATGTTCGGAGAACCAACGGTTCAGTAAATTGATATTTCTTGCATGCCATCTTTTTTTCACTTCTAAATATCGTTCAAAATGTGCAATCATTTGAGTAATTTGATTTTCTTTATCATCTCCAGGAAAGAATTTTTGATAGTTTGTTCCAATTTTTATAAGGTTTTTCAGATTGAGTCCGCAACCCGTGTTGTGGCCCCTCCAAAACATGAATGGAAGTCTATATAAAAGAGCGAAGAACAGAAAGATGAATTGTGTCCATTGGTAATATTTTATTTGATTTTTTCCGATGAAATAATCAGTTTCTGGGACCGAGTCGTTCATTGAAACATAATACGTGTTAGTAACCCAACATATTGAATTCGTGTATTTGGTGAATGTTGCTGCAATAAAAATTAGTATTACCTGTAAATTCAGCAGGGGTCCAACATTTGATGGGAGGTCCTACAAAATCGTCGGACGTTACAATAATTGCTAAAATCACAAGAAGTGTCGCTGTGTAGGTATGGTTAAAACGATCGATTACATCATCGTCATTTTCCGTGCCAAAAATATTGTTCAGCACATTTAATATGTCCATTTAATATTTATGCAAAAACTCTTTTTATATAATCTAATATTCCGTCACTAGCTATTATTTCATTGTAATTAAATAGTTTTTTTCACCTAGATTATCAGTAAAATTGAAGAACATAATACGCACTTTTTTATATTATGATATTTTTTTATTGTTTGCAGGCTTCAAATGTATTTTAATTAGTCATATTTGGAGATCAATATTTTCAAATTCAACGGTTCAATATCAATTAATCAAATATAGTAATTGAACAAAGCGTACTAATTGATTGTATGGAAAAGGTTTACATTTTAATTTGTCTTGCTATTTTTGAAATAGTTTATCCAACAATAATTTTTACTGATTCTTAACCAATTATTCACACATTTAGTTATGCAGCAAATAAAACGTCCACTTTTAACAAACTGGAACAAATTAAAAAAGAATTTCTATTTTAGAAATGAATGTAGAAGATCTACAAACGAAGCCTCATAGAAAGTCTCGCCGGCTATCAGGGGTTATAGTTTCCTTACTATCTATCCGCAAAACTTTGTAATTAATAAAATGATTTCAATTAAAAACGAATTGGTCACAATTTAAATCCTTAAACGACTTGAATTGCTTTTATTACTTTTCCTCGATTTACAGACCTCAGACCTTTTCTTTGGAGGCGAATGAACATCTATTTACTCCATATCTGATCAATAACCAGATTCCACAATCTTCTTAATTTGAATGACAGTATTCAGCGGAAAAATAAACTTTCCAACCGAGAAGCAACTGAGGAAGACTTTGGCTAAATATGAAAAACCAAAAACTTTACAGATCCAAGAGAATAGAGAGAAAGTATTTCAGAGGCAACATTTCGTACCTTTTCAGAACTAACTCGAATAATATGATAAAAAGAATCCCCAGGCAAATCAATCTGGCTAATTAAACAACAATACTGAATAGAGACGAGTGGCCAGGTCAATACAACCCATGGCGACCTCTTCTTGCTTATACCTAATAAGGATATCCGTCCTCTGACAGTCATTCATCAAATTCCTATGAATAAATACTGAAAATACCATGAACACTGCACTACTTCAGCATAATCCGCCAACATCAAAGTCTGTAAGTACAAAATAATAACCTAAGAGTGAGAAAGTGGATAAACTTTATGAGGATGTTGAGGAAAAACTGCAAATCCCAATTCTTTGAGGATCTTCCTTTCAGTTTCAATCAATTCTCTTTTATAATGAACATATTGACTATCCAACAAAACAGGACAAAGTGGTCTGGTTTTGTGAATAGTAATTTACTTGTTATTCTCTAACTGGTCGAGTATGGTTGCCACGTTGATTACATCGCGGAATCTCCGCGGCTCCTCTTCAATGCGGGAGGCCAATATTACACATGACATTGCTACATTTTTCAAGTGAACTTTCCCCGTAAAGGACTTTCTGTAGAAATATCGGTGGAATAGTGACTGTGCTGTTGCTGCAGCGGACTGGGAGGTCATTATTGAGTAATACAGTGGGTAATTTCAGTAGGATACAACATTTTTGGATCATGCTACAGCCTATCCAACGCAAAGCTTTTTCGTCGTCAATTGTGAGGTTTTCTTGGAGGGAAGGGGGGTTTGAAGTCGTCTCGGGTGGAAGTGCGACTTGATTCAGGGTCAAAACTACTTGTCCATATCCTCGTGCTTCCATCACACCACAAACAGAATCATTCAGATTAATAATTTATTAAAGACATAAAACACTTATACGAATAAGTAATTCAATATTAATTAATAAATGTCGGTTATTAATTTTTTCACCATGGAAAAGATGTCCAATTGACTGGCTCTTTAGTGCTATCGTTTGGGACAGAACATGATTTCCCAAATCACTTAATTCGTATTTTTTTTGCAGAATAGTCTTCCCCCTGACATAGATAGAAAGCTAGAATTGTGATTAAATTTAAGGCCGCCATGTTACTTTTAAAACACATTTCTATCAGCCCTTATTTGATTTCATTTAAAAACTGATTTAAAAAAATACACACATCGTTCAAATCACAGAAGAGTATCCAAATTTTTCCATTTTTTACTTGTCCAAAACAAGCGTGATATTGTGGTGTGTATGTAGTATTGGAAAATCTTTATGGCTTTTCTATAATCGCTTTTTATTCTAGAAAAGACAATTGTGACGAGTTTTTCAAAACCTGTCTCTTGAAATTACACAAAAAGTCATCAAAGTTTTGAATTGAGTATTTAGGAATATTCTGTATAAAAATGACCATCTGCGATATGAAGTAGACACAAGAGGTTATTCTCGAGTGCTTGGAACGTCTATTATGCTCAGAAGAAACCAGTGGAATTATCTTTTTTGCTTTTATTTTAAGGCCATACTTAACATTCAGACTTATTTCTCTGATTCTATTTTGATTTATTCCAAATTATTCCCAAACGAGTCAATCATTGTAAATCTGTGCTCAGAAAACTAAAATAATTATCAGACAGTTACAATTTGGACGATTTTTTGTCTTCCGAGTAACAAATCGACCAGTCTCGTGAGTCATTAACGAGTTTATAGTCATATGATAACGCGATTTCAGAATCCAATGCAAAGTCTCATGGGTCTGTTATAACGTCTTTCTTTTCAATCAATTCCTCGATCATAAACGTATTATATGATATAAATTGGTTTTGTCGTCAATGTGATTTGATATAATTTCGAGAAGAGGACTGATCGGGTAAAAATCCAATTCGTATTCTGGGAAGACTTGTAATTAATATTTTAAATTCAGAATACTAATTCTTTGTTAATTGCAAGAGCTTTGGGGAAATTGAATTTCATTGTTTTGTCCAGTCTCTAATATTTATCCTGATACTTTTGACTGAACTCATTTAAGCTTTTTACAAAATAAATCTATAAATTACGAATTTGTTGCTATTAATAGTCATTCGATTAATTTTTGAGTCATTTCCGGTGATCTTTTTTATAAATATTCACAAAACGGAGTATTGGAGATTAAAATGCTTTCTGTAATTGATTCAATAAAAATTCAAATTCCCAATTTTGTACAAAACTTTCAAAGAATTTTGTAAATGACAAAATTCTATAAATCGATTTGAACTCGTAACAGAAAATAGAAAAAACTGCTAAAGTAATAACAAAATTAATTCAAACTCATGGAGATAAAAACTGAAAGTTTAAAGCCACAATCATTTAAGAAAATTTGAAGTTAAAGCACTTTGAGTTATTCTAAAAACATTCACGGAGAAATTATGAAATCAGCTTTCTGTAATTAAAAGTAAAATTGACTTTTTTAAAGTGTTATTTGATTAGTTTTACCAGAAAGAAAGAAAAATGCTTATCAGAAATACCCAGGCCAAATACCTGCAACCGATTCGAAAGTGATTAATATTTATAGAATGTTTAGAATATATATTTTAAATAATAAATTCAACTTTGTGTTCTTGTTATGGACGGCGGCTTGTTATGGTATTATATGACCAATGATATCTCAGTACCCTAACACAGATGACCGTCTCTCATCCCTTTCTAGTAGTATGTCGCCAATCTCAGGTATTTTGCTTCCCTCGTTAATAATAAGATAAATACAGCAACATCTGCACTCCACACCACTCCATTTTCAGTCATCCCCTTACTTTACAATCTTTCTTCTTCACAGGTACAACTAGGTCTTTTATATTGAGGGTATCCATTGCCTCTGGAAGGGATTTCACAGTGCCTTACTGACTGAAGGCTGTCGATATTTCACAGAAATAGCGCTTACTGAGTATATTCCAACCAGAAACAGTACAATGGAGACTTTTTTGCTAAAACTGGTTTCCTCTGCTCTTCTTATCCCTCTACACATTACATCATTTGTTACATCTGTCAGAGTAATGACCAGTTTTTAAAATAGAGTTCCATTGCCTCCATTTCTCCTGGAGTGGTCGAAACTCTCCAAATGAGTGTATGTCGTATATTCGGAGTCGGACAGTCTGCTTCGTCGATTCATTTTCTTGTTTTGGCTCCGCTTTGCCTGATTGACAGCGCAGTCTGCAACGGAATTGATCGCCTAGTTCGTGTCTTCAGAGATCTTGATCCTTCGGTGACTGAAGACATAAATTCTGTTGTGGATAGCTCTCTCTGTGAATATTATACTTCTGCCTTTTCTACGTGTCTTTCCACTCTTATTCTCTATCCTTTTCGGACCATCACTGCCAGATTGATTGTTCAGGGAACTCGTTCTATTATTGACGATGCCAGTGGTCTTGGAGTTATTGTGGTTCAGAGCAAGTATGAGGGTATCAGAGACTGCTGTCTTGCTATCCTTTCTAGTGATGGATTTGCTGGTTTTTACAGAGGGTTTGGGTCTTTCTTGTTGGAATGTTTTGTTCATTATGCTCTTTTTCGATGTCTTTGGAAGTTGCGTGAATTTTATTTGAACATTTAATAAATGACATTTTCTTTTGGGTGTGTTTGCGGTTATTTAGTATTCGGCCAGAAAAATTAATTTTAGCCACTAAATTCTAGTTTATAAGAATGTTGTAACGTATTTAATTGGAAAATGAATTGGTAGTTCCTCGTTTTGTCATCAATTTTAGTTCGTGGATTCTAAAGAGTTCTTGCAGCCACTTTCCTGTTAGATCACTCTTGGGATTAGGATCGACAATTCGGCATTCATCTGCTCATACGAGTAGTCATTTGGAAGAGAAAAATATAATTGGACAACTTTCTGATGATATAATGGCATCAAATCTAAGAAAAGAATCCTTTGGTAGCATTTGTCGTAATTTGTTCATCATGAAATTTTGCTCCAGTCAAATGTTGGTTGTGAATAGTGAACAGATTATGAACATCACTCAGAAGCTTGTAGGGAAACGAATTTTTAATTTTCTTATGAAAAAAACGTTTTATAAACAATTTGTTATTGGTGAAAATGAAACTGAGATTATTCAAACGATTGAAAAATATAATTCAAAAAACTTAAGATCGATGGTAATGATGAGCTACGAGAACGACCTTGGACTGTGCTCAGAAAATGACTACTACAGTTCGATTTGTAGAAACCAGCAAGAACTGATAAAGACAATTAAATTGTTCAAAAAAAGAAATGACAAGACTGTTATTGTTCACTACAAATTAACAGGGTTTTTTCCCTTTTCAACGCTAAGAAAACTATCATCACAAATTAAGAATCGAACTGACTATATTGATACAATTTTTGCGGTGAAAAATATTTTTCGTGGGAATAAAATAATTGATGGCACCATTTTAAAACACTTTGATGCCTCAGAAAGAAAATATTTATTAAACGGAATTGAAAAAATTAGAGAAGCTATGGAAAACGTTGAAAAGTCTGATTTACAAGTACTTGTGGACGCGGAATACACAGATATGAACGAGGGAATCAATGCGATAACCATGGCAATGATTATGCTTTACAATGTTGAAGTACCGACAGTGGGACTTACTTTTCAATGTTACCTAAAGAATTCATTGAACTCAATTATGCAAAACCTCAACATAATTGAAGAATTCAACCTTTGTTGGAATTGTAAGTTTGTTAGAGGAGCTTATATGCTATCCGAACGCCAATATTCTGATTTAAATAAAGTGCCCAATCCGGTTTTTGATTCTTACGAAGAAACAAATTCAAATTATGACAAAATAGTGGAAATGATATTTAATTATCATTTCTCAAAAAAATATTCAATATTGCTTGCCACACACAATATTAACTCTATTCGGAAGGCCTGCAAACTTTTGCTCCAAACGAATAGACACACAGGTTCATTCAAGTTTGGACAATTGATGGGAATGTCGGACCATATTAGTCTTCAGTTGGGATCTCTTAATTTTCCAGTATATAAGTCATCTCCATATGGAAATGTGGAAGATACAATTCCGTACCTCGTAAGACGATTTTATGAAAATTCGTCAATTTTTGGTAACGTAAAAAACGATGTCGTATTTATACGGAAAGAATTTTTTCGAAGATTAAACCCCCTTTCTCTAAAAAATTAGTCACATCTATGATATCTATTTCTAATAAATAAAATATTTATTTCTTATAAACCAATCATTTTTTAATTTGAAATGTTTTATGAATTTGACACAAAAATAGGCATTCCAATATGACAAAAAAGAAATAAATGTTTTAAATCGCCAGATTTCAATCTAATTGAACATTTATAGAAAATTTTAAAATTCAAAATTGATTTAAGGAAATCGCAAACAATCACCAAATTAAGAACAATTTGCTTGAAGAATGGGAAAATATTATGTTACAGTCGGATAAATGGACACGCGAATAAATGGACACTTTCAAAATTTCATTTTTGAGCAATATTACCATACAAAATACATGTTGATTTTTCTAAGTCTCACTTTAAACACATTTTTAATAATTTTGGTACCTGTTGAAAAAAGCAGGATATCGAAAAAACCAACATCCCACTGACATCAACAATTTTTATTGATCATCGAAAAGTCTATTTGATTTTTGGTTAACCATTAAAAAATAATGATTTAAAATTGTAAATAAATCGGTTAAAATTGAGATAATAATTAAAATTTACATTAGAAAATAGAAAACTGTCTATCATTTTATCTCCAGCAATAAGAAGTTTTGAATACGCTTCTTCACGTGCATCTACGATTGCACTGTCGACATCTCCCGATAATAATTGTTCGATTTCCGACTCCGTTATTGGATTTGGATTTTGAAAACTATGTCTTTGTTAATGAAAATATTCAAAGAGCATTTAGAAAAAGATTGAAAACTAAAATTTATTAAAAACCGTCTTCAGGTCAAAAAAGATTACTAAACGTTTTCTTTTTGAGCAGAATTTTCTTGGGACTTCAAATAAAGAGCTTGATTCAATTATTTTTTTAACAGAAGCAAAATTAATGAAATGCAAAGAATGTGTTCATAGATATTGGGCAACATTATTCCGGAAATAGCATAAAAATATGTTAGAACATTTGTTAATAGGTTTGCTGGAAAATGAGACGTGTAAGTATTAAAAATAACAAATATTTAAAAGTGATCTTTTTATGAAAATATAAATTTACGATTTTTTAAAAGATTTTGAATGCTTAGTACTTTAATTAAATACATTAAGTGGGGTCCACCTGATTAGTTAACTTTACTCTGTCTTTCTAAAAAAATAAAGTGCGTTTCCGGCCTAATGGAGAAACCTGGTACTGGTAACATTGCCAAGTCAATCCAGAAAAGGCTTTGAATAATTGAATAAGTGGGGTTTCCTGATGTTATTTTTAGATCAAGTTCATTCTGATAATTAATTTAGATAAATTTTGGGATGGTCCTTTTTATGGAAATTATTTTATCAAAAAAACTAACGAATGACAAACATAAAATTGGAAATGAAATTTAATTAAAATCAATAAGCAAATTTATAATATTCATAGAATTTTTGTCCGAAGATTAATTCTAAAATATGTCTATTTTTCTCAATACCAAAATTAGTTCCAAACAAATTACATATTTCCACGACGGAATAATCAAAAACAGCGCGCTGCACGTGATCGACACTGGGCTCGGATCCACGACATTTAAATTTGTACCAGTCAACATAAAAATCACTTATGACTCCTGCCTGTAAATTGGTGATTTATTACATGCCAGACAAAATTTTTAGATTTTTATCATGCGTAGCGTGTGCTAAATTAAGCGTTTCCTCGTTCTTTAATAATTGTATGTTTTTGACAACAAACACGTCTTCTTCACCTTCTTCCATTAATACGTCCTGTATTCATTCATTTTGTATACCTTGGCCACCAAAAATAACTTAAACTCTTCATCTGTTCTTTTAAGTTTTATCAATTCTTCGATCAGTCGTTTAAGTAATTTTTCAGTACACGCGGTGTTAATGACTACATTTCAAATATATATTAGACCATGAGACATCTTGATTTTGATTTTCTGTTTGATTGCTTTAATTGATACATATTCGTATAGCACAGCTATAGAAGATATATTTTCTGCTTCGATCACGAATTCGTCATCTCTGTAGATAAAGACATTTTTCACAACTTGAATCGGCAGCAAACTAATGTCCCGAGATTGAGCGATTTGAAATAATAAACTACGTCTGTAGTAGTTATAGTTTCAGGAACTTCTGGAAAACAGTCGGAAATCCAATTATTACATTCTACTGCCGAAAATGTTCCCGTTATTTTCAACAAATTCACATCGCTAAATTAAATCAGGATTTGAAAAATTACGCGATAGGCTCATAACTATTTATTCGTTGGTGATGAGACATGGGCTTTACTTTAATAGACATTTTTTTGACAGTTTGAATGGAACTGTTGTACAAAACGTAAATATGTATCCATCCAACTTGCCCTTCAACAAAATTGAGGTTGATTTTAAAGTTATTCCTCGACCAATCAAATTTAATAGAAAATGTTGTCTAATAAATACTTTTTAATATATGACCTTGTATTCAGAATGGTTCTGGATATGATCTAAGAAACAGCCCTCTTCTATGTTAACAACATCAACGTAAATCGTACTCTAAAACTACTTAACAAATATAAACCACTAAAATTATGTGCTCGGTATTTAGTGAGCACTGAACTTCGAGGGTATGAAACTTTTTATCAAAATTCCAGATCAATTTATGTTGGATCTCGATGACAGGAAACACGACAACTTTGCCCTTTTTTGCTTTCCGAGAAAATATTTTCGCAGCCTCGTTTCTCTGAATTTCAAGATCATTTTCAATTTCTTCAATTCTATTTGAAATTAAAATGAGCCACTAATTAACGTTTCCTTATTATCTTGTGCTACTTTCAATTCCGGATGCTTATCATCGGTGGTTATCTCGATTATCCATCCTATGGAACTAAAAATCATCAAATAAACCCTTGATAGTAGAGCATAACAGTTTCATCTCTCCAGAGTATTTTAATACTTGAATACATGTAACCGAATCGTCAATGTCCTGAAATGACTGTTTTCAAATTATACAGCGAATCCTAGACATGAGAAGATCCCTTCGAAGGAACAGGAGTAGATGCGAATGTGTCCCTTTTCAGTTCCCACTGCAACCTTCATCATATATTCCTCCACTTCAAAAGTTTCAATACAGGCGACTTGGTGATATGATTTGAAAACTTACTATTGTCAACTTCTGGAGTTTTGTATTCCCAAACTATTGTTAGAGTTTTCCTGAAATAAAAACACAGCTCAAACATATCAAATCGAAGCATTCCAATTGTTCCATCATAAGCACCAAATAATATTTCATGTTTTTCTAGACAAATATTTAATCCAAAAACCGTTCTTTGATCGAGCTACATTTAAAACTAAGCAAGGACTGGAGAGTTCAACTTCATGTAATATTTCTCCACCCTGAGAAATAGATTGATGAAAAGTAACTTCCAATGCTCGAATTCTCCGATCAGAAGTCGCTATACACGAGAATATTGCCGAATTCATAGAAATGGCGATAATGTCGTTAATACAATATCCTAATTGACAATTAAAAATTTCATAGTTGTCTTCAAAACAATATATTGTCTGATTAGTGCAGATTATTTTTATTTTTTCACAAGGAAGCCTTAGAAACCTTATACATAGATTGTACATTATTGTGATATCTTCATGGATTGGGTAATGTATTTCGTTTTCCAGCTCTCCTTCCGAAAACAACAAAATTTTATCGACGGTGGAAACATAAATTTTATCGTTTTGGGTGATTATATTTCTTATATTTAATAATTCTTCCTTCATAATTTTTGACTTTTTATATTAGATTAATGTGTACTTTCAGAGAATTTGATCTTATTTTGAAATTTAAAAATTTTCCGCTCATATCTCCGCAGAATATCTAGCTTATATGAAATTAAAATACCTGTTTGTTTGGTCCAACATGAAAACACTTTTTCGAGATGCTATTTATCTAGGATATTAGTTTGTGTACTCATTTCCTGCATTAGGTAGCTCAATCTTAGTTTTGGCTCAATCATTTATTATTATTGTAACTATTAGTAACAATTTTAATACATGTAATAAAAATCTACGGATTTTAAAAAATAGTTCATTTAAGAAATTTAATATTTTAATTGAATAAATAAATATTATATTTGAATAAAAAAATTAACTAATATCTGAAATTAAATTTGATTTTAACAAACATTTATTATGGGCAATTGCAAAAGCATGGAATGCAAAAAACCAACAAAAATATCTCTTATAATGCTGACCCTAAATGGAGTAACTAATTTAAATACAGTGACAGATTACAACCAATACCATAATCTCTTTTGTGCAGCCTTTTCTTCCTGAAATGATACGGGTACTGTTTTTATTCGCGAGTTTTTGTAGTTTTTTGGATTTGAAGAATATCAGAAAGGCTATTACGTAGGAATTGTTCAAACTGCATTTTACGTTGGAAGAATATTTGGATGGTAACTTTAAAAAAATTTTATCAGCCTTATCGTCGGACGAATTTCTGATAAGATTAGCAAATATTGTACACTTAAAATATGCTTTGGATTGTGTGCTGTCTTCACTTTTCTGACTGGATTTTCTTTTAATATCTATTTTGTCAGTATCATGCGTCTTTGTCTCGGATTGGTTTCTGGTTGTCTTGAATTTTTATTTTACAAGGAACGGCTGGAATAAATAAAGCGATGGTTCATGATTTATGTGACGAGGAACATCAATCTATTGGAATGTTATTCCACATGATCGGAGTGTCTCTTGGAGGAATACTTGGTCCATTTTTTGGAGGTTAATGACTATTATAACAATTGTCAGGATATTTACAAAATCCGAACTTGTTGTATCCGAATGTATTTGGAAATGTAGCCTTTTTCTATAAGTATCCTTATTTCTTGTGTTCGCTGGTCGTAGTCTTTCTGACAATCATTAACATAATAATAATATACCCAGCTGAATATTCACAGAATAAGAAGTAATAGCGTCATTAACCATATATTAGGTCATTACTACTAGAGCACTTGAATAGTATTGAAGTTCCCGAAATAGAAGATAAAAAGAAGCCTGAAACCACCATTATGGCATTCAAAAGAATTACTAAGTATTCTGGAGTTTTTAGACACAGGTCTCGAGGGACGCTTATTTCTCTGGCGATATATATGATATTTTCTCTATTTTATGTGGGAAGCACGGAACTCATTGTGGTTTATTTATCTACAGAAATATCATCTGGTAAGCCAATTTTGTTATGCGTAGGTGGGTTGGAGAAATCTTCTAAACAGATAGGGGACTTTCTCATATATTCCTCACTTCCGTCGATAGTTATACAATCGTTTGTTTTTACGAAAATAATGAATAACGTTGGAGTTATTCAGGTTGAGTATTTTTGATAAACACTTTATTAGGTCACCAAATACGGAAATGTGATTCTTTTACCTTTGACTTTGATTGTTCCACTAAGTTATACCATTAGAATTCACAGGTTTCCGATTTTTCTATTCTTTTAGATCAATTATTGAAACGGAAATATTTTTATATTTTGTGTTTATTATCATTCGCGCTATTACTTACATAATATTTGGATCAATTGCATTGATGCTTAACAATTCCGTCAAAATTGAAGATATTGGTACGATTAATGGGATTGGCTTGTCACTCTCTTGTATTTTTAGGTTTATTACATCATTTCTTAGTTATCTAGGGCACTGGCTCCAATAACCTTTGATAGCATTTACTCAGTGACCATAATGCATGAGACTAAAATCGGAAAAATTTTTGGAGCATTAATCTCATTTAGTTCAACTGGAGTCGTCGTTCTTCTTGTAATTATTTTATGTTTCTATGTTCCGAAATGCCTCAACTCGAGGAAAAAATAGTGATACCATAATTAATACTTATTTAAAAATAATTTAATTTCAATATACTAATGAAAAATGTTTAGTCTGAGATATCAATTCCCAATTAAAAAAATTAAAAAAAGTTGTGTAAATCCGTTTTCTTCGTAAACAAACTTACAAGGTGTTGAAACAATATTTAGTTTATACCATATATAGAGAGAACAGCCAACTTTAATATAAATAATTATGAGATAAAAAATAAGGAGTGGAAAATATTGGCAAACTTCATTTTTCTTTCAATATTTTTATTGGTCCTGGTGCAATGTTCGCTTAATTTATCAAAACATCGTAGATCTAGTGGAAGTCTACACGTAAAAATTGATTCTATCAAAGACTCGTGAATCTTTAAAATTTTTAGAATTTATGGAATTTTATTTTTAACAAAAGTAACTTTATAATTCACACTTACTATAAATATTGTTTCTTAGTAATATTGTTGTTTGCCATAAAACTATTTCGTTAATGACAGAATTGAACGGCTCACTTTATGAACGAGATAATTTATACGACGTAACCCTATTGATTGACAAACGTGTTCCCGACTTCAAAAATTTACAATTGGAAGACAAATTTCAATATTTAGGAAAATCAACAGATGGTTCTGACCTTATAAGTGAGCTTAATAAGGTTGTATTTTTATATTCAAGTAAATTAGTTCAACGATGAGTGTCAAGTCGAAATAGCTAATCTCAATTATATTGAGGAAAAACTATTTGAGGCAGAAGTCATGAGCATTAAAAATAGTTATTATTTTTTTTAATTCTCGAGAATTTCCTCTCCGAGATTGCATCCGCGCAAGAGTACCGAAAAATGATTTTCTTCTAAAATCTGAAGATTACACCGAAGAAACAATTGAACCAATGAAAAATTACAAAGGTTATGAAAATATTTTTTAGCTTTTAGCCAAATGCGATTACACTCAAAAATTAAAACTGAATGCATTTCAAATGAGAATCTGGTATATGACGAAGAAGGATGTTTAACATGCAAACAAATAAACTCTCACAGTGAAGATGAGTTTAAAGTACTGAAATATTCCTCCTGATTTGAAGACTTTGCCAACAAAAAACGCACCTCCTCGTCTCCCTATGGATATCTTTGAGTTTGAAATGAGAAAAATTGAAGAGTTTAAAGCAAAAGCAGAATTTAGACCAAATGAGCGTTTTAGAAACGAAAGTTCTAGAAAGTAATATAAGAATGATATTATATTAATAGAATCAGTACTGACTTTGTATTCTCCCCAAACCCAGTGGTTTTCACGGAATACGACTCCAACAACTATCATAAGGTAACACAATAATTAAAATTTGTAGAAAATACTAAAAATAAAAAACATTTCAAAATATTCTAGAGTATGTCGATTTTTACCGCCAGAAAGTGCTTATTTTTGCTGCAAATTAATTGAATGTATTTAAACGTTTTTAGCAGTTTAGCAACGAGTACTAGTCTAGTCGGACCCGGAATGGAATTAAAGTTGGTCATTGGATTTATTCCCGACTGCCTTCGAAATTATGATGACAAAATAACCCTTGAAATTCAAGGACTGGGCTCAGTTGACATTTTAATTATTGGTAGACGTCGAACTCCAATGCTAAACTGTATAAATTCTTTAGATTTTTCTTTAGTGGATAGCTCTATTTTTATTGGAAATGTACTTGTCAATGATTCGCAGATATACCATCACAAAGTTATAAATACAGGAAATCGAGGACGGTTTTGGATTTGTAGAAAAATTGAATGGGATGAGAACTTTATAAAATTTATTAATCTCAAGGTTTACAAAAATGACTATAATAGAATGAAAATTTAACGTTGAAATGCGAGCAATATACTGTAACCCCAAATTATTTCGAATTGGACGAACACGAAGAAGTTACTCTTACATTCGTATTTACTCCTGACGGAAATTACAGTTTGCATGAAAATTTAGTTATTGTTTGTGACAATTATACATTTCGTGAAATCACTATTAAGGGTGTTTTTAGTTATTTATATTGGCATTAGGAAATGGAGAAATTGCTTGTTGTGAGTTAATAAACGTTGAATTGGGCGAATATTTTCCAGAAAACAGAGATTTGTTGGACGCAGCGGCAACTAATTTTATTAAGTTTATGGGACAAAATAAATCCGAACGAGAAATTCAAGTCTATAATAAAAGGTACCCAAAAAAGTGTTTAACTGATAGCAACGTATCTCTAGAATATTGTTGGTCAATGCAAAGACATCAGTGCTACAAAAAATCTTATGCTACCACTTCTTTTGATGACTCTAATTTCCAAATACAACCTCCGCATGGAACGTTAATGCCCCGGGAAACAAAACGTTATAAAATCAGTTATTCTCCTACCTCCGTTGATAATTCCTATTCGTATTTATTTTCTAGATTGGAGAACATAAAAGCGTTATTCAACTCATTCTGCAAAATATTCCTGTTTGGACAAGTATATATATAAATTATTGTAGATAAAGAGAATAAAATATGTCGAGATAGCATCAACAGTTTGAGAATAGGTTTGATAGGAGAACGAAAAGAAATAAAATGTTTATTAAAACCGCTGTTTCTGGAAATTGAGGATGTATGTTTAGTAGGGACTACAAAAAGATATAATATTGAAGTATTTTACTAATATTCTAAAAAAATAGTTATATAATACAAATACATGTAAAATCAAGTATTTGTGGGAAGAAGTAATTGATGAGTCATGCATAATCGAAGCAATTCCACAATCTGGAGAATTGGGTTAAATTGTGTTTTGATTTGATTATTTTTTGATTCAGGACCCTCCCAACGTAAAGTTTTACAAATTTCTCTCACGGGGCGAATAGCTGGGTTTTTAGACAAAATAATATGCTTGTGTGTAGAGAACAGAGAAACCCCTATACAGTTTCCAATTAAAGCCAACTTTAAGGTTTGAATCATCGAAGGACTTTATTTAGGAATGTGAAATTTCACTTTCAAGTAGCGTTATTGATTTTGGGAATGTGAATTATTTAAAACAAGTCGAACAAACTTTAGAAATCTACAATCTCTCCGAATTACAAGCACTCTGGAAGATTGACATGAATTCTTCAAATGTATTTGATATTTGTGATAAATTTAGATAAATATTATTAAATTTGATGAAACGAGCGGAAAAATTCTACCTTTCAAGAGCAATTCAGTCAAAATTAGTTTTTATGCCTCAAGAATAGGATACAATGAAGATTTTGTTAAAGTATATACAGATCCGGAGAAACCAAAGTAATTCATTTTAAAAACTAAAAAAGAATATTAAAGATAATTTCAAATGTAATCGAACAAAGTCTGGCATTTAAAAATGTTCATATTTATCTCGACGAATGGTATGTGTCGATACCACGAAAATTCAAAGTAGAAATAATCAATCAAACTCCTCTGAAAACAAATTTCAAACTCAACGATGTAATAAACCATTTAATATGATAATTCCGTTAGCCTGTCACTGAATTAGAAGAGTTTGAATTGATATATTCTTCCACTACTGGAACACTTGAAGGAGGAGAGACTTGTGAAGTAGAAATTACTATTCAAATAAACTCGCCGGTATGACTTTTAAATTAATTTAATTTTCTGTTTGATTTTAATTTTGTTTAGATTTTTATCCGAGAGTTTTTTCTACCACTGACTTTTAGTAACGAGAAAGAAATATATGCAAGTATTACTGGTGAGGTTAAAGGCCTCGATTTGAGTTTCAGAATTCCAGAAAATAAAACTTGGTATATCTTAAAATTCATACAAAATAGGGAAAAATTAACGTCGGTGACAATAATCATGCCTGAATGTAACACACTGGAAAAATCCTGTTCTTATAAATTGCGGATCCGCAACGACACTGCAATTAAAACATCATACAAAGCCACCATGCAAAACTTTCCAATTTCACAAAATTTATACTCAGGGTATTTTAATTGAAATAAATTTTGGAATTTAAGCAACAGTCAGGATGTAAAAACAGATTCATTAACTCATCACGACAGTTCACCAATTCGTAAAACTATTTCAAAATTTGTAAGCTTCAGAGACAGTTCACGGAATATACTTATATTGTTCACCTAATTGCGGCGTTCTGGAAGAATTTGAAGAAGTAACGCTGACGATAAACTTAATGTCAGATATGTGGGGAGAATATGAAGACATTTTACTACTTAAGGTGTATATTTTAGCGATCAAAACACTAGTTTGATTTATTGGAAATGATAAAAATACGATTACTGGTCACTGTCTTAGGAACTCCTTTGTTTTTTCCAATGTTTTCCAGTATGAAAAACTATAACAAAATCCAGTAAAATTGTGAAATCTATGTTACAGTTTTGGACAACAATTAAGAAATACTAGTGATCAAATCAAAGAAATACGAATAAAAAATTTGGGGCCGTGTGGTTTGGTGATATTTTAATATCTACTAAAAGATATACATTTGCATTTTGAGATTCATCACGTGACAATCGATCATCTCAAAAATCCCAAAAAACTATTTAATATAAAAATTTGCAGTCCAAGACCATTTGATAGCCAAGAGTACAAGACGCATCGTCTCTTCCCTCTTGATTTCATTCCCGACCAACATCCAATATCTGTCATTCCTACAAACTGCTTCGGAGATAGTAAAGATGGAATATTCTCTATAAACAAAAATAAAATGGTAAGTATGATAAATTGAATTTCTGTAGACTATTTTAAGTCGGAAAACTGAAAAATTCTACTTAACATTTGATTTGTCCAAAATCAGCATACAAGGTGAATTCTATGCAGTCATTGTCGCATATATGACACTAGACCCAGCAGTATATTTTAAATTTTGCTAAATTCAATTTAGAACCTAAAAAATAAAGGTATTTGTAGAAAAGATGGATACAATATTCTTCCTCTAATGATATATGTGTGTGGATCTACAATACTTCCACAGTTAGTCGCATGGCTTTAGTCATTAGATTATCAATTTCAAAGAATTTAGTAAAAATTAGAGCTGTGGCTGGAAATTGTATAAAGAATGGAAAAGTGGTGTTTCAATATAACTCTCCAGATTAAGGAAAAAGAACTGTTTTATGAAAAAGTGATATTGGAAAATGTTGCTAATATTGGGATGAAATTTTGGTTATCCACCGAGCCTCCTTTCTTCTGCGACGAGAATGTGCGTTATTCAGTGAAAGGGAATGATAGTAGCGAAGTATTAGCTAATACCTGATATTCTAGGTGAGTTTCGGATTCCAGCTAGAAAACAGTATGATTAAGATCGAAGAGAGCTTTTCTACAGAAATGTTATTTGAAAGCTCTTTTGAACTTCATTTCGATAACGGGGATATCCAGGTAATTTAAAAAAAGAAAAACAATATAGAAAACTCCAATAAAATGCTTTGTTCTCTTACCATTACTCGAAGTTGATAATAGTTCAATAGAGTTTGGAAATGTCCAAATTGGAGATGTCCATGCACGTTCACTAAAAATATTAAACAAAGGAGCATCTTGCACTTTGTGGGCCATTATATATGGTAAAACTATATACATTTTTGATAGATAACGTAGAACCAAATGAAGCAATAAAAGTTGATTTAGAAAGTGGATTAATTCAAGGTTATGGAATCACTCCTTCAGAATGTTTAATCACTGTGACATTTATTCCAAGGTAACTAATTTCATTCTATGAATCGATAGAGAAAATGTTATTTACTCACAAAAACTTTATGTAATCGACAAATTAACTCAGAGGAAATCAATTGTCGAAGTAACTGGTTATGGCTCATACAGTGAGGACTAATTAGAATAACAAGTTTAAATTAACTAATTATTTTCAAAATAATCAAAATCCTTAAATATCTTTGTTCCCTTAATTCTAGTATTACTAGAAATATTAGTAAACTGAAATTTTACAAAAATAGGTTAGTTAAGTTCCTTAAAGTTATGATTAAAATAATTATATAAAATAGTCTAGTCAATAAATATCTGTAATGCATTAAAGTCAAAAAACGAACAATATATACTGCAACCATCATTTACTTATATTTTTTACTCTGTTGCAATTAATAGTATTCCAAGCAATTTAGGTGATTTCAAGTAATGTTGTCTTCTCTTGGAGACTAGATTTGCGTCAAAAATTACAAAAATATCTTTCCGTTTACCAGAATCTACATAGGGCATTTCCGATACCGAACTAAGGAATCTTGACTCCTTTCACGGAAAACAGCTTCGTGTCTTAAATGGCGTATACTGGCCTCAGAAATCAACAACTCATCTTTATATAGGCTCAGCAACTCGGCGCCAATCAGTCGTGATATTATAGATGACCGCTGGAGACTAGTTGGCCATATCCTAAGAATGAACCCAACTGCAACTGCATACCAGGCCATGGAAGAATTCTTTCTGTCAGATAGACCAAAATTTCGTAGACGACTACAAACAACAATTCCGGCTGTTCTGCAATATAATCTAATTTGCGCGGAAAAAACCCTAAACAACTGCGATGACCTGGAAGAACTCTGGAAGGTGAAAAACGATGGTTAAGAAGATTGTGTCGTATGTGTCGCACGTGCGGGAATATGACTTATTCTATCCATGTTCATACGGGAAGTGCTATAATAATAAACAAAAGAATAGTGAACTTATTTCTGAATCACTGTGAATTTTAAATTGTGGCAATTACAGAAATTGAAAGCATAGATTTTTGAGTGGAATAATGGTTTGGGGGTGTTTTACCGAGTTTCTTGTGTTTTTTAAACAAGTCTACATTAAAAAATACTTTAAAAAAATCACTGCTATTTGCTAATAAACTGTTCTTTCTAAATTGTTAACAAATAACTTGCTTTTTGTTATTTATAATCTGATTTTTTGTATGAAACATAATTTAATTGTTAGTATCTAAAGTTATATAGCATTTATTTCATATATTTATGATATATATAACAAAGATTTTTGTAAATAATTAAAAGACACACAGATAATGCATATAATTGATATCTGCAACATATGTGAAGATTTTCATGATTATTAATTTTTTAGACAGTCAACTCATATTTTTCATAAAATAGTGTTAGTTAGCTTGTAGAATCCTTAAAAGTTCGCATAAATCTCGTAGAAAAATCCTTACTTCCTCGTGGCTAAGATTGGATGTCATTTTTTTCTCTTTATCTCATTTCGCAGCTAGTGAGCAAACGCCAAGTCGATCTCATAAATATTAGTTAAAGAAGTTAATAACGAGTCAGTAGCTATCTATACTAATCAATACCCAACGCGGCAATAACCGAATATAATTCGTGTATATAAGTTTAATATTGCCGTGATGCTGCTTATTATGATGAATTGTTATAATGACGGTTAAAATTTTGAATTTAATACATGATAATATCTTTAGTATTATTTCTAACACTAATGAAATTATCATAATTAATATATTGATTACAATAAAGAGAACACAATAAATTAATTAACAAAGTTTAGCTCGGTCTCTAAATCAAATTTTAATGGTTTGATTTCCATGTTTAGATAACTCAAAAATTTTTATTGGAATGCTGAACAAAGAACAAAATGAAGAAAGTGTTCGAAAGCTTTTCAACAATTGCGGAAAAATCGAAGAATGCTCCATTTTGAAGACTCGATCGGGTGAAAGTCGTGGTTGGTTTGTAATTTCTACAATCAAGGCTGTGCATTTATTAAATTTTCCAACCCGAAAGAAGCCGAATATGCAATAAAATCTCTTCATGGAACAAAAATGTTACCTGTATATTCATATATACAAAATATGAAGGGCGCCTCCTCGAGTTTAGTCGTAAAAATGGCCGATTCTGAATCAGAGAGGGAGTTGCGAAAAATCCAAAAGTATTTGGAACAACAAGGAATAGTAAATCCAATGGTCATATACCCGGCAAATTACCCAGTAATTTTAGAGTGTACACGAATAAGCAGGGCAATCAGTACTATCAAACTTCAACCAAAGCAGATCAACGGTCATTTCTCGAAACACGTCATTTAATTAATACATTTAGTAGAGAATTTTTGGTACTGGGAAAACCAACTTATTCCAATCACACACTACGTTGCTCCTCTGTCATTACCCGGGCAAAAACAGAGTAGACCTTAGTCTACGAGATCCTAGTTATCCCAACTGGACCTGAAGGGTGTAACTTGTTTATTTACTATCTCCCTCAAGACATCAACAATGAATCATTAGCGCAATTTTTTTCCCCATTTGGAAACGTCGTCAGTTCAAAAGTGTATGTTGACCGAGCTACAAACCAGAGCAAATGCTTCGGTAATATACTAATTTTATCTCTCCAGGATTCATAAGCTACGATAATCAGCAAAGTTGTCAAGAAGCCATCAGAGTAATGAATGGATACCGAATTGGAAAGAAAAGGCTCAAAGTTCAAATCAAAAAGAGCAGAAACTGACATTAATTAAACTTATTGATATTAATTAATTGATTAAAGACACCACAAAAAGTCCTAGCTAATACTGAGGAAAATATAAACACATTAAGCAGACTTTGAAAGAGTTAGAAAAGTCCACTCATTCTGGGAAGGCAGATCCTCCAGTTCATATTTATTGAGGACATGTTCATGGACAAGCCATTTCCTTTTATCATATGATGAAATGGATGTCATTGTGAGTTCTAACTGACGTCTCGAAATGGGAGAAACACTATTAATGGAAGAAGGCTAGGGTAGTGACAGAACACTACATTGGTAGACATAAGACGGATTTTGAGATCGTCTAATATTATTCCCTTTTCCTTGATCCAGTACAACTGGAATTCCGTGATCAACGAACTAATTGAACGTGTACTGCAATGAAGTAGTCTGATGATGTGAGGAATGGCTGCAGAATCACCAGGAAACCACACCTTCCTCAGGGACAGGTCGTTTGGACTGACAAGTCGTAGTCTTCCCTTCCGATGGAGGAATATCGACTATTTTATACTTATCCAAGACGGATGAACTCCCCCAATTACAACCAACCACTTTCCTAGTGAGGACGTTCACAACATCCATTTGGTGACCCACAGTCCACATTATTGAACACAACCAACCATATCTCCCTCACCCTCAGATAGATGTCCATCAGGGACCAGAAATCCTTCATCCATGCCATCATCGCCTTCCTCATCCTCCCCCTCATTCTCACTACCCGATAACTCTTCCCCCGGCTCATCCTCCTGCCATTCAGCATCACTATCCACATCATAGTCCAGAAGACTGTCCTTCCCCAACGGAGTCCTTCCCCCCACAAACTCACTCCGCCTCTTCCACGTCCCAAAATATGCCGGCCGATTATTGTCGTGGAATTGCAGAAGAATCATTTTCTTAGTCCTGTCCACACCCATTCTAGCAGTCACTCTCCCTGGTGGGCAGCACTCCTCATTGCTCTCCCCCTCAACGACCTTTCGAACTTCTCCAAAGCCTCTCCCGTGAGGATCTTCCTTTCCACACGCATATTACTATCAGGGGAGTGCAGCAGCCAATGGTCCCTTTTTTTCTCTTTTTCTTTCTTTATTGGTACAAAAAAATTTTTAAAAAAATCCTGTTCTCGTTCTTTTCTCCGATTCTGTTGATTTTTATAAAAACAACAACCGCAGCCTCAATAGACTTTTGTTTATCTTCTTTTAATTTTTCTCGAGCATTTTTTTCTTCCATTTTTATTCGGTTTTTTTCAAGGCGTTCACTGCGATTTCATTTTATTAAAAAACCGAGTTTTTGCAATCATTTCGTCTTGTTTTCTGGCTTTTTCTTCCAATTTGACTTTTTTGAGCTCAATCCCGAGTCTTTCTTTCTCAATCTACAAAACTAACACAACTGAGATACAACCCTGTATAATTTTTGCATTTCTAACTCTGCTTTTTTAAGTCTAGTCAAATTATTTTCATTATGTAACCTTTTACTTTCCAATACTCGAATTTGCTGTTCGACATCTTCTTTGATTGACTTCCATTTGGGAGAGTCTTGTGGATTATTGGATGTCTCCAATTTCCTTGATTGGAAAAGTTGGGGAGACGTACACATTTCATTATTTTGTAGGGTTTTTTACAATGTTTGCTGTCCTGCAATTAATTAGAGTTTATTAACTGAATCAAGCATTTCAATGTCTGTTTTTGGGGGTTTGTAGATTTTTTCATCTATTTTTATTAGGAATTGAACTTACTTACCTAAGTGACTGTCGTTTCCTTCAGACATGCTCCACAAAACGTTTTAATTTATCCTATTGTTTACCTAAAATAAATACGATTCATTTGATGAATAAAATAAATAGTTTCAATAATTTTGATTCCTATAGTCAGAGATAATAATTTAAAGAAATTAACTTTTATTTATCAAATTATTCCTTTTCAATACAGTTTTGTTTGTACTCAACTCAAAAACGTGTTTTTAATAAATCGAAAAGTGGTTTTCAATTAAAAACTATTTAATAATTAATCATAATTTAACTTTTTCAGAATTTTGACTTTTTTTAAAAACCAAGAAAATTGTCATCCAGCCCTATGCTTATTATTTGTCATGTCTCACTAATAAAAAAAGTTTAAAAAATCATTAAAATATTAAATTCACTATTTTAACACATGTCTTCTGTAGAATATCGAACTCCCATTCCATGCTTCACCCTAAACGTGAATAAACTCCTAAACTCTTCTGATCAAATCCAAAAGCGAAATAAACCAATTTTCCCGACAGTCACACAAGCAACAAATATTCAAATCCCTAAAAGATCAATTTCTTGACCAACCTGCACATACTCAAATTTACGTGAAGACTAGTTAAGGCCAGTGGGTACAAGAGAGAGTAATAGCCAAGTCCCAGCAATGGTTTTACAACATTGTACTCCTCTTCCGTCATCAGTTTCAATGAGGAAACTCTGCCCAGTTCATTTAAAATACAGTTCATGATTCTGAGAATAACAAATGGCACAATTCCACTAAAATAACTCAAACATTTCATCCGAACGAATAAAGGCTGAGAAAACCGTCTCTGACGATCGAAGTGACAACAAAAGAAGGACTACAAATAAGCGAGTTGACATACGAATAAGTGGACCCCAAAGAAAGGAGATACGCAATTTGTCTTACGGAAATTTCTAGAGCATGAATAACATTTTTTACGTCGCAATGGAAATGTGATGACTGACGAAACCAAGATGGAAAAACACATTTTCGCCAAACGACAAATCACAGCTAAATTACATCTTGGAAAGAGACAAACTCCACCAATCTTCTTCGAAATAGTCTTGGATGTCAAAAGATACTGAGGGTTGTTCTGTGACTGATTGGAGATTATCGGGGATTAATTTTTCACAAATTTTATCAAAGATTTTCTTCTGGAGAATTTTGTGAACGAGAAACGTATTGAAACCAGTGTACAGGTACGGAATTCCCCGTTCCGAACCATAATAATAAACTTTAATAAAAAACAAGCGAAACTCAATTTTAACATATTTGGATAGTAAAGATCAGATTGTCCGCTAAGAAACCGAACCGGAGTTATGGGTTCATGTCCAAGTTGCGTGAGAGTGCGAGTTAGCTGGAGTGGGTAGTTTAATATAATTTTGGTTATCGTGAGGGAATAGTTGACATCCTGACAGTAGCTCTGCATGAGTGATATTCTGTTTAATTATTTAAATGATAATACATCTCCATGGCTAACACACAAAATTCTGTGCTATTTTTAAAAACATATTTAATATCACAAAATATAATTTATTAATTATTTGACTCGAATTTTAAATCTAGGATATAGTCGAAGATAGTTTAAATGTTAAAAAAATAATTTTTTCATTTCAATCAATTAGTATAATTTTTTTAATACCATGTTCGGCCGGCCACTTGGATATCAGGAAAACCAAACGAAAGAAAAGTAGAGAAAGCTACCGACTCGCTTTATTTTCCCCCACCTATTTCGGCTAAGATTTCAGGTACATACTCAAGTCTTCTTTCTCAGAAAATTCAAAAAAGATTCAAAAAATCGAGCTTTCTTAAAAAATCTCATTGCCATTCTCCAAAGAGCGCTACGTCAATCACGGTGTTCCCGACCTTGATTAAATGTCAGACTTTTTTGTCATTTTTACAATCAATTCAATTTCCTATTTAAAACTGGGTCAATAATATAACACCAGCTGATTCTTAACCTATAAACTTTGATATGTTTCAGATTAATATGGAAAAAAAGTTTTAAAGCACTAAAAATTATAAAACGAGCCAGAAAAATAACGCCCTGGAGGAATTCAAAAAAATTAATTACAAAAAACAAAATCCCACTGAGAATAGAATAACATTGTTTTTATTTCACAGAAAACCAAAACACAAAGAACAAAGAAAATTTGTTAATAAAGCACCGAAGTGTCTCTTTTATTGCTAACCCCAATTGCTTCCTTTAGCTTCGTCTCAGTAATTGCAAAAATGTGAGACTTCGATATGGTCAGGAGGAGCCTCCCGTTTCGCAAGCAACCAGGCATTTGTAGTCGTTAGTACAACCAATCCTTCCGTTTTCGGTGGCTGACCTCCCTTAGAAACACGGTCAATCACGGAATGATTGACCTTGATTAAATGCCAGAACTTTTATGTTATTTTACAATCAATTCGATTCGTCATTTAAAACTGGGTCGAGAATATAATACAGCCACCTTGGCCAAAGGAGACGCAGGAATGATAGGCTTTCCAGCCATTTCAAAACTTTGTTCCACTATCAGATGCAAAGTTTTATTTGATATCGGCTTTCTTCTGACCGTTTTTTGTACTAAGGACTCCTTCACTGTGCTCAGTTTCTGTGACACACAGATCGGATTTGTTTGCATGCCAAATCCACAGTCATTGGCACTCCTTTTGTTCATGTATCCAGGAATTCAGCATCCGTCTGTAGTCCGAGATGAGAGACCTTTATAACAAACCGTTTTTTAACGATTTCTTTTGGAATTTTTCTCTCTGCCATTTTTTCATTCAAAATATTTTCGTTGGCTGAATTCCTTTTGAAATATTCATTATTAGAGATTTATTTATTTAGAGACGTCCTTAGAATCGCACAAAGAGTTTTCAGTTTTAATTTTTCCATTTAAAATCATTCTCTAGCCATCAAATGGTGTCACAAAGATTCCCGAAGTAGTCTATGATTGTCGCATTATCCCGATTTTTCTCTCCCCTGATTGTTTGGCGACTGGGCAGCCTCGCCAGTTGGCTCTGTGCGTCGACAGGCCAACTGAATGCGGAATAAACCCAAAATACTTTTAATTCAAAATTATCATGTTCTAAAGTCACGCCACTTTTTGTGTTAATGTGTTTTTTGCTCTGCAAATATCAAAAATATTACGCTTAGACTGTATTTTTAATTATATATTTAATATTTGTTATTAATCAAAAGAATTTTTATCTATTTTATTTAACTTAGTCATTTATCGTCGCTAAGTTTGATTAATAAACGTGATTCATCAAATGATTAAATCTCGTCTTTCTTCACTACTCAACCGCAGTATTTAAATCCCTCAACATTTTAGGGAAACAAATACTTGGACTTAATTTGCCTAAGGACAATGAGTTGCCATGTGCCGCACTTCTCTCAACAAACAAAACATTTCAAAATCGTTTTCTTTATCCTTATAGAAACCTGGTCTTTCTAAACTAATGACTTCTAGTCCGATATCGGTCTGGTTGTTATTCCACCGACGGCAGTACTGTCCATTAAGATTTTAAAACTTGAGATTAAGACTCTTTATCTTAAGTCCAGTCATTTATTTGGCATAAAAAAGTTGAATTTCAAGTCTGTTGCCAAACCAGAAACTCAGGATGTGGATGAACTTTTCCAAGAATTTTTCCGACATCTGCGGATGGAAACAAGCAAAAATTTTTATAAAGAAGGACTTGCGTTTTTTTCTGATGGGAAATATAAGGAGTGCTTTTCATCTTTTTTAAATTCGTTTTCTTACTTCCCTTCGTCGAAAAGCTGTTTCAATCTTGCACAGTGCTATCATTTTGGAATTGGCACCAGTGTTGATTTGGAACAAGTAAATCATTTTCTTGTTTCTTTAGGCTGTAAAATACTACAAAATGGGTGGGGCAGACGGGAAATGCTTATTTAACTTGGCGGTTATAAAGATTCGGTGTGCATCCACAAGCTCTAGTCTCATTAAATATTTGATTGTTTTAATCGAGTCTTCATATTTGGGATTTTCCAAGGCAACCGACTATCTCCATGAACTGGATAAGTCCATGAACTGCACATGTCTTCCCAGAGCTGCTACCGAGTTGAAACTTAAAGCCGAATCAGGGGTTTGTCTTATTTTTATTTTTAGAATGGACTTGCTACCAAATTGCTTGAATACTCCCGGGATAATTTGTTTGGAGGATTAATAGACAGCGTACTTTTGCCTTTCCAATTTTCCCGATTGTCCTTTTTTTACCGTACTGAGAAGTTTTAAAAACATTTATCAACCTAATTTTGAAACATTTACTTTGTCGAATAAAATTCAACACTTTGTTATTAACTATCAAATTAGACACAATGCTTTAGATATCAAGAGGTGTGGAAAAGATAAATAAATACGACGTGCTTGAAAGTTAATTATCATTTATGATAAAGTGAATAAAGTCAAATCCCTCTCAACTGATTCCTCGATATGCCAAAATTCTCTTAAAACGGCTAAACTTCTGGTCCCGATTTTCCTCATTTTATTTTCGAATTATCAGATCTTCTTCATTCCAAATATCGGCCGTATTTTTTGGTCTCTCCTTGATTTCTCTTTTATCATAAATCGGCTTTCTGACATCAATTTTTCAATTGCACGCGGTGTTCTTGTGGTGCCTTTCCTTGTTTTTTTGGTTTATATTAGAGAAGAAAAGAAGGTTTTTTGGCATTTCTGTTTGTTTTTTTTCTTTCATTGTTTAATGGCTATCTGTTCCGTTTGTAAATCCGTCAATAATCGGTAAAAGTCTATTCAGTGTCATTCTTGCTCTTTTTCTTTCCATATTTCCTGTATCAAGCTGTCAAAGAAATCACTTTCCGGCCTCTCTCGTTGGGTGTGTTCTTTTTGCTCTTCATTTCCTCCTTCTTATTTAAATGATGGCCTCTCCTACCCCTTTTGACAATCCTTCAGATCTATTTTTGTTGGATTCTGAATCTGTTCTTAAATTGATTTATGATTATCGTGCTTCTTTCCGCATTCGAATCTCAAAATCAGCCCGTATTTCGGTGGTCCAAAACCTTACTTCTTTAATTGATTCTGTCATTTCCGATCCATTTATTTATAATTGAAATTGTTTATTCCTTTTCCCAACTTTTGCGTTGGGCTCCCCTGCTCGTCGCCCCGGTGCCGGTGGCTCCTTTGTTTCTCTTTTGAAAAAGAATATGAGTCAGTTTATGAATGGCTCTCTGGCTCTGTCTCTCTCTCATTTAAAATCTACCGCTAAGCCCTCGTCGAAGGACGCTTCTAAACGTTTACAGTCTTGCATTAATTCCTGTCTAATGTCACATGATGTCAGCGCAGCTGTTCATCTCTTGTCATCTTCCGATTCTATTGGAAAACCAGTAACCTTTGATGTGGCGCAGTCGTCCTGTTTTCCCTTTTCTGTTTCTTCCAAACAACTTCTGGACGCCTTAAACTCTTTTAGGGTAACAGTAGTGGAGGTCTCGACGGTCTCCGCCCTATTCATTTGAGAGACTTAATTTCCGCAACTTGTGATACCGGGAATCGCCTCTTGAATGCTTGCACTAACTTGTGTAATTTATTCCTAAGCGGCAGAATTTCTGACCATGCTAGAATTATGTTCTTTTCCGCGAATCTTACAGCCTTGGAAAGAAAGATGGTGGTATCAGGCCTATTGCTGTTGGAAATGTCTTTCGTCGTTTATTTGCGAAAGTCTGTTGCAAGTCCATTATTCCTTCTATTGGCGAGCAACTGCAGCCCATTCAGTCAGGTGTGGGTGTTCCTGGCGGCTGCGAGTCTTCTGTCCATGCCTGTCGTTGTTTTATTTACGCTTTTACTCGTTCCAATATTCCCCTTGCCTTATTGAAACTGGATGTAACTAATGCTTTCAATTCTCTGGAACGTGGCCATTTGTTGGAGGTCTGTCAAGACCGTGTTCTACACTTGCTTCCCTTTATATCGCTTTCGTACTTGCTTCCATCACTTTCAATCGCCGGCGGTTCTTTCATTTCTTTGTCCTGTGGCGTCAACAGGGTGATCCTTTGGGACCATTACTGTTCGCTCTTGCGGTGGATTCTATTGCCCGGGTTGATGAATCACCCCTTAATCTCTGGAATCTCGACGATTGCACCCTGGACGGTCCGCCTGATGTTTTGCTAAAGGACTTAGCCAGTCTAATTCCGGAGAAAATTCTTAATGTGCATTTCGACGATATTGCCTGGTATCAGGCTAAACTTTCTATGAGTCACGGGGGTCTGGGCCTCCGTTCCAATATTGATTTGGCTCTTCCTGCCTTTCTTTCTTCGGCGTCTGGATCATATCTCCTTGTCCAGAAGATTCTGGAAAAATTACTGAATCATCGTTGGACTCTGACATCGATTCGGCCCTCGCATTTCGGAAACACAATTTCTCTGAAGTTTTTTCCGATGTCTTTTCTCAGCGGGAGTGGGACAAAATTCTTTGCCGCCGATCTTCAACTGATTTGAGCCACTCCTCGACCAACACAGACTGGCTTGTTTCCGTTCCGCCTGTCAGCCAGACTCAGGCTCCTGGCTGAATGTACTCCCTTCTCCGCTTTTAGATACAATCCTCGATAGGGATTCACTCCGTTTGGGTATCTATAATTGCCTTGGACTCCTCTGTCTTGTCGAATGGCCGATTTTTTCGGCACACTGAAATTAACAATCTAATTCACAAAGCTCTGGAAAGAGCTGGTTTCCCTTCAATTCTGGAACCGATGGCCTTTGTCCTCGAAGATGCCAAACGTCCAGACGGCTGTACAGTTTTCGCTTTTGAATCCGGGAAGCAGTTCGTTTAGGACGTGACCAGTGCCGACTCTTTCGCCAAGGGAGCTTTGAATTCCACGGCTTGTCGTCCTGTTCGTCGGCCGAGAAAGCCGAATTCGCGAAACTAACGAAATACGAAAATTTGCGTGATCGATTTTGCGCGATATATTTTGAAGTTTTGAGAACCCCGATTAAACATCCGAACAGTCATGAATATTTGACTTCCAAGCGAGAGCTTTTCAATTTCGGTGACTTTCTCGTCTAAGTATTTCGTTCACAATAGACGCGCTCGAACTCTAATTTTGTGAAGGATTCTGTTTCTTTGATTTCTTAGCTCTTTTTTATTTTCCAAACAACGATTTTCGATTCTCAAGCGGATATCGGTTTAGTGCTCTGACATTTCCCTTATTTTTGAGTCTAATATGCGTAGTTGTTGTTTGGACGGTTGTCTCTATAGCCGATAGTATCCGCAGCGCTCTGTTTAACAGCCACAACCAACTTTTCCAGAAGCTTAATATTTTTTTCTTTTCACAGAATTTTTTTTCACAGAATTGTTTATTAGCTAGTTTTAATAATTTAAGAAAAATGTAATAAATAAAGTATGATTGTTGGGCCCTAATAATACAGATTAATCGATAAAATCGATAGGTAACAAAATGGGCGGGTTTTATAAACGGACTGTGACAATGTATGAAAATAAAAAATTAATTAAGGTGGAAATATAACTACTATGTTTCTACGACAGTTGCCTATAATAATAATAAGAATCCATACGCATCAAAAAAGCTGAAAAAGGCCGACACAATTGATTCCAAAATTCGAGATGGTGTAAACTAAAGTATTATATATGCAAATATACTATTAGAAAATCCTCCTGTGAGTCTATCATATTGTGCTGCGTATTTTATTGAATTGTGGGCTAACCAAATAGCCTCACTTTCCGTTGTAAAAATTCCACGATAACTGGCAATGATTATAAAAGAAAATACTGATTATTGATTAAAGAAAGCGCCCTTATTGAGCCCGAGCCGATGGTCGTTACGTGACACCACATACATTCTATACTTGTGAAGGAATCTATCACAAATTGATACATTCCTCCATTCAGTACACATAACAGAATAACTTTCTAAAAATATAACAAGAACTCAAATATACCGATAATTGATTCGGAAGTATAAAATTTGATAGAATTTTTTTAATGAAATCTTCTAAAAACATTGGATACATATTCCAAGACTTTCTAGAAAACAAATTAATTTAAAAAATACTGAAAACTACGAGAACATTCTTTCTTTATGAATTCAAAAACATTCATGTTCCCAGTAAAACCAATGATCGCGTTATTGGTAATCTGGAAAATTTTATAGTTATTATCAGAATCTAATATTTTAATACAAAATTTCATTACAGCTTTCGTCGGGATTATTTAAAGAACAAGTGACTCTTGTATCTGAAGCCAAAACAACACCTCCCAAATAAGGAATTGCAACCACGGTTGTAAAACTTGTAGGATTCTAAAACAAAATTATAAAATTCTAAACGACCAGTTGAAACATTTTTATTCATTAAACACGCGGAAACATTCATAAATATCACTTTAATCACGGCGTAAGGTTATGGCTAACTTCAAAGATGGCAGCGTCTCAAATTTCAGTATGGTTATGAGAAACAAGATCAAAGAAAAATTGAAAATAATTCTCGTTCAAGAAACAAGACATTTTCTTGTTTTGAACATATTTTGATTTATTTTGTAATTGTAAATATTTTTTATCAAAAAGGCAATGAATTGGTCAAAACATCGGTTTTTAATATAACTTTTTTTGCGATTTTCAAAGTATACAAAGATTAAATAAACCATTAAGTGAATATATTTTAATTTGTTAAAATTATTTTTAATTTATTATTTTTTAATTGAAATAAAATAAATTTTATTTCCGTCATTGTGGTGATATTCTTGTTAAATGTTCTTAAATTTTGACTGTAGATTTTTATTAATTACACTGATAGATGTTAAGCTTGAAGACATGAAGAAAGTTTCTGGAGAGGGGTTTTTTGACGGTGCCAAGCACAGTTAATTTTTAGTAATAACACTGCTAGATTATACGTATGAAGAACTTATGAAAATTCATAAAAAGTTGGAATCCCCGCGATGCAAATTTACCTTTGAAAGTCCCGAAATTCAACATATGTTGTCACCATCCTTAAAAGAGGTATTGAAGGCCAAAGGCCTTCTCAAGAAAAGAGTTACAGCAGCTACATTCAGTGATGAAGGCCCTGAAAGATGCTGCCTTTGTGGTCGTCTTATCAGAAGAGCCTCCCCAAGTACTATTCTGCTTGAAGGGATCTATCCTCAGCATATTCGCTGCACAGAATTTGTGTATGGACGTGACCATTTTAAACGTTCTTTTTATCCAAAATCCGAACAAGAAAAAGTCGCAAACTTTTATTAATTGTTTTCGTTTTAGTTAAAATTGGCTTCTTTGTTTAAAAAGTTTTATTTACTTCCTTCCTAGTAGAATGTCACTTCCATTGTTTTATATAGACTGCAGCTCTGAAATTTAGGAATCTTGCTAACTTTGGCCAGCCTCAGAGAGTGCCCAGAATCGACAGTAGACAGAGCGAGATTTCCGCGCGAGAATGTGTCTGAGCTGGTGGAGTCCCAAATAAGGAATTTCCCTTCCTCGAAGGGAAGGTAGACATGCTATCTGGGCGTTTGTCGTCTTTTCTATCCACCCAAACCGGCTCGAGGATTATTGCGTTGAGTTTACTGTGGCGATGTGCACAACCAGCACTCCGACGGCAAGTGAGAGAGTGCAAACTACTCTTCAACAGTTCTCCACAGCGGCATTTGTGCGTCTGACAGATCTTTAGCCCGATACGGAAAGAGATTGCAATTTTTAAGCAATCTTTTTCCACTAGCTTTCCGATGGACGGGAGATGGAGAGACTTTCCGATGGACGGAACAAAACACTGCTGCTTTGCTTGCACATAAGCAAGCGAGTCGGCGTTGATTGGAAACAGTTAAACATGTAGAAAATAGAGCATAAATACAGTCGAACCCCGCCCAAAAAAAACTTCGCATTAATACCGGATCAAGATCAAAGAAAAATTCAAAATAATTCTCCTTCAAGAAACAAGACATTTTCTTGTCTTGAATATACTTTGATTTATTTTGTTATGAGAAACAAGATCAAAGAAAAATTGAAAATAATTCTCCTTCAAGAAACAAGAAATTTCTTCTTTCATTAATACCGAATCAGTCATTTCAAGATTAGTTCAAATAGATGAAGTTCAACAAGTTTCTAATGAAATAAATCAATTTGAAAAACTTGACGAATTAACTTTTAATGCTTTTCGTCGATTGAGGGAAAATTCCTTTTCTATTTCGGGTACATTAATCAAAGCCATCGAAAAAAAAATATTGACAAAATTGGATTCTCTAACATCTTTTAAAGCCTCAAACGGTTGGTTAGACAGATTTAAGAAGAGAAAATCTGGTTTTTAAAACCATTTCTGGTGAAAAAAAATATAGCAGACAAAAGTAATTTTCCAACTAATCGATGAAAGCATTCATTCATTCAATCGACCTTTAATGTGTCAAGTTGAGTAAAAAAACTGCATCTGCTATCACAAAATGGGCGTGCCCCTCATGCCTTCTCCCGAACTGCATCTCACCCCCTGGCTCCCCTGAACCCTCTAAAGCAGGGCTGGCCAACCCAAGGCCCGCGGGCCGCATGCGGCCCGCGATAGAGTTTGGTGCGGCCCGCGAGAGAAATTTTGTATGTAGTTAACCTATAAATACATTCAAGATAAATTTTTCTTAAGTTTAATAAATAAAGATAAATTTTATAAGTTTAATAAATTTTAAAGTTTATCTATTTTTGTAGCTGTTATCAATATGAAGAAAAGGAAAATTTTTGAAGAAAACAGGCAATTCAGCAATCATTGGGAAGAAGATTACTTTTTTATAATGCATAATTCCAAGCCAACATGTTTAATTTGCAAGGAGAAAGTATCGGTGGTGAAAGAGTACAATGTAAGAAGACATTATGAAACAAAGCATTCCGAATACGCGAAATTTAGTAAGGAATTGAAAACAAGGAAACTGGATTCGCTTAAATCTGAATTGAGAAATCAGCAAAGACTATTAAATTCATCGATACACTCTTCTTCTGATACTGTTAAAGCAAGCTACTCTGTTGCAATGATAATTTCAAAGAGAATGAAATCATTTTCGGATGGAGAATTCGTAAAAGAGTGTTTGGATGCTGTCGTGAAAGACATTTTGCCAGATAAAACTAAAAAGTTTTCAAACATTAGCTTGTCACGTCAAACCATATGTCGCAGGGTTAATGACATTTCAAATGAAATTGTGGTGACTTTGCGTGATCAAATAAAATATTTCAAAAGTTATTCTTTGGCCTTTGACGAATGCACGAATATATCAGACACGTCTCAACTTGTAGTATATATTCGTGGAGTTACCGAATCTTTTCAAGTGAAACAAGAAATGCTTAACCTTGTCAGTTTGAAAGATACTACAAAGGGCGAAGATATTTTCCAAGCTGTTATGAAATGTTTATCCGACAATGGAGCGAATTTAGAGACCTTGCTGGATTGACAACAGATGGGGCGCCGGCTATGATTGGAAGAAATAAAGGAGTTGTAAAGCTAATAATGGATGAGATGGAGTCAAGAAGCATAAAAATGATTTATTTGTAATACACTGCTTGATACATCAACACAATTGTGCGCGCAAGTGTTGTCTATGAACCATGTTATGAGTGTGGTTGTAAGAACTATAAACTTCATTCGTTCTCATGCACTTCAACATCGCCAGTTTAAAGAATTATTGAACGAGTTATATTCTCACTATGGTGATCTTGTGTATTTTTCCAATGTCAGATGGCTGAGTCGCGGAAAATGTTTAAAACGTTTTTTCGACTGAGAGAAGAAATCAAAAGTTTTATGATGCATAAGAAAATGACATTAACTGAATTAAATGATGAAGAATGGATGCTAGATCTGTGCTTTTGGTAGATATAACCGAAAAAATTAATCAATTAAACAAGGAGTTACAAGGACAGGATAATTTGATTACTAATGCATGCCATCAAGTCAAAGCATTTCGAATGAAATTGTCATTGTTTGAATGTCAAATAAGAAATGGAAATGATCAACATTTTCCAACGCTAAATCAATTTAAAATCAGCCATTGTAAAAATTTCTTCAAGTACGCTGATGAAATAAAAAATCTTGCTGCAGCATTTGACAGTCGATTCTCGGAACTAAAAAAATATGAGAAAATGTTTGAAACATTTTCTTCTCCATTTCATGTTGACGTTTCTATTGTTTCAAATACTTTGCAGACGGAAATAATTGACCTACAGTGCAACAGTGAACTAAGACTTGTTTATCCTACTATATCCAAAATTGACTTTTATAACAAATATGTGACTGCAGAAAAATATCCCAACTTAAGAATTTTTGCACAAAGAGTTGTAAGCTCCTTTGGATCTACTTACGTATGTGAATCATTCTTTTCGAAATTAAAGTTTAGTAAAAGTAGATATAGATCTTCTTTAACAGATAAAAACTTAGAAAACAATTAAGATGTGCAACTAGTAATTGTGAAGTTGATTTGAAAAAATTAAGTGAAGATAAAGAAAAACAGATTTCTCATTGATACGTATAATTGGACTGAATGCTATTTTACTAAATAAAATCTTATCTGTGTTGTTTTGATATCTATCCTTAGTATGTACATGTATATGCGGCCCGCGGAAAGGATTCATTTGGACAAAGTGGCCCGCGATGCGATTTGGGTTGGCCAGGCCTGCTCTAAAGAGCCAACTAGTGCTAGTGCTCATCAATTTGATGTCAACTCATTCCTCATCAACTTGTCCAGCTTCCGAAGTTCTTTGAAAATCCCCCTTCGCATTCCAAAGTCAGCTAGGATACAAGTTTCCAAATGTCTTAATTTCTTCATCAACGATGCGCTCACGTCCAACAGCAATTGCAAACCTCCAGGCTGAGCAGGCATACTCAACCTTCGGGGCAATCTTGGTAGACCTTGCTGACACAATCTTTCAGGGGGAAGGGACTCTTCTTTAACAGAGCTTTCAAGACGTTCCACTTCCGAAAACCTTTAGCTAGGGCCTCCTCTACGTGATTTGAGAACGTCATTAAGAAGTCGAAAACCACGCCAAGGATCTTCTGGGTACGCGAAGAGGGAATAGGTTTGTCTCCAATGAATAGTTCTAGTCCATTCTTGAATCTTCTATCAGTAGTAAAGAGGGTTGAATTGGGATTTAGATGCAGACACACACAACATGTTGCATGCAGATAGCCAATCACTAACGGTTGATGTTGACTGGGGTATGCGAAAGAAAGTCAAGCGGAAAAAACGTCAAGTGGAAAAAAAGTCAAGTCCGTAAGCGGAAAAAAAGTCAAGTGGAAAAAAAGTCAAGTCGTCTTTGTTTACTTTATATTGTTCTTTTCGCAAGAAAGTCAAGCGGAAAAAACGTCAAGTGGAAAAAAAGTCAAGTCCGTAAGCGGAAAAAAAGTCAAGTGGAAAAAAAGTCAAGTCGTCTTGTTTACTTTATATTGTATCTTTTTCGCAATAATAGCAACTTTTAATTTTTAACAATTTTTTCAATACTTGACTTTTTTTCCGCTTTACTTTTTTTCCATTTTTGAAATTTATTCCCTTATAAATTTTCGAAATTTAGCGCAAAACGGAAAAAAAGTCAAGTTCGTTAACGAAATTACGGACTGTAATTTCATTTAAATGTTCTGCCACAGCTAAGCAACACGTTGTGAAAATAAATTTTAAAAGCTTGGTTCAGAATATCGGTTTTTTAAAACTGATATCACTTGCAATTGTATGCGCAAACTTTTTTTCGTTCGCGTTAGCTTCTCGCCTGCCGAAATAGTTCGCTTCCTTTGTTTTATCTATTCTGTTTCATTTCTTCCGGAAAATAAATCACATAAATTTTACAAAAATTCTTAGAGTAGTCCAGATTTTCTTTATTTTTAAAAATTTTTAAATATTTAAAAAAGATTTTTATTAAACGTGATGAAAGGATTATTTAATTCGAATCAAAAGAATATTAATATTCCATGCAATTGCTTGTAGGGTTTCTCCTATTGTCTTTTTTCTGTTTTGGCGATCCAGACATATATTTAGCAGCCTTTGTTGTCGATCGAGTGTACTCTTGTTTTTTCTTGTCGTAATTTTTCTTCCGATGGAATCCTGGTCAATAATTGTTTTCGTCATTTTTTCTTCTTTTTGAAAAGAAGATATAATTTCCATATCGATGGATGACGATATCCCGTCAAATTGTATAATTTATTGTTCCATCCTTCACAATAGTTGTTTGTTCTTTGATCATTATGAGCGTGGCTTCATACACATCCATAAAATTGGAGGGAACAATGGAGAAATGTGCTGTATTCTAACAGATAAAGGGTTTTCTTGTTTATTTAAGCAACGATAATAACCACGAACATATGTTCGATCAAAATAATCTACTATATATTTTGAATCTGGAACATCTTTTGGTATATTATCTATTAGGAATTCTATTCCTTCTTCCAGATCTTGAATGGGCAAAAACGCAAGAGCGTCTATCATAGCGCAAAAAATGTTGAAGTTAATATTTTCTTATATTCTTTTACTAAATGCAATTCTTGAATTTTTCTCCAGGTTGACTGCCTTAGATGATAATAACATCCTCTAATATGTATTCGTCTCCCAAATACTGCAAGGACAGCTCGAAATACCGAATCTTCAAAGTCTGCCATAATAGTTTCAAGACAAAATTCCAAATTCAAATTATGAATTGCATTTTGAATAGTCTCAAAAAATTCTTCGTAAATCTTTCTTGATTTAGAAGGTAATATTCCATAAATAACTGTAATTGGACTGGAATTGAACTCAATTCTGATAAAATATATTTGCTTGAATATGCATGGTGCCATAGAGAAATTCCATCCATATACATACTTTGGAATTTGCCAATAACGTTAAATTAGTATTGGTGCTGAATATTAAAAGTCTATCGTTTCTTCTTTGATTATCATAAATTAAAAAGTTTTCTGAATCCGGACCAAGAGTTGAAGTTAAAAATGATGGAATATCTTCTAGATCTAGAATATTTTTGGAATATGTAGAGACAAGCGTTGATTTCTTATTGTTCGCTTGAAAGAATCTGCAGAAGGGAGAATAATTCTGGATGATGTATCACATTGAGAAACAACATTTGAATAGATTTGTAAGGGATTCTCTTGGCTCTTTTTTGCAAGAAGTTTTGCCTTGTTGCACAACTTCGTCAGTTTTATTTGAGTTTCGTCTAATTCGTGATTGTGAGAGGTTCCTTCTTTAGGAAACTCAAAGTTATGATCTGTTCTTAAGCTTCCTCTGCATCCTTGCGAAGACTTTTTAACACAATTAAAAATTATATAATTTTTTGTTGTCGAGTGCCTTGTATACATATAACCTTTGAAACAAATTTTTTTTCCTCCTTTGTTAGATGATATTATCTCCATTTTGTCACTTATTTTTGCGGCATCCATAATATTTAAGATACAATATGCATAATATTTAAGATCAAGGCGTAAGATTAAGCAAATAGTCAGGCCACTTTTATTATTACTTTGAAGTTCTTAAATTGATTAGGAAAACGATTATTTTAAGACGGAAAATAAGTCAAGTTCGTTAACGAAATTACGGACTTGACTTTTTTTCCGTTTTGCGCTAAATTTCGAAAATTTATAAGGGAATAAATTTCAAAAATGGAAAAAAAGGTAAAGCGAAAAAAAGTCAAGTATTGAAAAAAATTGTTAAAAATTAAAAGTTGCTATTATTGCGAAAAAGATACAATATAAAGTAAACAAAGACGACTTGACTTTTTTTCCACTTGACTTTTTTTCCGCTTACGGACTTGACTTTTTTTCCACTTGACGTTTTTTCCGCTTGACTTTCTTTCCTACAATCGTGACGGACCATTGCGATAGCCACAGAAGGATTTTATCTCTTGCAGCGATAATCAGTCGTCCGCATAGGATAAGAACATAATGTCTGGGTCATTAGTAATGGGTAGGTCATGAAGAAATAGGTTAAAGGAGAGGAGATAAAGGGGAACCTTGTGAGACACCATTGGGCAGTAGTCTTGATCTGAAGTAGTATTGTCAATACGGATCCTTCCGCGTCGGCCAGTTAAGAAATTTTCCAAACCACAGTTTGATGTTCGGATGTAAGTTCGAATCAAATATCTTCCGCGTTAGGAGTTTCCTCGGGACAGAATCAAAAGCCTTTTGTATATCAATGGATACTAAGGCCGTCCGTAGGTGTGTTCCCATGTTGAAACCGTCAGTAATAAACTGGGAGACAGAACACAAGTGGGTCGTTGTAGAACGGTCTGGTCTAAAACCGTGCTGGAATTCTGGCAGTTGTAGAACAGGAGAGATTCGCGTTAATACAAGCTTTTCCAGTACTTTCGATAAGATACAAGTTATTGAGATCGGGCGGTATGAAGAGAGGGCATCCTTTGGTTTCCCAGGCTTTAGAATTGGCGTAATTAGGGAGTTTTTCCATATATTAGGTATCGTACGTAAGTTGATGGAGTCGTTATATAGTCTTGATAGTACGGTCCGTGCCCGGGGTCCCAGGTGTTTGAGGTGGACAGCACAAATCCCGTCAGGACCACAAGCACGGGTGGGACGTAGGGATTTAATAGCCTTATCAACATCATCCGGTGTGAAGAAGGTGGAATACGGTTCTGGTCGCGGTCCGAGCCGTTCAATATGTAGAGTGCGAGAGAAGTCTTTATGGCTGATCGATACGTAATTAGTGCGGATCAGTTCAGAAATTTTGATATTCAACGAACGTATAGTATGATATGAGTCATTGGACTTGTTTTTCTTCAGGGCATCCCGTTCTTTGATAAGTGGTAGGATTTGTGATGATAATGAGGCGACAGGTATAAATAATTTATCAGCTTGCAAAATGATAGTAGATAGGATCTTGGCCGTCCTTTCCACCGTGCAATTTTCCATAGAGAGATCGAGCAGGCAGTCGTCACATACAGCCCGAGAAGCCATAACGAACTCAGTACAATGGTTTTATGGTCGCTCGAGAAGCCATAACGAACATTCCAAGAGATATATCCACCCAAGGATGAAGTGCAGAGAGACAGGTCCGAGATGTTGGGTTGTCTCTTCTGCGGGTTGGTGTCCTTGTATGAGCGTATGGGTCGTTTAGGATAGTCAACTTATTGAGTACGGAAAGGATGTACTCGCCGCGAATGTCGGCCGGTTGAGACCGGAGCCAGAGCGGATGCTTGGCATTTAGGTTGCCACATAGCAGCAAGTCCGTCAGTCCGCAAAGTTTCAATAAGTTGGGTGTATACTTTGGGATAAAGGAAGTCGTCGAACTCTGCGGTAAGACATATACATTGCACAATGTAAAATGTCTTGAGGGTGAAAAAGGAACTTCTATAGAGATTTGCTCAAGAATAGGGTTGCCTTCACACAGGAAGGAAACGAATGTAGTAACGTCGGTAAACACAAGCCCATCCTTGACAATTGTCAATAGTCCTCCACCAAGACTTCTCGTCCGGTCCTTTCGCAGTACATTGTAGCCAGGGAACCGTGGTGTTGAGGATGACACAGAGAGTTTAGACTCCTGGATGAGAGCAATGTCCACTTTTAGCCGGGATAGAAGGAAGCGTAACTCCAAGACCAACAACTTGAAAGAAAGTCGAAAACTAAAAAATGACAGCTCCGCAAAGAAAACGATTACGTCAAAAATTGTTAAAAAATTTTTTAATTAAATAATAAATGAATCAAACCAAAAACCTAATCCGACACACAAAAGTACCAAATTTCGGTACTTTTGTCGAAGTGGTCGCAGTTTTTTTTGACCATAATTAAAATTAATTAATTTTTTAGTGAAAAATAGATTATTTAATTTATAACCCTCTATCAATAATTTAAATGGTTATTAAAATTATTTAAAAATTTATTTAACCAATTTAGTCATTTTTAGTACGCGGCATCCAAATTCCAGGGACTGTAGAAGGAATTTATGTCTTTTACAATCTGTGCAAAAGATTCCTTATAGTTCTGTATTTGTTTTCGCCACATAAATTCTGAAAAAATAACTAACTAAAAAAACCGGTACTTTTGTCGAAGTGGTCGCAGTTTTTTTAGGCCTTTTAAAAAATCTAATAATTTTTGAGGTGGAATATATTATATTTTATTTAAGTCGCTCTATCAATAATTTAAAAAATATTTTAATTTTTTACTAATTTATTTTCTAATTTTGTTTAATATTATGGCGAGCATGTACCTAATATTGATATAAACTGGCACTATAGGTCACATGGAAAATTCTGTTGTGGACTTATGCAACATCAAATTCCGACAGCTCCAATAAGTAAGGAGGATGCAGTGCATTTCTGTAATAATATTTTAAATTATTGATAGAGCGACTTAAATAAAATATAATATATTCCACCTCAAAAATTATTAGATTTTTTAAAAGGCCTAAAAAAACTGCGACCACTTCGACAAAAGTACTTCTAGCAATAAGTATGGAGTTGAATGCAGTATTGTATTAGAAATACTTAAAAAGGCTGATATTTCTTTGCAATTATTTAATAAAAACGCAAAGTCTGCTAAAAACGTTTTGACAGCAACTGCAAATTTGAAAATTTGAATAAAATCACTTGGGAGTGATTCTACGTTCATTCCATATGACAATAAATTTATAGGACTCTCACTTTAGCACATAAAGAATTTATAACGAACGATCAAGTTCCTTTTTTTCCAAAATCTTGGAATATTTAAACCTTTATTTTGAACCTATCATTGAAAAATTCTTTTATATACAAAAGAGAATTTTTTAAATAAGTTTTATTTTAGTGTGATTATGTTTTTCCAAATATTGACATAATTTAGAAAAATGTAAAATATTCTGTTATATGACCTCTTTAAAAATAATTAATTTTTTCGAAAAATATAACGTCTTCAAACAAGAAAGATACTATATTTCCACTTTTTTACAATTTTGAATTGAGTTAGTTTAGTTCTGATGTTACGTCACCATAAAATAAAATTTCTGGAGTCATTGGTCATCACTTGTACATATCAATATACAACCAGAATGTAATGTTAAACGTGTAATTTTTGACTTGATGCTATTGGGTGAATTATAACAGTTTGGATAGACGTAAAATCAAACACGATCTCCATCTGCTTTAATAAGTGCGGCATTTCAGTCAAAATATATAATATAAACGCCCATCCCGAAAACAGTTTACTGTTAATACCCCTCATGAATAGAATAGTCGATAATCCAATGACAGGAGTAGAATTTGTCAACTTAGACACTGAACTATCCACTGAAAATCCCAAAGATTGGAAATAATCTCTAGTTTAGTAATACTGAACAGTCTCAGCTTCTGAAAATAATGACAGTGACTCAGATTCTAATAAGCAAACAGAACCAAAAAATATAGAGAAATTAACACGTAGTTTAGTAACATATAGAGAAATTTAGTAACAAATACTAAACCAAATTTTCCAGTTTGCTTGCACTCAAGAACTTGCATTGTTCGCTCATGTCAACAGACTTCTGAACAAAACTAAAAATATGGAACAGCTGCTATGTATTGCAAGTTTTTTAAAGAATGTTGTTTCCATTAACTATTCATTTAAATAATGTTGTTTCAATTTTTTATAATATGGGCGATTAAAGATTCGTTTATTTGATACTATCATGAATTAAATTTTAAAAAATCTGATTTCCAATAAATTCTTTTTCCATTTTAACAAATTATAATAAACTCCGCTTCCTTCGCTTGCTCGGCCGACGGATTTCAAGGACTAGCCACGATCCAAGAGAGTATTCTTGGCTCCTGGAACGTCTGTCGATTGCTGTGATCCGAGGGAACGGCTTCGCCATTCGCGAGGCTGGCCGAGTGTCTCGTGAGGCCAGTAATTAGCTTAGCTATCTTTTCACGTCCTAATTGTTTTAATAATGAATATTTTGATTAAAAAAATAAATAAACCAAATAGCTAAAAATAAGAAATCAGTTAAACACAGCAAAAAAACAGAATTAAAATTAGTTCGGATACGATCCAATTTCAGTTTTGTGAAATAAAAAATAAAGACAAAACAAAGCATTCCTGGCTACATTCTCCCGTGCATTGTTAATATCATTTCCCTCCTCGGAAAAAACCAACATCCTGCCACAATTGACGACCAAAACAGACACAGGATTTCCTTACCGTAACTCCAAAAAAACAACCATTATGATGTCGATAATAATTAGAATACTGCATCATAAACTTCCGTTTTTCCGTCACTAAATTAAGACGGTGAATAAACGAGTCGTGTCTCTCCAAAGGAATAAATCCATCTACCGCCAAAAGACCAGCTGAAATAAAATCACGTATTTCCGTGTTCAACTCCACAATCAAAGTATCACCGAATTTTTCCAGACGTTCCAATAAGAGACGGGCGGCGTAGTTCTTGGCCATTTGCTTTCGAGACCCTCTTCCAACGACGGATATGTCACCGACTGTCAGCATACAAGAAAAATGACGATTTTTATTAGCAATGTTGTATTCCCGTATATTCACGGTCGGTGGAGGCCTGTTCAGTCGTTGGAGGAGGGTCAGGAGAGTTCCAAAGTGATTTGAGCCCGTCTTGAAATTATTGTTGCAGCTTAGAATCACGTTTTAATATTTCACCATGGTAGATTTTCGAGGAGACTACGAGCTTTATTGGCTGCGCCTTTTTTGGCTTCTTTTTTTGTTTTTCCTCGTGGTTTATTTAATTTTGTTACCAATGTTGGAGAATATGTAGTTGGCGATTTCTATTCGGCATTCATGACAACTTTTTATTGGGTCAAGACAGACTTCGGTAATTGTTGGTGTGGTTATTTTATTTTTTTGACAAAATAAGTTAATCCATGAAATTGAATCATCAGACATTACACACAAGGCACACACAAGTCAGTTAAATTTTTGTTAATAATTAATATAATTTCAAAGTAATATTACTAATTAACATTTTTTGATCTCCAAATGAAGTATTTATTTTGAAGTATTTATAGCCAAATTTCAATATATTTACAGAGATAGGAATTTACAGAGATAAAATACCACATAAATTTAGCTTTGTACACTTCTTATAACTTAATTGGGATTACATTATCTTCAAAAAGGCGAAAATTCCTTTATTATATGAATTATAAAAGTTATTTAATTCTTTGTGGAGTACCGAACATGTCCCTGGAACGTGGAAGAGGACAATTGTTTGCATGATCTTGAAGAAGATCAAGCCGATTTTGGATCTTGCAAATTACAGGCCAATTAGCCTCGTTTCCTCAATTTCAAAAATCGTGAAAAAATTATTTTTAACAGACTATCAACTTACATCGAAGATAATCAATATTTTTTGCACTCAAGAATTTGCATTGCTCGCTCATGTCAACAGACTTATCTATCTGAACAATATTTTTAACATTTTTTGGTAAAATTTTAACTTTATCGGAAATTAAAAATATCGTGGAAAAAATCATTTCTAACAGACTATCAACTTACATCGAAGATGATCAATATCTTTTGAAGAAAATAAGGATTTTGGCGTAACAGGAACACTGGAAATTACTTTTCGCAACTAAAAAATGCTCTTTATACTGCAAAAAAAGGAATATCTTACTGCCACATGTCTAGACATATCAAAAGCATTTGATAGCGTCTGCCATGCTGGATTATTACAAAATTTACACAATTTAAATATCGGAAAGACGGCCTTAGCTTAAATGAAGAATTTCCTCTTGGGAAGGTTTTCATACGTGTCGGAAACCAATTGCCAAAGAAAATTTCGGTTACGAGAGAAGTTCCACAGTGATCTGTCATCAGTCCACTTTTATTCAAATGTGTGATGTGCGACATTCCTAAAGTGGATTATCCTAACATGGAGATGATCTTTTATACAAATGATATTTTAAAATCCAAATTAACCACAAAGTTGGAGAGAGTATGCTATCCATTGATAAATTATTGCATCACATAAGCAAATAATGATGCATGGGGTAATTTTCCTTTTTTGAAGGGACATATGGTGTTTCGTTCTAGTCTGCCCCAATCAGTAAAAAAATTCGGTTCTTTCTCCTTGTTTTTGTTTTGATTCTTTTATTTTCTTTCCCTTTAATTAGTTAATTACGAGTTTTTAATTTAGAAAATAAACTTTTCTGTTCTATAACTTTATTAGGTTATTTTTGGACCCTGACTATTTTTATTCTGAATTTGATCAATAAATTAACTTTCTTTGCATACTACCCAGTTTATCTTGATTTAATAATATTTCAGAAGTTCCGAAGAAAATTTACTCCTATCAAAACATTTTTAACATTTTTTGGTAAAATTTTAACTTTATCGAACATTAAAAATATCTTAATTGAATATAATTTGTTCAGAACGAGTAAAAATTAAATTTTTTGCAAACATTTTTTAAACTCCCTTGTCATTATTTTTAAGAAATTGAATGGTTTTGGGCTATTTAAAGTAAATCACGTAATAAGGATTATTGTAGAATTAGTACTAATAAATAAAGTCATTCAGATCTTTTTTTGCAAAGCGGATAGGTCGTGTGAAATGTCTGACAAGGGCAAAAGAGAGTTTGACGACGAAAGCAACCCCGGCCACACCAACAATGGACAAAGCAAGTTTAGTACTGACTGGAATGTCTTCATAAACATTTGGTTTAAACATAACAATTCCACAACCCGAGAGCATAGTGGAAATATAATGAAAGAGAGCATAACGTGTGTACTTTTCAATAAATAACAGATCTGCAATGAAAGAAATTACGATCCAGGTCAAATAGAGACCCGAGCACACCTTCCCTGTGTATTCAGGATTCACTCCAGTGAGGTCAGAGTAATCGCCTGCGTCATAGTAGACCACGGCGACAGAGAAATTAAAAACTGCAAGGTACGTCAGCCAAGCAGAGAGCAAGGCAAGTCCGTTAATGCAGAAAATTCTAAGCAGCCACACATCCAGGGTCTTTGCATTGTCGAAAAGTATAGATTGTGTATGAAATGTCTGATATGCCATCTTGAAATAAGCAAAATGGGAAATCACTGCTGAAAGTAATGCCAGACAAGCACAGGCACGGAAATACAGCATATCCCAAAGGAATAGATACATCACTGACAGAATAGAAACGACTGCAATCGATAAGTACACAGAGTAGGGTATTACCCCTCCACAAGGATTTATGTACATATAATTGACTTGTTTTAAATCCATGGTCATGCTATAGCTGTCTCCAATTCTTCGGAATGTGGTCGAAAGGCCGTAAATGAGCATCAAAGTCAGCCAGACAAACACTATATTCCACTGGTTGTTAACCCAAGAAACAGGAGTCAGTGTTGTTTGATGTTCAAATTGTATGTCTGATATCGAATTTGAGTACAGTCCTGACATAGTGTATTATAAACTCAACAACCCATGTTTAGAGTGGTAGAACTGTTAAGCGTGAAGAATACGCCCGCAGTTGTGATTGAGATTGCAGCCACAATCATAAAACTCAAGGTTAAGCCACCAGTTATTCCCATTGTTTACTTTTATAAACTTTATATTTCACCACTAAGTATTTATAATAATTGTCCGATAGCAATTCATAGACTTTAACACCTACTAGTTGCGTCAAGCTCATATTTCTTGACCGGAAAATAATCCAATCATATTTTATTTCAATTTCACTTTCTTCAAAAAGGAAATTTGAAGGCACAAAATTAACTGTCCTTCATGTTAAAAAACTACAACAAATATGAATGAAATCAAATTAATAATTTTATATATCAAAATTTTTCAATAAAATTCGTACAAACCTTAAAGAAGTAAATAGATTTGGAACATAAAATACAGTGCATCCCAGAAAGATAAATAATAATCCTATTATTATAAAGAATGATCCTAATATTATAAATACAAATCCCAAAAAGATAAATAACGATCCCAATATTATAAATAAAAATTACAAAGTGCGTAAAGTAAGGATAAATAACATATGGAAGACAATGTTTGCAACCGAAAAATACGAAAGACACTCACATTTGATTTATTTAATCAAATTCTAAGATTAAGAAACAATATTCCTGTTAAAGAAATTTCCAAAATAGTTGATATATCACCTTCTGCAATTTACAAAATTTGTAAATTTTCGGATGAAAATGAAAATGTTGATTTCTATGCTTATGTACGGTCTAAAGGCCCTAAGAAATAAGATAACCGTGAAATAATTGAAAAAATTACAAATATTATTAATGAGGATAATTCTTTGACACAATTAGGTGTTAGAGAAAGGCTTTCTACAAATCAAAACAACAGTATATCCATAAGCAGATCAAAAATCAATAGATTGTTTAAAGCAGCGGTTCTCAAATGCGGCCCCCGGGGCCGCATGTGGCCCCCAGGATTTTTTTTGCGGCCCCTCTAGAGTAACTAACTTTTTTAATTTTTTAATAATGTTTAAATTTAATTATTCATTCTTAAGGTTAAACATATCCATAATTGGTGATTTCATTAATCAATTTGAAGCACGTTTTGGGGTACATTTATATAAATTGGCACAGCGGCGAGGAGGGCAAAGACCCGGAAGAAAGACAAGTACGCCTCGCTCGCCGACAGATTCCTCTTTGTGCCTGTTTCAGTCGAAACATCAGGCACATTCGGCCCAGCCACGCTACGTTTTCTCACCGAGAGAGGCCGTCACCTCGGGAGGATTAGAAACGACCCCCGCGAGGTCAATCAGCTTTTTGAGCGCGTCTCAATAGCCGTACTCAGGGGGAACAGTTTCTCTATTCTCTCTGCGGCTAGTAGCTGACTTCCTGTTCCATTTTCTTTTCTATTTCGAAATTAAAAAAAAAAATTTATATAAATTTAATTTTTAGAATTTTAAAGAATTCATTCCTTTAATGAGAATATTCTCAACTCCATTCAGCGTGGAAATTAAGGATGCGCCTGCAAAGTTTCAACTAGAACTCATTAATTTACAACATGATATAGAACTGGCGGCATTGTTCAAAAATGCGTCCATTATTAATTTTTACGAATTAATTCCTCAAGACAAATTCAAAAATATAACACACAATGCATATATAAATCTACATATTTATGCGAATCAATATTTAGTAAAATGGAAAATATAAAAAAATATAAAATATTTTTTGTGCGGCCCGCGAAGCTAATCTTAATTATCGATTTGGCCTTGAGCTAAAAAGGTTGAGAACCCCTGGTTTAAAGAATCAGATTTAACTAGAAAACGTTTAAAAAACGTTCAAAAGTTATTCTCACACAAATTCATAAAGATTCTATTAAATATTACGCAACAAAGTTATCAAAATTTTTAATAAAAGAATTATTTTTTTGGATGAAAGTGGATTCAACTTACATACATCTATTAATTATGGCTATTCTTCACCTAATACTGAACCCTTATTATTTCAACAAAGTTCTAAAGACCAAAATGTATCCTTTTGTGGAATAATGTCATCACTCAGTTTGGAGTTCTATAGAATAATTGATGGTGGATACAATGCAGAAAATTTTGAAGCATTTATACGTGAAGCTCACGGTTGTAATATTTTTCCTACTAACATTTTATTAATAATGGACAACGCACCGATACATCATTGTAATAACATAAAAAATTTATTTCGAAATCTAAATATACACGTTGAATTTTTTCCGAGTTACTTCCCACAATTAAATCCCATCGAACATTTATTTGCAAAAATTAAAAATGATTTAAATAAAATTCGTCCGAGAGAAACAACAAGAAATCAGCTAAAAGAAAACATTAAGAAAGTTGCTGATAATTTGGAAAATTTTAATTTTACCTCCTATTTCGATTATATGTGGCAATTAATATATGGATACATCAATAATATAATTTATTGAAATTAACAGTTTGTTAACATTAACATTGAATTTTATACGAATTATTGTCACGCGCCATAACTGAAACGGGCGCCAGACGTGTAACAATTTGGCCTTGCATTTTAACCTTCAAATGTCATTTAATTGTTGTCTGCCGGTAACTATTATTTTTGCAAATGAGAATAGCTAATGCAGTCAAAGATGATAATGAATATAATGATATTCTTCAGTATTTACAACATGAGAAATTTCCAGAGCGATTGTCAAGAACGCAAAGATCAAGATTTTTACAAAAATGCAAGAATTTCATTTTAATCGGAGGCATTTTCCTATCTCATTTCAGGAACACTTTATTTTAATGAAATAAATGGTGAAAATAAGCATGTAATTTGTTTGAATGATCACGAAACAATGAAATATCATTGTGATCGGATTCATTCTCAGTTTCACTTTGATAGAAAATGAAGATGGAACCGAAAAAACGGTTTTTTACTTTCAAATTAAAAAAATTTAAATAAATTGTTTTGAAATTATTTTTAATAAATCCCTGTACAAATTGAAAAATAGTAGATTGAAAGTATGTTGAGATAGTATCTGTATCAAAAATGCCGCGGCCGAAGGCCGCATAGGGGAATAGTAGCTATCTTAAAAATTTCGGCCGAAGGCCGTTAGGTAAGGCTTTATTTGATCAGAAAATCTCTTGGCGCCCGTTTCAGTTATGGCGCGCCACAATTATTTATAATATTAGGATCATTCTTTATAATAATAGGATTATTATTTATCTTTCTGGGATGCAGAAAATATAGTCACTATTTCATGTACTCTAAAAAATTAATCACAACAAATATATTTTAAAATCGGAAAGCTGATTTTAAAAACTAAAAAAAATAACAAGACATTTTTCCAAGATTAAGCCAATTTTCTTTATAAAAATGATGCTTTGATCACTCGTCATTCCATGTGTCTTCTGCAAAAATAGAGAAAAATTAATTCTTTTTTATTTGATAAAATTAATTCTTTTTTATCTCAACGACCGAAGGGAGACGAGTTGGCTCTTCCAGCGAATCTCGGTCGCGGTGTTCCGCGGAAACTGCCACTCGATACGCAGTGCGGCGTCTTTGAGCTGACCTCCAGGCTCTTTATAAACTCGTGTTAACTTTTTCATATTTTCTTCCAGTTTTAAAAAAAAAATTTGATAATTTACAGTGATCGTCAAAAAAATTGCTCAGCCATTTTTTCATGCTTTTATTGACAAATTAATAAAAAAATTTAATCTTACGCTTCATTTTTTATTCTAATTCTTAAGTATATTAATTTATTTATGCGATTTTATTTCAGGAATTTAAAGCATAAAAATTTAAATCTCGTGACAAAAAACATTGCTCACTTTTCTTGTTATTGCATATGCCACGTTCTCCCAAGAAACAGTTAACTGAATTTAAAAAAGGGATGATTATTGCGACAAATATTATGAAAATTTGGCAGTCAATTCCTAAAAGTTTTTTACAAAACTTAGTAAATTCAATGAGAAAAAGGAGTTATTCTTTATATTTAGCAAGGAGAGGACATATTAATTACTGATAATGAGATTTCCAAATTTGTGCTAATGTTTTTTGTCTTGCAATTTTTTGTTTAAGTTTGTAAATAAAAAAGAAAAATTTTATTATAAAAATTAAGGTATAATAATAAAATACTACTTAAAGATGTTCACAAAAAAATAAATCAGAATAATTTTATATAAAGACATAAACATTGGTGAGCAATTTTTTTTGACGACCACTGTATATCTTTACTTAATAAAATTATTTTACACATTTTTATTACCAAATTGTAGAAATTCCACAAATACAATCTTTCGGGCGGAGATATGTCCAGTCTCTACGACTTTCAAGTCAAAATAATTCCACATGGGACAAATTCCTTTCCAATTTTTTCAAGAACTGCATTAAAAAGTTGAATATTGAAACTTTAAATAGTCAGTTTTGTTGGAGAAAAGACTGAAAGTATGAAGGTTGAGTACAGTTTCGTAGGCCGCTATGATTGCCGTCACTGACTCGCTCGCTAAGGCCATTGAAAATGCTCTCAAAAATATATTTTAGGAAAATTGTTACGTCAAAAATGTTTAAATAATATAATTTTAAGAAATTAAATATAATTTATTTAAATATAAATTAATAATTGATATTTTTATGAATATTATAAGTTGAGGTGAGACCTCAAAATAACATTTTTAGTCTTAAAAATGAATAGATTTCAAAAAACAACATCCAAACTTGTAAGACATGAAAGGCATGTCGAAAAGTTTATAAAAATGTCAATTACAGACGACTCTATCAATAATTCAGTAATAATTGGAGTAATATATAATTATAGTTTATTAATATCACCATTTTTATTTCTACATACAGGCTAATTCTAGATTTGAGTTCCAATATGACAGTCTCTCTCAAACTATCTCTAATCCGTAAAGTCGAAAGTACTCACGTGACCAACAAGACTTTAAGAGTAAATAATTTATTTATTAAAAATAAATTTATTAATTTAGATTCGATTATATTTAAATGAACCAGATTTTCAAAGCCATTTTATAAGTAATAAAAATTATATAAACATCGATTACGACAAAAATGAATCTGGAAATTTCAAATCAGTTTTACAAAATACAATCAAAATCTCAACTTGGAAACGTCATCCCCTCCCAGACAGCCTATTTGCCATCTCTAACGTGGGAATAGGTGGAATAGAGCAATCCAAACAAGCACAATTTCATCAGGAAAACCAGGCAATTCACACTGCATTTACCGACCTCACCAAACTAAGGGACTTTGCTTCAGATATGACTAAACTGAGCCGCGAATTGGCAACCAAACTGGCTGGAAAAACAAATTCAGCAGATCGGGACCCCACAGTTGTGTTTCGGTCAGTTTTGCTGTCTGTTGGGATCGAAAACCCCGTGATACGTGGAGGGTCTGACTACCACGGAGAATTGGCTCAGCAACTTCATGATTTTTTGGTGCCAATTTTGACAAATGTTGGAGGGGTGGTTGCTCTTGCGGAGGCGTTTTGTCATTACAACCGAGCTCGGTCACTTTCTCTTATTTCCCCTCAGGATATGCTTTCCGCTGTTAATCGTTTTTGTGATATTCGCGGACAAAAAATATTTTTAAAAAAGTTTGAAAGTGGTGCTGCTGTTTTAATGTTGGAGTCTTTTGAGGGTGAGTTTCTCGGTTCCAAAGTTGCTGATTGTCTGCGTCTGAGTGGTCCTCTTACTGGTATTTTTGGAATTTGTAAAATTTGAGTCGAGGGATATTCTGATCTTGCAAAAATTCCTGTTTTTTTGGCAAAGGAAATTCTTTTCCGGGCAGAAACTGAAGGACAAATTTGCAGAGACGAGTCAGTTGAGGGAGTGCTTTATTACTGGAATATAATTTGATGAATTTCTTTTATTTTATACATTTAGTATATTTCCAATAGAAATCGATAAAGTTTTTGATTTAAGTTGCTGGAATGTTCATTAATTTTAAGAATTCATCTTTTTATGATAAAAATTATGCGATATGGTTTGTGTGACACCTATGGGCCGCGTGATACCTGACGTGACCTTGAAGCTTAACTTAATGTCAATATTGTAATTTTTTTTTATTTTTTTTAATAATTAAAAAATCGCAATCTTGCGAGGTAACTCGCTTGCAATCCGAGGTGCAGCCACTGCTGACACTTAATTAGTTATTTTGAAGAACTCTTTCCTATTAAAAAATATTTAATTAGCAGCAGAGGATAGGATGGAATGGCAATTCCCACGCAAGATGGCTATTGATATGCGTTGGAAAAGCCATGTCCGTTCCCGATGATCATTTCTTCTTCTGCTTGCCAAATCCCCCAGTTTAATAAGGAATATTGTAATTAATATTAAACTTCAAGGAATAATAACTTGTTAATTATTTTTCAAGTCTGGACATTGGCACAATCGAAATTTCGCTCATCGAATTTTTTATCTATTAAATTTGAATGTTTAAACTACCTCAACGCGATTGTTTGATAAAATACTGATAATTTCTGCAGATGGATAATATGGAGATTCAAACTTATCCAGTCGCAACGAAGGATTTGTTCCAAAGTCTTTTTTAACTCGAACCTAAACATTACTTTTTATGCATACTTTATCACCAACACTAAATTCATACTTACTATTATGAACTTGATCAGGACTCAACAAATCATTACTTGAATTATCTAAGCAATAATTTTATAATTACAACCATAAAATATTGTATTTATTCCACTTATTCCCCGGTATCTTTCAAAAGGGCTCTAATTAGAAGATGAGTGGACAGAAATGTTATAACTGTACACTGCATTTTCTAATTTTTTCAGCCACTTTTTATTATCATTGTCGATCATTTTTGCCATTTTTCTTGTAATTGACTGGTTGAAGCGTTCGACAATCCGTTGTGAGCGGGGTTTGTTTGCCCTTTCGTGAATTCGTTTGATATTGAATTCCTCACATAGATTGGTCATTTCACGATTCTTGAATTCAGTCCCATTATCGGACTGAAGAAATTGACACGGACCATTTAAGAAAAATAATGATCTGAGGTTTTCACAAACTTCATTTGAGGACTTAGTGTAGAGCGGCCTCGCAAATGCAAATCTATAAAAATTGTTAAAAAAACTAACCTGCTATATACGTCAATGACCGTTAAAATCCATTTAAAATTTTTATTTATAGTAGAAAAACTTTTCAGATCTATAAGATCTATCTGAAATCTTTCATTTGGGCAAGACGCAAAGACATGGTTATTTATATCTCCAATCTAGGATTTGCATACAATCACTCACATCTCGTCGAAGAAGGAAAATAGGTTAGTGTATATTTAAATTAGTAAATTAGTAAATAATTCATTTTTTATAGTAATTAATTATAAAACACATATATTATCACTTGAAAAAATAGTATTATTTTGAAACTCGCAAAAAGTGGCTGTAGCCTACTACAAAAGTACCGTTAAGGTATCCCAATTAAATTATAAGAACTAGCTTGTGATCTGAATTCGCACATTTAAGATACAATCTATACATTTACAATTTGTATGATACCTTTCATTAATTACAGTAAAATTTTCAATTTTCTTAACTAGTCTATATTTTTTTTGCTTTGTAAGATGTTCAGGAAATTTATCCTGTAAAGCATCTTTTAAAATTTGATATTCCAAACTATTCTTTACATAACCTTTGTACGAGGACATTGCTGCAAAATATACTTGCACGCTAGAAATAACTCAAGAAATTTAGGTTTTCCACCAAAAAAATTAATTTCTGATAATTAAATTCCTACAAATATAATTTTTTGTCAAAATGAGAGAGTCTTTAGCTAATTTAGTAAATTATTAAATGATAAGAATGAGTCGCGGTCTAATTAAAAAAATTAAAAGATTTATAATTTAATCCCATCAATGTCATAATTGCACATTTCAAGGTCACGTCAGGTATCACGCGGCCCATAGGTATCGCGCAGCCCATGTCACAAAATCTCTTATATTTTTAATTGAATTCTTAAGCATTTTCCAGGATTGAAAAGGAAAAGAAGATTATAAAGAACAATTTTTACATCCAAACAAATTTGTTTGTAGCGAGAAATGAATCTACCTAAGAAAATACAGATTATCAATTTTTAACAAATTTGAATTGAGTTAATTAATGATTTACGATTAAATTAGATCTTGATTTTAATTCATTTAAGCAGCGTTATAAGTGGGGTGAAAGTATTTTTGAAAAGAAATAAGTGATAGGAAAAGTATTTATTTTATCGCACTTTTGATAATTTTTATCCCTCAAATTGCAGTCATTTGCCACAAATTAATCAATTTTAATGATTGATTATCAAAAATATTAAAATCCTAATTTCATTGTGTCTTAAATATACTAGAAACACATTTAATCAATCATAAATAAGCTGCATTCAAACGTATATTAATTTTTATCGTTTGATAATTACTAGAAAAACCACATTCTATTTTAAATTACGTTCAGAAATTGTTTTAAATTCGTAAATTGCGTATTATTATGAAATGAATTCAAATCACACTACGGAAGTCAGCAGTAACTAAGTCAATGCCATTTACTCTAGATATTTATTCTGTGTCACGACGTGGAAGAGTGATAATAGCAGTGACTTGTTTTTTCTGTCTGACAGTCCTGCTAACTCAACGTGTAAATCTGAATGTAGTCGTCCCTCAAATCGTGACCATTAACCACGATTCCTCTACAGTTAAGATCAAAATCACTATTTTAGAAAGTGAATTGGACTGCATTAGAAAAGTCTTTGTCTTTGATGTCATTTTATATTGGCTTTTCTACAACTCAAATTTTTGGTGGAGTTTTATCTGAAAGATACGGCTCTAAGAATCTCCTCACGGCAGTAGTCGGAATCTCTTCACTGTCATGCCTTGCGTCCCCGGTTGCCCTTGAACATTCATCAACTGCTCTGATAATCCTTCGAATCATCATGGGAATAGCCCAAGTTTTATAGCTTGGAATTTATATAGGGCTTTTACACTCCGAGTGTAATCGTAGTGCTGACCAACTGGTTTCAACCAAAATTCCGGTCTACTGCCGTAGGAATAGTGTTTCCAGGTTTACATTTATAGTACCAAAACTAGGGACCCAATTCGGAACAATTCTTGCAATGTGCATAACGTCTGCTCTTGCTCAAGATATGGCACTTTGGCGATCATCTTTTTATCTTTTTGGTATTTTGGAATTTTAATTTTGGGCGGACTTGGTTTTTTGTGGATCATTTTGTGGAATATTTTTGTGACTGATGACCCTAAGAATAATCGATGGACGAGTGATGACGAAAAAGATTTCTTGAAAAGAAAAGTCGAGAGAAAACAAGTTTCCGACATTAAAGTATCATTATTCTATAAACATGTAGAAATTCCCGTTTCTCAGAGCACTCCGTTCTGCCCCAGTCTTGGCAGTGGTGACATTACATTTTGCCTCTTTTTACAGTTTTTCTGTGGTAGTGACAGTGATCCCCTCATTTGTCAAAGATGTATTTTATTTGGAAGTAAAAGATGTATTTTCTTAGTAAATACGACTTATAGCAAACTTATATCAGCTTTCTGGCTCCTGTGTTTTTTTGGATTGGTTCTCTCATTTCATGTTCACTTTCCGATATTCTTTTGCGCAAAAAAGTGTTATCGAAACTGACTGTTCGTAAAATGTTTAACGTATCTGTTATTATCAAGATTTTATTATTAGGCTATCACTAACATACCAACCGGGTTGTTTTTTTTGTTAGCTACATTTGTTCCACGAGAACAATACTATTTTGGTATTATTTTAATGCTTCTTGCCTGCTTTTTTTCTGGGTGTCAATACTCGGTGGTTCTTCCTAACATTATTGATATTGTTCCACAATATTGTGGAATTCTTACTGGAATTTCGAATACGGTGGCTACTTTTGGAGCAATCATTGCCATCCAATCGACCTACATTATTGTCACTGATCAGGTTCTTATAAATTCCGCAGTTCTGTCGTAGCATAAAATAACTCAATGGTGGACTGTGTTTGGAATTATGATTGGTATTGAAACGGTTGCCTTCTTGGTTTTCACCATTTTTGCTCAATGTGAGCCACAGAAGTGGTCTATCGATCACTCTCAGAGTATAGACGTGGATCAAAATTCAAATAAATAGTCATTTTTAATTTGTTTTTTATGGGCATAGTTTATTCATGATAAATAAACCAATTTTTATTGAAACTACCTTTTAAATATTTAACAGACTGAAGAGTTTGCTATGGATATCGATTCCAAAGGAAGCAACTTTTTAGCTGAGGTCAATTTTTGTCAAAATTTCTCTCCTTAAGGTTATGAGTCCTTATGACCACGATACAGTTGGAGAAAGGGGATCTTATACCTTTCCGGATCAACCAATTTGTGTTATGCGGTCCGCAAGTCAGTTGGATCTTCCAATTCAGTGAATTTGGAAGAAGGGAATTTATATGGATCTTTTCTGTCGATTTTATCAGTGAGTATAATAACTTGGTTTTGAACTGAATACAATTTCTTATAAATTCGTCATTTGAATTGTTGACTTGTATCAGTTAAAAAGCACTATTTTACATAGCAATAGATATTATAGATTAGTGAACAGTGAAAATTTATTAATTTATTAGTTCAGTGTTGACTGGAATAACTATATTGAGACCAGTAGAAGATTCATTATTGGCATCGTTCTGTTTTTCATCGTTAGAAATTTGATTTTTTTCAAAAGATTGGGGCGAATGTTTTTCAGGATGATTAAACTCGTCTTGTTTCTTTTTTACGACTGATTTTATTAGGTTAGTGATATAGGCTCGTTCTGTTCTGAATAAGTGAGGATTACCGTAAATTCCTGCATGGATCAGCCAATTACATATCGATTCCGTGTCATTACACTGTATTATTTGTCCTATCATTCTGAGTATCTAAGACTTGTTAAAAATAAATTAATGCCATTTTTTCAGTTTCTTCTAAAGTACAGTTATTCTCCTGCTTTGAAGATTTGTTTGAATCTCGAGATTTAGTTATTCTTTTTTGTGGACTTTGAGGAATCAGACGTCCAGTTTTGACGGAATACACACTCGATGATCTTGACACAGGTTTTTCTTTTGACTTTAAAACATTTATATTTCTTATTTCTTGTCCATCAATGACATTGTCAATGAGTTTTAATAATTCCATTCTCCACGGTTCAGCAGCTAAACATTAAAAATTAATTTAAAACTTGGAATGGTCTCCAAACAAGGTTCGTTGTACATGTTATTACTTACAAATTTGTGATGGTTCCACATATTTGCGACATTGCGACACTGCATGTTATTTTGTTTAAGGAAAGTGGAAGCTCGCTCAATATTAAACGAACTTTCATCAACATGACATATTTGAGCGTTATTGATGCCCGAATTTGAAATAATGTTGTCTTACCAGAGATATGACGCAGAAATTTAGGATGTGGGTAATGTCTTGTGAAGAAAGAACTGCTGCTGTAATCTCCAAATCGTAGTTGACAAATTCTATTAGTAAATTCGTTTTCCTCGTTATTTGATTCGAATCTGAACATTTTCTTGAAAATTGTTATTCATTTTGAATTGGCATCATTTTAATGGTGTGATTGACGTCGTTCTTTGATAAAATCGAAATTGTATTGTTTTGAATTTCATGACGATAGTCACCTAGCAGGATTTTCTTTTAATTATTAATAATGACTATTGGGTACTTTTGTCGAAGTGGTCGCAGTTTTTTTAGGCCTTTTAAAAAATCTAATAATTTTTGAGCACGAATACAATTGGGGTGAACATACATATGTCGATTGGGCTATGTTTTTACGTGAAGTCTGTGTGGACGCACTTGTTAAAAGATCTGACGGCAAAATTGGTATTATTAATGTTTATTTCAGGTGGTCCTGGTATGATTGTGGAGGTAGACGAGAGTATGTTTTCCAAACGGAAAAACAACTCTGGAAGAGTTTTACCAAAACAGTGGGTCTTCGGTGGTATTTGTCGAGGCACCAAACAGTGTTTTCTGCAACCAGTCGCGGATAGGAGCAGAGAAACACTGCTCAGTCTAGTAATTCGATATGTCGAGGTGGGAAGCATTATTTATAGTGACTGCTGGAAAGGTTAGCATTATTTGATTAACATTTAGGGTATTCAACTGATCAATTGGTTGAAAACGGCTACACACACGAAACCGTTAACCATAAGTAAGGAAATACAATATATTCAGAAAATTCTTTGTGGATCCAACGACGGGAGTGCACACCCAGACAGTAGAACGAATGTGGGGAAGTGCAAAATGCAAGAATAAAGCTCAAAGAGGAGCTGTAAGACATCATCTGGGATCTTATTTCGCAGGTTTTTTTAGTTAGTTATTTTTTCAGAATTTATGTGGCGAAAACAAATACAGAACTATAAGGAATCTTTTGCACAGATTGTAAAAGACATAAATTCCTTCTACAGTCCTGGAATTTGGATGCCGCGTACTAAAAATGACTAAATTGGTTAAATAAATTTTTAAATAATTTTAATAACCATTTAAATTATTGATAGAGGGTTATAAATTAAATAATCTATTTTTCACTAAAAAAATTAATTAATTTTAATTATCTTCTAAAAAAACTGCGACCACTTCGACAAAAGTACCGACTATTGTTATTACTTACAGCAAAACTTGGGTCTATTCTATTCTGCATCAAGAATTCAGGACATAAAATTATTGCCTAAAAAATCAGCATTTTGATGTTTTTGAAAGTTTTAATAATTTTTTTTTTAAACAACAAACATTATTTTAATTAAAAAAATTATTTAATAATTGTCATTTTTCCACAAATTTTGAAAATTTGAAACGATAATAAGTGGCTTTGAATAGAAAGAAAGTTATTATCACTAAAACCCTACAGCCTGGTCTTTTTTTTCTTTTAATTATTTGATTTACTCTTACTTTCTGTTAACATGGTAAACAGAATTAATTCGAGTCATTGTCTTTTGAAAAGAGTAAGATATGCTATTCACACTGAACAAATAACAAAATAGCTTATCTAATGTTCACAGAGATTAATACCAAGTCAATCAAAAATCGTGTCATAAAAAATAATTTTTGAAAAACCCAATTTGTCAAAAGTCAAAAACATTTCCAGAACTATATTTTCAAGTTTAAAAAAACTATATTTGACTCAAATGTGAATCGAAGAGATGCAAGTTTGTAAAATTTGATATTTTAATGTGCGATCAAATTAATAATTGTGATATGAGAATTGAGTAAATTGCCTATAGTACTAAATGGCATAGATTTTTAGATAAAATTAAGTTGGTAGACAAGTATTATGTTCTCGTATATTATGAGCTAAAAAAACACCTAAGGTTAAGAGTTTATTTGAAAAAACTTTTAAATAGCTAATTTTCGTAATAAAAATTACATCATTAAATTTAATAATAATTTATAATATATAATTAAATATAAAACTATTTTTAATAAATAATTTAATCTCGTTTACGTTGGTCTCTCTGGTTATGGCTGATTCACGAATGAAAGCTCATTATTTGTCATTAAAATCCAATCACAAATCTGTAATTAATTAAATAAATATTTAGTATTTAAAGGAGTCGTTATACAACTCTCAAGACTCCAATAAAAAGCACCGAGATAGACATTCTCGTAAAGACTCAAAGGAAACGTCTTCAAGACACCACAAAAGACACGAAAAGTAATGAAAATGTAAATATCTAAACAGATCATCCAAAAGAACTTCATCCTCAAAAAAATCAAGCCACCAAAGCCCGAGTAAAAGAGAATGTGGTGAGATTATTTGGGTTTGCTTATTTAGACAGTCAAGGGAGACGATTCTCCAGTCGAAATAAAGTAAAATTTTACCAAAATTTACTTTTAGTGTGTTAGAAGTCGAATCTGATGACGAAGATCGAATTATAGAAGAAAGAAGGCGTCAACGACAACTTTTGATGGAGGTTGAGCCAATTAAATCCACTTTTTTTAGAAACTTGTAGTTCCTTCCACCAAAGAGTGTTCTATCTCTGACAATTCATCAATAGAACTACAAAATCGAGTCCCAGATGACGCCCCAGTACAAAATTCTGCACATTTTCCACCAGAAAACGAAAGTAACGGAAGTCAAAAAATCACTTGCTGTGGAGAAAACGTGAAATTGGAAGGAAAAAGTTGTAAATTTGACATATTCACGAGCGATATTGAATCGGAGCCTGTTTTGTGGGTTGGTTGGTTAATTGTGAGTGAATTAGTGTGAATTGAAAGGGGGAGAGCGGGTTTGTGACAACTACGACGACGCAGAAGGATACTATAGTGAGGATAGTGTGGTGAATTGTAGATATAAGGACAGGAGAGTTGTTAAACAGTCGTTATATGGTGTTTGGGATATGTGGACAGGGAGTGTTTAGTAACGTGATTAGAGTGAGGGACAAGACACGTGACTCCACCGAGATGGTGGTCAAAATAATCCGTAATAATGAAATGATGTAAGTTATGTGTTTATTTGGTAGGCATAAGACTGGTATAAAGGAACTCGAGTTTATTCAAAAGATAAATGAGAGTGATCCAAATGATAGATTTCACTGTATTCGTTATTTCGGTCATTTCTACCACTGTAACCACCTGTGTCTTGTATTTGAGTCAATGAGTATGAATCTGAGGCAAGTGCTCAAAAAGTACGGGAAGGACGTGGGACTCAATTTGAAAGCAGTCCGTTCCTACTCACAACAACTCTTGTTTGCTCTTAAACATTTGAGGAGGTGCGGAATACTCCACGCTGATATTAAGCCCGATAATATCCTGGTCTCTCATTTTGGCCTATTAGTAGGTTAACGACTCCAAGGCCTGTTTAAAGTTGTGTGACTTTGGATCTGCGTCGTACAACCTTGAGAGGGACGTCACTCCCTATCTTGTCTCTCGTTTTTACCGAGCACCCGAAATAAGTTGTGGAATTGTGAATGACGTGTAGTTTTGGGGTTAGAGTACAGCTATCCGATTGACTTGTGGTCAGTGGGTGTCACGATCTACGAGTTGTATACAGGAAAGATTATGTTTCCCGGGAAAAATAATAATGAGATGCTCAAACTGATGATGGATTGCAAGGGGAAGGTCAACAATCGACTCATTCGAAAGGCCAAACTTCGGGATCTCCATTTTGACAATGACTGTAATTTCCTGTTTAGCGACATTGACAAGGTTACGAATAAGGTTTGCTTGGCTTGTTATGTGTAGAGCAAACTGCGAGTAATTTCTTCTATCAATCCTTCTAGGGATATCATTCCGCTTGCTAAGGTGGCAGAAGCACAATTGAATAAAGTCATGCAAGTCAACGATTTTCTGAGTTGTGTTTTAATGTTGGACCCCTCTAAACGTCCTTCCATTAAGGAGGCACTGTCACATGATTTTATCCAAGATTTGTCTTAATTTGATTGTATTGTACCATAATAAATTATATTTCAGTTTATTTTTGTTTTTTTAAATCTTTTGTGTCATGGCATCCATTTTTTCAGAGTTCTGTCACTGCTTATTAAAAGCGGAAGTGGGTGACAAGTATGCGCGTGGTGGAATTAGGACTCGATTTAATATATCTTTCCATTCTCGTTCCTCGCTTAGTTTATCTAAGTTTACCAGCTACGGATAGCCACAATATGAATTTGCGTTTTAGTATGTGCTTGGGTGGGTCTTGTTTTTACCTTTGCGGTTTTTCACATTTTAAATAAGTTTCATTTGCAGAATGTTGCATTTGTATTTTTCGACTTGGACATGTTGTATAGTAAATTCTGCTGTTTATATATTTAAAATTTACTCAGCACCGCGTTATGTGTAAAAGTATCATTCCAAATTAATTAATTAAATCAGGTGAGAAAATTATAGAAATGTGTGATAATTATTTTTTTAATTTAAAAATCATTTCATGCTCAACAATTTTGTTCATTCTATCAACGACTTTTAATGAAGAACTGCCTTCGTATATTAAAAATATTCTCTCTTAACATTTAAAAAGGAATCGTTTAATTAAATTAATCTGTCTTTTTGTCACAAAACAATATCAATTTTCCCCCAATGACTATATTCAAATACAGTCTTCCCTCTATTGCTCGCCATTTTTGGGACCAAGCCAAAATTGGCGACTAAGAGAATTTGGCGAGTAAGAGAAATAATCAATATCCTATTTTCTATCAACAAAAAATTTCTATAATTTAAATAAATAGCCGAAACATTTATTTAAAAAACCAAAATTTTAAGTAAAGTAATCATTTATAGTTTTTTTGTATGATCTTTTCTCTATATTTTTTTGCATTTTTAATAAACTTTCTAGCATATTCACATCAAAATTATCGTCATGTGAAAAATATTTTTTGAGGTCCGAAATACATTTTATCGCATCTCGATGTGTAATACAGTTGTTTCTTTCACAATCTTCAGTAATTGAACTGTCTAAAATTGCATTTTCATCGTTATTTTTATAGTTATTGTTTTGAACAAATTCATGAAGTTCGTCATTTTCAGAGTACGTAAAGTCTATAAACTCCTCCTCTTTTATGGGATCTGTGATCATTAATTTTTCTATAATTTGTTCGAAATTTTTTATTTTATGGTCTCCCATAATAGGTTCTTCAATTCTGTTTTCCCATTTGGCGTGCTGAAAACATTTTGATATTGTGTCGCGACCCACTTTGCGACCATCCCACGTGGCGACCATCAGTTGACAGTTATGACCTTCAGTTTGACAGGTGATTAGTTTAATTAAACCGGAAAAAATTATTTTAAGAAATGGTTTAGCGTCATTTTAGAAAAAAAGTTATGGTTTCTCTCAAAGATGTTAGCATGAAAAAAGCGACTCAATTTATCATTATTAATGATCGGTATATTTGCAACCTTTAACTCATAGTCTTTATCTAAAGGACGAGAATAACCAAAAACACAAATTGGTCATTTGTCTGGACAATGAAATCGAGATGGGGGACATAGCATTTGCCATTCACCAAGAATCCATGGGGAATACGAAAGCTTCAGAAAAAGTGCAGTGAATTCTATTTCACTATAAAAATCCAATCATTGAGCAAATTATAAAAGACTGCGAAATTTGTAAATCTGCCCTATCATTGAAAGTATTTAAAAAAATGTATCTAGGTGTCGGATTCTAATTACCATGTAATGCAGGAAAACCCAATGAAAGATTCCAGGGGATCTATTGATATTAGAAGATATAAAGAGTTTAACGATGGATCTAATTGGGTACTGACAATTATTGTCTCGACAGTAAATTTGTGTCGCAAATCTTTAAAAAATAAAACTGCTTCTGGTAAGACTTGAAATTTAATGAAGAAGTTTTTTTTTTTTTTAATTTTTTTTTTTTTTTTTTTTTTTTTTTTTTAATTAGTGAAATAAGTTAGTCAATGATTAAAAGGCACTTGCGGTTGCACGCATGATGGAGTGTGCATTGCGCGAACGACAGCTATTCCAATTTGTTGGAATAACCTGACACTTCTCGAGGCTCCCCACGTCGCTAGCAACTTTTCCTCCGACTTCTCTGATGAAAGAAGTCGTAAGAGGGCCGGTTACCCCAGAAGTCTCCACAGCGATAGGTACGAAGCGGTACCGTTGTCCAGATTGCGTATTTGGCAATTTTTCTTTGATTCTGCAGCATCTGCTGCAGAACCTGGAGAAACAGCAGAAGAGATCATATTAGTTTTGGAATGGGTGTCAACACACGTGAATCCCAAACCAACGATTTTCCACAGGAGTAGGGAAAAGTGGTCATTCCAATCGGGTCTTTTCCCATCTCCACGATCTAAGCCCACTGGCTCTAGGATCGAGGGGAAGCCCGCCGACTCAAGAGCTCTTAAGATAACATTGTTAATAGCGGAGTGCCGAGGAGCTCGGCCAGCACTTCGTTTGCAAAGAAGTGGGTGTGTACACCTTTGACGTCAACCATTTTTCCACATCTACAACGATGTTGTCGCAGATGTCAAGTCGAGTCTCAGTGCAGTACCGATACGCATGCAGTCATCCTCTAATAATGTTCCGAGGCCAGCAATTGGCATAGCATTCAGCCATGACCCACTGTGTGGCACAGCTGCAGAGCGTAAGTAAGCAGGCGGGGCGGTGCTGTGGTCGAGCCTCATTGCCAGGTTGTCTGCGGTGAATTCGCAGCGTAATTTGTCCCAGCTCTGTTGGAGTGATGTTGGATCGGGAATTTTAATCCTGATTCCTTCCACAGCATACATCCATCTTCAAAAGGCCGGTCAAAGAAGATTCGGGGGATTATGTAGAATCTCCAAGGATAGCCTTCGGCAGGATGAGTGAGAGGACAGGAAAGTGGGAGGGCAAGGTCCAGGGCGGATCTTAGGCCAGCTCCGCCAGAATTAAGAGGTAGTTTACACTGGGTCCACCCATCATTATCGAAACGGACATTTAGGATCCACTCGGCACACAATCTTAACGTATCATCGATAGAATGCAATATTTCATCTTGTTAAAGCAGGGCGAGCATCTCAATAAATATAACAGTTTGGGCACGTGGATGCAATTTTTGAGGAGGAAAAAGGCCGTGTGGGAGGCGAGTAGAGAGAGGCGTTCAGTAAAACGGGACATTTCGACACTCTTAGCTCTGAGGTGGTTTTGCACTTCGGACTCTCCGAAAGGACACCCAAGAAAATAAACATCGTTGAGGCGTGTTTGTTTTGTGTCTGGCAAGATTTCTGAAATCTTTTCCATTACTAAGCCAAAGTCTTGAATTGGGACTGAGATATTATGATCTCAGTTTTTTGGTGTTGATTATCAGCCCCATTTGCCAGGGCAGGAACAATTTTATATAACTCATCCAAGACGACATCAACAGGGCCAATAGTGGCATCGTCAAGGTACCAAAGGTTGAGATTGAAGAAGTGGTGAATAAATTCCAAAAATTGTTTTATCAAATTGGATATTCAGATCTTGCAAACGGACAACGGGTTGGATTTCAAAACCAAAAATACGTAAAAATTGGAAACAATTTTTAGACAAAGTAACTTTTTCCTATAATACGACACCACTCGGCGATCAATGAGACCCCCTTCAAAAGTTTAGGGGTATTTCTGGAATTAACACTGTGATTCATAAAATACCAGGTTATAATCTTATTTATAATTTAGATGAAAATAACGAGCCATCGTTTGTCGAAGTGAACTTAATGGTAAATTTACGATGTATTTATTTTTAGAAACGAATAATAAAAGATTGTGGGACGAATCCGTCATTGAAGCTACACAGATTGAATCCCCATATGAAGAAAAGGGAAAAGTAAAAAATATAATGTCTAAATACAGATTCATGGTTAGTTGTTTTCCTAACAAACATTTAGTTCGAATACGAAATAGTTACTATGAATAGAGATAAAAAATGTTAAGTTTTTTGATTTTTAGCAATTATCTTTAGTCAGTAATTAGTGTCAAACTATGTAGGTCGCCTGTCATCTTGTCAACAATGAAGGTCGCTCTGGTCGCCAGCGTGGGTCGCGACATATTGTATCTACTGACACATCTTTCCAGGCTGGATAAGAAAATAAGACTGCATCTTTCAGGGTTAATTTTTTATAGCATTCAATAGTTGCGTCACCGTAGTTTATTTGTTCAATTATATGTTTAAATTTAAATTTGTTGAAATGAGATTTGAATGATCTAATGATTCCTTGATCCATCGGTTGAAGCACAGTAGTCGTGTTTTTTGGTAAATATAAAACTTCTATCATACTTAATTCGATTATTATTCTATGCGAAGGACAATGGTCTACAACCAAAAGTATCTTTTTTTGTTTTTGTTTGAGAGTCTTGTTCCAATTATACAACCATTCGTTAAATATTTCCATGTTCATCCAAGCCTTTGAAGAATTCCGGTATTGTAAATATTCATCAACGTTCAAGTTTTTAAAACACCTTGGTTTCTTAAACTGCCCGATCATCAAAGGGGTTCTTTTATCGGATCCAGTCATATTTGCGCAAAGCATTAATGAAAATCTGAAAATTGGCTAAAAATGTTAAACCTATCTTTAAGTAATTTTTGTCCTGGTCGGCGTTTCCTGCAGACACTTTTTGATGGAATGGTCTTGTAAAATACGCCGGTTTCGTCGGCATTATAAACATTTTCTGAACCATATTCATTTATTTTAGAAGAGATAATTTTTTTAAAGTTTTCGATTTGGTCTTTGAACTCATCCGCAGTATATCCCAATTCACCATGAAAAATTCTTAGTTTTACATTGTGCCTTTTTTGAACTTTTCAAGCCATCCTTTACTGGCTTTAAATTCGAAGAGACCGTTTAACGCAGCAATTTCGGTTGCTTTCGACAAAATTATCTCATCATTGAGGTAAACTCCAATAGATTCCATGTAATCTATCCAGGCAATGATTTCAGAATCAATTGCTGAATATCTAAGTTTCGAAAAACGAGAACTTCTCCCATAAATTGGATTAATTCCAAGAATCTTCTGTTTTTTCAATTTAAGATCATTAATTGCACGTCTCGAAATTGATTTTTTGAAACGCGACGAAAAAATTTCTGAAACACACCTTAGACTTAGAGAAGAATTATCAATAAGATAATTTATAATTTCTCTTTTTTGATCATAAGATAATCTTGAGCACTTCCTCATGTTACAAAAAAAACACGCGGTATAAATATTTGAAAAAATTATTTTTTTTAATAATAAATTTTAATTTTTTAATACTAAAACGTGGCGAGTAGGAGAATTTGGCGAGCAATGGAATTTCCTTAGTAAAAATGGCATTTTTTCCAAAAAAGTGGCGAGTTATAGAAATGGCGAGCAATAGAGGGTAAACTGTATTTATTTTTCAATTTTCACCTTTTTATAATGTCCTAAATGTCACTAAATGGCCTAATAATTTGGTTTTATTAGCTAAAATAATTACGTTAATAATTAAAGTGTGATTAGTTGTCTTTAAGAACATTTCATAAAGTTCTTCGAAAAAGAAGCATCTAATGGCGTCCCCACATAGACTGTATTATCTTTCATTAATAAAATAAATTATAATTAACCTTTATATTCACAAATAAATTGATGTTTAGTAGAACAGGATTCGGTAAACCACGATCCATAAACTTTATCTTTAATTACGCAGTTCTTAATAGTGTAATCTGATGAATCTCGCCAATTGTAAAAGTTCCGAAAAAAAATTTAATAAAATTAACTTGAGTTGTTCCATACGAATTGACATAAACATTATGATTTTTTATGTTATCGTAGCCAATATAAATATCATCACTTCCATGATCATGACCTAAATTATCTTCAAAGATTATTCAAACAAATATTTACGTAAAAAAATGTCTTTTTTCATACTGTCACTCACTGCAATAACGCCATTTTTTTGTTTGCAATACGCTTGTGCTTCAAAATATGTTTTTTTTGCTGCTACAAATGTATAGCATGCAGAATTAAAGCATTCTGTTGATTTTATTAAGTTTTTAATATAAATACTGGGAAGTGACATTTTGACGATCCCCCAAAGTAATATGACAAAAAACATTAGTTTAAAAAAATATTCTGGCATTTAAATAACAATTATTTATGGTCAATAAACAATAAATAATTCAATTTAGAGAAAAGTATTATAATAAATTATTCAACTATTAACGAATAAATTAGCAATTAAGAAAATGAAATCTTTCTTAATTTGCCAGGATGAGACGTGTGGTTTTTAGCTGCAAAGTCAAATTTTGAAAAATATGAAGCTTCAAAAAAACCAAACTGGAGGCGCTGACTAAGCACATGTGAGCGATAGGGCAAAACTTTCCTCTTAATGCGTACTTTATTTTGTAGAACGTGAACTCAAATGGAATTTAATGAGTTGAAGTGCGTGGGAATTTTATGGAGAAGTACGTGGAAAGCGATTCTTCGTAGGAATATAACGTTTTTGTTTTGATGACAATTTTATATTTACTAAAAAAAGTTCAATAATGTCGGTGTGGTTTGAAAAAGGCATATTTGCTTGACCATGTCTACTTCATTGAGAATTTTCAAAGGCTCAGGTTGCTTTCGTGGTTTATAAAGTTTGTTTTAACTATTTTTTAAATGCGATATAGTGAGAGTTCATGCTCACTAATAAATTTTTCCGCATACTCAGACAAATTTATCGTATTCCAAAGTCTATGCTTACTAATAAATTTTTCCGAAGTATGTAGAAAGCGCTTCCTCGTAAGGGTGTAAAAAGGAATTTCTAGTACCTGAGGACTTGCCTCTTTTCTAGCGCTTTGTAATTGTAAAAGCTCTTGTCAGACTCATCTCAATCTTCATTTTGTTGGTCCAGTAAATTGATTTATCCTCATACTGTAGATACGTAAAAACAAGGCAGGATGTACTGGTTGTATAAACATTTAAGTACGGGGTGTTTTCCAAACTTATTAAGGCCAGAAAGACATTTTAAGACGTTTGTCTTCTTTTCACATTTTGTTAAAACATTGTTGACATGAAAGGAAACATGTGTGAGCATTGAACGTAACTCCTAGGATCTGCTGAGTTTGGCAAAACAGAATTTCTTTGTTTCCAGTGTACAATCTAATTATCTTTTCCTAAGTCTTTTATCTGAGATGAAGAGAGGGGTCGATAAAAATGTTGAAATAGTTTGTAATTACTTACTGTGCTAAAAAAAATCACAAAATGATATTCACGATGTTCAATTTATTGAATTATCAGAATAACGATCAAAAAATTATAATAGTAAGAAATGCAACTGAACTTATAGTTTCTGTACTTTTCCTGTTAAAAGCAGAATCGGGGACATGCTTTGTGCTTAATAAAATTAGCACTCAGTTTACTATTTTTTTCTCGTCTTATTCCTCTAAATCTGTCAGCTACGGGCATCAGATAGTTTATTAAAATGCACTACTTATATACTAACTTCTAAAATAAGACTTTAGTCTGGTCACCAGTAACTCTCCGTGAGATTGGAACTTATTCTGTAGTAATAAATGATAAAACTGTATTAGCATAGAAATTTATCTCCAGTCACGTTTAAAAATATTTTCTAAATTTCGAGTGTTGTTTCTGTGAGATTCTTGCACTTATTAAATCTCAAAATCATTGAATTCATTAAACCAAATAATAATTTCATAAATTTTGAATTGGCTGATTGATTAGGATTGTTATTTTTAGTTTTTCTAGTTTTTTGCAGTTTTTAATTCTCTTTAAAAATACATTTTTTGGTTAGGGGTCTTTCAAAAGTGGTGTCTTTGAAAGTTAGTTAATGTTGATTTTTAAAATATTGTGATTTTGGTAATATTGCCTAATTATTGGTCATTTTAATTAATTTAAATTAAAAGTAATAGTTAAAATTATTTCATGGTAAATCTCATTTATAATAAAATATATAGTATTAATAGCGGCAATTTTTGATAAATGTTGAATACAAGCAATCTGAAAAATATTTGGAATTGGCTACTTACTCCAAATTCAGTTTACTCTGATAATAAAGTCACTGAACACAAAAATTTTAAAAATAGGTAGAAAATCTCCGCGAATTGACTCAATATGCTCTCTACCTCGAACAGTGTGTCCTCGCAGTCAAAAAACAAAGGTCAGCTCCTTGTCTTGCCTTTAACCAACTAATCCTATCTAAATATCCCAGTATTTTTATGACTAAGCATTTATTCATTAGGTTTGGTAATTCGTTGTCACCTTCCATTGATAGAAAGATACATCCAACTAGTTATAATCACAATTTATCATTTTAGAATTCAAAAAAACAAGAAAATTATTCAATTTCGTCGTTGAACGAAATTAGTATCACATTCGAGGAAATCACTTCACCGCTTTTTCCCAATAAATCATTTAATAATTTGCTTTCCGAATGTAAACTTATTTTTGTTGTATATTTCAGATCCTGCAAACAGAAAACAACTCGAAACAGAAAAAATGTAAAAAAATTAATTTTACTCTTAGAAAACGCACAAATCGTAGAATAAACGGATTTCAGCTTTTTATGAAAGTTTCCCGAATAAAAAATTGGTTTTTATATATTTATATATCTAGCCATTCGATTACGGATCCCTGCAAAAGGAGTGAGTGGATTGGTCTCAAAAATAATGACAAATTGCTTTACATGTAGAAAATACGATCATTTTCAGTAAACAGGCTAAAACATTTCGGAATGACATTATCAAAAATAATTTTGACAGTTCACAAGGATTTTTAACTTTGGACCATCATGGAGACCAATTTGTTGTAAAATTTTAATTGACTGTTTTATTATAAATGTTTCATTTAAATTGCTTTTTTTATTTTCTTCTGTGAAAAATGCAAAGATTTTAAGTAAAAATATATTTTCTTAAGTTATCAAATTTTTCTTAGCTTTTCTGAAGATAATCGAGCAGAATATTAATTTTTACATAATTTTTATTTTACTTTTTATATTGGAAATTATCTTATGTTACCCATAAATTTTCAGAAACTCCAAAACAAAGATTCAAAGACACGTGTAAAGTCCTTTTCTAGTTATGTAAAGTTGATACTCTTTCTACACCCGAAGTGTTTAAAAGAGTACTTGAGAGTTCACGAATGGTGATTGACAATAATATTAAATTTACAAGTAATCAATGACCATTAACTTTCATAAACTTGTTTAGATTAATAATATCCAAAAAATCTATTAAACCAATGTTAATAAGAAAATTTTTTCTGATTTTTGTTATCTGCTTATTTTTGAATGAAATTAACGATTTGAATATTAAATTTTCATGTTTTGATATTTATATATAAAGTTTGACCAAATTAGTTGGACATCTTTTGTGGTTTGGAGAATTCGGATCCCACTTATCGAAAGATTTATCTCCAAATGTTTAGTTGACTTGGATTTCTAGCACCCTCCATTTTGTTTCACCCTTTTGAAAATCACTTATTAGACATGCAAAGTAACGATCTGTTGTTTTTTGAACTAGCTGTAAAGAATCCATATAAATTTGAGTGAATTTTCGAGCTATCCAAATAATAGAGGAACTTTTCTTATGTTTCACTGAATAAAATTTAATTTGTTTTCACACAAATTCAAAAGGCATACAAAAGAAATAATAACTTGATTTTTATAAAATCCATACATGAGCCCCAATTCAAAAAATAAATATAATCTGTAAAAAGTCAGATTAAAATTATGGATTCGTTATTGCGTTCTTGCACATAATTTTTGCCATAATTTCTTAAAATGATACAATTTTCTACTGTCAGCGTGGAGTTCCTTTTCAACCCAACAAATTATTGAATGCGGAATAACTACAAAACTTAATAGACAAGAAGATGTGTTTATTGAGTTTTCTATTTATTGAAGTTAATTATTATACCACATCCTGTAGCAATATAAACAGACAAAGTAATATTCCCACACGTGCCACACACAATACGTCCTTAACTATTATTTTCCAACTTTTTTGGTTTTTAGCTAGTCTCTTGAGTTCGTTCAGGTCATTACCGTTGTTTAGGGTTTACAGTGATCCTCGCAATTGGCCACCTCGCAAATTGGCCAATTTTTAAATTGGCCAATTTTTTCACAATTTACTAAGAAAAAAATTAATTTTCTTAGTAAATTGGCCACAATTTTTGAATTATTATTTTTTTTAATTAGAAAATAAACTATTTTTTTAATCACATGTCTATAAAATTTCTCGTGGACGTTATACTCGGCTCACTTTTCTTGAAAAAACACAATTATAAACTACAAGGAAGAAAATGACAGTGTTTCGTGTCAGCTTCTGGCTGACAGATTCTCACATTTATTCCACAAGACGATCTCGAGAAAGACGATCATATCTACTGCTTAATAAAGACTCTATTTTACGGGATTCGAAAATCTATCAAAATCGTATAAAGCTGCTCACAAACCAAAATTTCCTACGCTTGAAGAAATTGATCGAATGGATGGATACAATAGAGTCTAAAGGTATTAATTGAAAACCAATTTTAAGGTGGTTTTTTGAATGATTCCTTAATATCGTGTAAGGCTGCGCATTTTGCCGAAGAGCTACACTTAGTAACTTTAAAAATTCTAATGGATTTCTGGCAAAATTCAAAAAGAGACACGTTTTAGAATGCTAAAATTACATGGAGAGATGCGAACAGATAAAGTAGTTGACATTAATTCTTTTCGTGAAGAATTTAAAGAAATTTCTAAATCGTATAAGCCTGATCTAATTTATAATTTGGATGAACTGCATTATACTACAAGCTTATTCCATCGAAAAGCGTATGCAGAAACCGATTCCAGGATACAAAAATTTTAAAGACCGTGTGTCTATTATGCTTTGTTCAAACATGACCGGAAGTCATAATTGAAACCTGTGATGATTGGAAAACCAAAAATGCCTAGATGTTTTAAAAATTTTGACTATGGATGTCTTGTCTCATATTATAGCTCACAGAAAGCTTGGATGACTGGATCTATTTTTATTGATTGGATTATTAGCTTTGATCTCCAGCTTAAAATTAAAAAGAAGAAAATTTTATTGCTAATAGACCACTGTCCTGCACATTCTATTCCTCAAAACTTGGATTGTATTAAGATTTTATTTTTTCCTAAAAATTCTACTGGATTACTACAACCAATGGATATTGGAATTATAAAAACCTTCAAGACTCATTTCATGAGAAGAAAGCTACAGTACTTAACTGATTTGCTGGAGACTGAAAATATTTCTGTATACATTCATACAAAAAATTGACATTAAAAGATGCAATTTTGTTTGTTAATATGGCTTGGGATGACGTATCTACTGAAACTATTCAAAATTGTTTTAAGATTTTAAATGAATCTAATCACGAAAATACATTAATTGAACATTATGAGACTGAAATTGAAAGAACTGACATTTTCGATCCTCTAATGAGCGAAGATTTTCTAAATATCGAAAACACAGAAGATCAAGATATAAACGAAAATTGTTTACAAGAGGATCAAGAGTCTGAAATTAGCGACGAAGAGACAAAAATCATATATCCACTCGATAGAAAAGTATTGCAAAGACATTAACTAGAATAGAAAGGCAACTTTACTGTAATGCAGAAAATGAGAATGATGTTTCGCTGATTACTGCAATAAGAAAATACAAGAAAATGTAAAAGAGCAAATAAAAGAATGGGATTTGAATTTTATTTTAATAAAATTTAAACGTGTTTATTTTATTTTTTAAATATTGATTTTTTTCAAATTGGCCATTTTCTCAAATTGGCCATAAAATCTCTATGTACCAAAAATGGCCATTTGCGAGGATTCACTGTACTTATCAACACGAATTTTGAACACTCTCCCCGACACAAAACTACTTGGATGGGAAAGAGACGGACAAAAACGGGAAGTGCGTGCCTATCTATGCAGAGCTTCTGAAATAAGAACCCTAAGTCCTTAACGATATATTTGCTACCGAAAACCTACTCCCGCTTAGCTATCTAAAATTTGAACAAACTTATCGGCCCAGTAAGAAACCTCTGCCCAGTTATTCTACTAAATTCCTTGATAGAGATTTTCTCATTAATTGTGCTGGATCGTATCAAGAATAAAGTCAACGATTTTCTGTCTCCGAATCACAGCGGATTCAGTAAAGGTTGTTCAACCGCTGACATTCTGTGAAGTTACCGATGGCGGTGGGCAACCAATAAAAGATGTAAAAGTACCATAAAAATCCTGGTCATTGATATGTCAGGAGCTTTCGATTCCATTCACCGAGATTTGGTCATGATGGTCCAGCGGACAAAGATGACACGAGAATAATAAAAGCGTTACTGACAAAACTAATCCTGCTGTTTGCCTTGGATTTTTCCCGACAAACGTGAGGCTAATTTAGTTCATACAGTGCGACCTCGAATTGGGGAAAACCAAGTAGCGGGGAAACCCTCTTTTTTGGGGAAAACCTTGCTTTTGGGGAAATATTTTTGCCATCCCTATAAAATACGATGATTTTTAATGAAATAAACCCCCTACCGGGGAAAAATTTTATATTATCATAAACGATTAATTAATATATTTGTATAATTTTTGATTTATTATTATTTTTATTGTAACCTGTTTTTCTCCAAATTTGTAATCAATAATTTTAAAATTTATTTAACCTGGTAACTTAGTTAGTTAGCTAATTAACCTGATAAAAATTGAAATTATCAATTTTTAAAGTTATTTTATAAATTTTAGAAAGCCAATGCCTAAAAACTAAATCAAAGTGAAAAGATCAGAATTTGCAAGGATATACAGTCGGGTCATAAGGACAAAATGATTTGTGAAAGATTTAACATCTCTAAAGGAATGCTATACCGACTAAAAAAAAAAGGGAAGGAATCTTAGCTCAAGGTTTCTCAACATCCGAAGGACAATTGGATACGATTTGAATGCCCAAGTTTACGAGATTTTTCGTAATCTCAGGTCGAAAGGTTTCCCAATTAATGGGCCGATGAGTTCGATGCGAAAAAAACAAAACACTCGATTAAATTAACTGATTTTTTTATTAAAAAATAAAAATTGTAGTTATCCGTCTCGGTTATATTTAAGAGAGATATCGAACAGGCGAGACCTAATTTAATAAAAAACCTTTTTTTGGGGAAAACCTCAAAATTGGGGAAAAATTTCCCCAATTCGAGGTCGCACTGTATTAGATACTTTTGTAAGTATAAAACTATTATGTTTGTTATATTTTCAGATTATTCGCAATTCTTTATCGGTTCTTATTTAATTGAAATACCATATTTTTTTGATTTTTACGCGCAATCGAAAATAACACGCAGGTAAATTTTGTGTCAAAAAAATCTCTTCTTGGACTTGGTGGCATGCTCTTCATTGCTACCAATTATTTTTATATAAACCTATATGTCCTCCAGAGGGCCCTTCTTGGCCAAATTTTCGTGTGCAGTACATAATTCAATCTTCTGTAATCCACTTGTCCCACTTGAGTCAATTATACTCCATAATTTGCTTTTTGTTCCATCCGTGTGAACAATTATTGATGGGAACAATTATTATATTTACTTTTCAACAACGTGAGAGCCAAAATCTGTTAAAAGACCTTCCATTACGTGCTCTGCCAGATTATAGCATTCCCCCAACTCACAGCCGACGAGGGGAACATTTACTGCAATGAATTAAAATGCCAACAAAGATTTCCTCTTTTAGGTAATGAATTAATTTTATTGCATATCATACATGTGCATCGTAAAATTATAGTCTTCTCATTTGACATTAAATTTATGTGATTTGGACGACTTTTTGATACACCACAAGACATGCAAGAAATAATAACTTTATTATTGATAATAATTATTTTGATAATTTATATATCGAAGTAAAAAATGGTCTCAAATTATAAAAAAATTTCATGGAGACAGTTAATCGGTAAATCATGAAAAATCTATCGTTGATTTAAATGTCACAATCAGTTTAAAAATTGAACAATATCCGACATGTCAAAATAGCAATGTTCCGATCAAACTCGTTGTAGGCCATCCGACGCCAAAAAGTGTTATAAAAAGTGTTATTACATCTCGGGTTCAACCAAGACGTTCCCCTAAATTCCTTAATAAGAAAAGAGAAAGTTGAACAATTAAAATCTCAAGAAAATTACAATCGAAAATGTTTCAGAAGAATTTTAAAAGATTTTTGACGTTGAACAAAGACATATAGAAATTATAAATCTAAAATTGATCTCATCTTAAATGGAAGCACATATTTATGCGAAAAATCATTTTCAAGCATGAAAATTATCAAATGTCAACACAGGACCCTTTTAAGGGATTGAATGAGAATTTCACTAAGGTCATATAAGCCAGAATTATAAATAATCGCAAGTGAATTACAATGCCTATTAACTTTTAATTATACAATAAAAATTTTGTTTCATGAATTTTTAATATTTGTTTTTAAATGGTAAACCTAAAAAATGTATAATGTAATAAAATACGTTATTGAATCGGAAAAATTGGCTTAGTTAAAATATAAGCAATGATGGTACTGGTTTATTTCATATTTAGACTCTAATTAAAAAACAAATGTTGTGCTTATTCCTCAATATTTCAGAAACAAAATATCATCCTCCATGTTCCTGAGCTACAACACTCAACTTGATCCTCCCTATCACGTTATTCTCGACACAAACTTCATAAAAATATCTATTCGCAACAAATTGGACATTGTTGAGAATCTGATGACATTTCTTACCGCCAAATTTAATTTCCCGCCACTTGTTGATTATAGGCACGGATTTATCACTGATTGCGTGATCGGAGAGTTGGAAAAACTCAGAAAGAAATTCAGACTAGCACTAAAGTGTGTCTTGTGTATATTTTTGTAGGTTTGTGAAGGAAAGCAATTTTCGTAGATTAAATTGCATTTATAAGGGGACGTATAGCGACGACTGCATTGTCAAACGTTCGCAGTGGGTCGATCTATTTTTTGCAAAAATGCTACAATGTGGCCACTTGTGACCGGGATCTGAAAAGGAGGATCAGAAAAGTAGCGGGAGTCCCCATTTTGTATATATCCAATCACAAGTTGATTATAATATCAGCACTATTCCGATGTAGATTTAAGGTCGTTTTGGAGAAATGTTACTGTTTAATCCCAAACAATCCCTCTAATCACTACCCATAAACAGTCCAATCAACTCCTCCATCGACAGCAGTATTCTCCTCAGAAATAACCATGGACGACAGCAATCGTTGCAAACAAAAATAAAGCACAAATCCAACTTTATAATCTTATCCTCGTCTGTGTCTGTAGTGATCAATCGATACACATTCACTGCCCTCTTGCCTAATCGATGAGCTCGGTCCATCGCCTGTGGGTCAGTCCCTCTGATGTACACCACACTCGGCACACTAAATACAGCAATCACACTCACTTTAACATATCCCTTATTATATCAATAAATGACTTTGTCTGATAAAATATCACTGCCCTGTGCTGAGAACTGACGAATGAGCCACCCAATCCCACAGTTCTCCAACAGACCTCTACTCCCTCTCAATAATAAGCATACTTCAGTGCCACTATGTCCTTCACATTCCAATTCAAACATAAACAAATCGACTCCACTTTGTCGGCTTCTTTCAGCAGTGCAGAGTGATCGCAGATCAGATTTGTTAACCATAACAGTCAACCTAAACTTTCATAACTTAGTAGAATTTTACAACTTTGTAGATATCAAAATAATATAAAATTACCTTTACTATACTCTTGTCTGCCTCATTCTTCACTCCTATGCTGTGCCCTGCCTCATTCGACCAGTCTTCACTCCTATACTGTTGTGGTCACCCAGGCTGTTCTCGGAGGATAACTTGTCTTCATTTGCCACAACGTTCGTTCTTCCACTCACCCAGTCACCCGGCTTGTCGTACTGCAATGTCGTACTGCAATGTCTCGTATGACACCACCACAACATTATAATTCAAAATAAACTCCCACAACCTTTATTAATTATTTAAATATACTTTTCTTTTAACTCCAAAATATACAATATAAGTAAGAAGTTTATCATCAAAGAATTTATCAATTTCATAATGCCAGTGTCAACGTGACAGGACACACCACCAGAGAAGGCTTCTTAGGCCACCCAGTGGACTTGTAGTGGCTGTGGAGGAGGACTATCACTTGGCCAGTATTCCATGCAGTCCATATGTGTGGAGAAACCTCAGCCAACTCACTCCTTTCTGCTGGTAAGGACGAGGACATGTCCTTCCCCCATTACGGAAGGAGTCCACATATACAACGATACTGAGCAGGTATATTTGCAGAACTATGCCCCCTTCTCTATCTTTCTACACTTCCTCGATTATAACCAGTCCTCGGGCACGGAACCCCACTCTGTCGTCCGAGATTTGAGTAGGTCGTCCCCATTTTTGACATCCACCTGGGCAGTTTGGTCTATGTTAGCATGCTTCCGGCAGCAGATAAGTCATCATCTGCTTATTTTGATTATTACATTTGTATTTAATTTGCCTGTCTTAGACTACTTGTTTGTCTGGGCAATCAAATTAGTTGTTTTATAGGAAGAGTAATCAAACGGTAATACTCACCAAATTCTCATGGAGACGCTCGTAGACGAAGATGTAAGATTTGCTTGGCTTTTACAAGTTGACGATGAGAGCCCAGCGTGTGACAGAATAGGTATTGAAGACGACACAATTCATGATGAATGATGGCTTGTGGGTCTTCATGACATGTCTCCAACTCATTTTCTAGATCTAAGGAATGATTAGAGGACACGACTGAGTGCCACTCGAGTTCCTCGTAAGCTCTAAGGGGACAGTCGTTGGGAGGTTGAATGTATTGTAGATTTTCTTGTTGCACAAAAGTCTGCAAGTTTTATTGTAAGTAGGGCTGTCGTTGAATGATATGGTCTGAAGAATAATGAAAAATTATCTTTAATTAACAAAAAGTATGAAAGGGTAAAACAATTAGAATTCGCCAGTGGCTACACCGCAGTCAATGTCTAGCGTTGGAGAGACAAGGGGACACTAGTCAAGTCTCGTGCGAGGGTATACGAGTTTTGACTCTCAGGTCTCCTCACTAACTCGAGGAGAGAGAATAAGTGTTAGTTGATAAAACAAATTTCCAGGAATGTTAGATTATATGTCGTAGTAATAATCGTAGAAATGGAGGCGGGAATGTTCCGACTACCAAATATAAAAAAATAAAGTACGAATTCATTATGCACTTTATTCGACTGATTTCATCTCAGTTAGTCCATTCAAATGAGTCCCACATTTTAATCGCAAATACTGAACAAGTTAACCTAGACATGCCTGAAATATATTTACCAAAGAGTGGGGAGAATTTTGTATTCGTCTGTTTCAGTGACGTGCATCTCGAATCCAGGAAAAGTACATCACTCACTTTGTATCCTTTTAGGTCATCGATTCTAACTGAAACAATTTAAAAGTCGTCCGGATTTTGCTTTTATTTGTTCAAGCAATAAATATATATCGAAGGGTCACAAGGATTGTTATTGTAGCCAAAGTCTGTACCATAAATGAATTTGCGATTTATTTTATGCTTTCTAAAAGTGACTTTTTAAAAAATATCGATTTTATTTTCTAATTGGCCATTTCTTAAATTGACCAACAAAATTGAAGGAAGCATCGGCAGAAAAAATTAATTAAAAAATTGGATTCAAAAATATAAATGTCGACGATTTATTTGATGAATTTATTAATGTTTAATTGTTCTTGTCAACAACAAATAAGGAATGGAGAACTAATCAGGATAATTGCGAATTAAATTGGATGCACGTTTCTAAATATTTTAATGAGAAGAGTATTCAAATTCCAAATTTTATCAAAATTATCGAATATTGATATGCCGTGCATGTATTTTTTTAAAAATCAACAATAATCAAAATTTTCTAAAGTTCATTCAGTTGGAAAATATAATCGAATTTCTTAGTTAATTTTAACTAAAAATATTTTCTTGCTTTTCTGTGAAAATTTTTTGTTCCGGAAAGTCTCGGATTTTTATTAATGAAATCAATATCGAATTTCTAGAATAATAAAGTGTTAAGCCTAGATAGAGGCTACTCGAGAACACGAACACAGACAGTCGGAGATATTGGTAGTTACTGACAGTTCAGGATGAATAATTGGCAATAAGTCAGCAGTCGTTTTCGGAAAATCTCCTGCAAAGTCAAATCCTACCTCTTCAAATGCAGGGAAGACAGCCGGGGAGTATAGAGAGGATTCCTTAGACAGACTGTACCGGAGCCATTGCTGGCCACCCAGGAATAGAACTAGACAAGTGAATAAATGGTGGTCATATAGTCTGATTGGTTTGTTTTACAGGCCTCTTTGCGTCGAGTGAGGAAATTGCCTGTGTAATAATGAATCAACTGCTGGACTACGAGTGAAGCTAAATGCCATCATTTACCCAAATGGAAGAACTGAGTCGATAAGTCAGTCCCACTGGGCATGACCGACCTAACCAATGTGGAGTGATGGCCAGAACAGAAACGAGCTAAGTTTATCTGAGGCGAACGGTCGAGAAGCAATTCAGAAGGGTGAACGTCAGGAGGATGTTTATTGAGCACAGAGTTAGGCGTCAGCTTAAGAATTGCTGACGTAGATATTGAATTAGATATAAACATTAGTGCAGGCCATCAATTTTAGCAAGGATCCAGGAATATAGATTCACCGGCGTATTCTTCACTGAACGAGAATTTCCGTTTAGCAAATTTATAGCAAAAAAAGATGATGGGGAATTCGAGATGCAAATAAAAATTGCGCTCCTTTTATATTGGCAAAAGGTTTGTTTCACAATGGAGGTTATCAATTGGGGTTGATTTCAGACACCCAGATGTTGTGCGTATAGCCTTGTTTTGTACTGATTGAAGTGCCATTGTCGAATTTGTAGATATGCAGGGCGCCCAGCTTGGACTCGCATAACTTAATACGGGGCGTATGTATTGTTTGTAAACTCGTTTGAGGAGTGGCTTCTGGGCGCCTGTAATGTGACCACTGATTGCAGGTCTCTTCTCATTGAAGCCGTACAGGACAGATTGCGAAAGTGTTGTTAAGTGAGTAGTTGTTGAGTGCAGTGGTTTAAAACCATGTTGAGTATGGAAGTTGGCAAATGTTTGGATATTCGGGAAAGGATTAGTTTTTCAAGGATTTTAGCTAGCGTACACTGAAGAGAGATTGGGCGGTAGGAACTTGGAATACCAATCGGTTTGTTTGGTTTTTAGTATATCTGTTTGTTAAATTTAGCTCTGCACGATCTTAAGCACTTTGGGCGTGAAAAAATCAAAGGATACATTTTAGCAGAGTAACAAAATTTGAGTTGGTTCTGTTTTTCTTCGATCAAATCAGAAACTTCAAAATTTTTATAGAAAAAAATATTAAAATCAAAAAGTAATGAACAGAAAAAGAAAATAACTCTAGAAAGGTAATTTTTATTAAACATTTTGAACGTAACCGATCTGGTGTCGCAACCTTGACATATCACAGTTGATAAGAAAAATATCAAACGACCTAAAGTGCGTTCAGAAGTGAAAGGTCTGCCCCATATGTTGTATGGAATCACATATAATTTACTACAATTTGTTAAAAATGGTATTTCGTTTTTCGCAATAGAATTGTTGAAAATAAAGACTATTGCTTTGATAGCATTACGACCTAATCTTTTGACATGATAGATTTAAATGTTGTCAGGGCCAATTCTTAAATCCAGAAATATGGCAAAGTGGTAACTTGCATCAGGTGCACCAGGATCATTCCGTCCCGCCTCATCTCATCCAATTTCCCCACTTTAGGGGTCTCCTTTTCACATATTCTAACATTTTTCTGCTCCTCACTCACACTAATTTTACTTTCTTCGTTTCCAAGTGACACAACATATTTGTAGACTTTCTCTTTCTTTCGTTTCATGTCCAAATCCATTTTTAAACTTAATTTTTGCTACGCTCTATGTATTTTATTCAATTCACCGATCAATTTAACCACATTAACTATATTTTCTCCCTCCTCACTTTCCATTTTATTTGACCACATTTCAAACCAGTGTGTTTGGCATTTCCGTCTTGATTAGTTCTTTCCCAATCCCCATCTCCGCTTAGTAGTTATTGGCTACCTTGTTATGTCTTTTTATAGCTTATAAGATTTATTAACAGATTATAGTAAGTTATGGATTATCGAGAAATTATCGAGTTAATTATGGCCGTGTTGCCTAAAAATGTATCCGCGTGATCTCAAAAAGTCTATTAAAACATATATCAGGTCGTATGCTTTCATATTTACTGATCTCTATAATATTAAAAAAACAAAACAAAACTAATATTTGCATATAAGCGTTGTCCGATTCATTATATAATTGATGGTTTTTTACGGCGTTCTGCAATATTGTTAAGATATTACTGTCATATTTATTATTTGTTGAATATAAATCTCAAAAAAAGAGGTGGTAAAATTATTCATCACCATCTTCTCCGGACAATGATTTGAAATCGCGTAATAATAACCATCCTGTTATAAATATGCTTTTGATTACCGTCAAGTTAAGGACGTATTTTTCATATGATGTGGCAGAGGATCCTTGAAATTTAATTAATTCGTAACCTTTTTCTGTGATATTACCATATAAGCAGTTAATGCAGTATTTAAGGCCCACTTCCTAGCAATTTAAAAATGTAATAACATACTATAGGATAGAAACCATCGATATTTGGCTCTAGATATGAAAATTAATAAACTTACCAATATCAGAGCCTCCTGCATGAATCAAATTATGTATTTTTTTCTACAATTAGTCATAGGAACATAACCTACCCCACAATCGATGGAAACATTCCTATCAATTGAACTTAGACTAATATGAAAAATAAATCGGTATGTCCAAAGTGTTAATTCACTCTAAAATATTAAACAAATATCAAAACAATGCATTCCGTGTTATAATATCTCTGTGTGGAGAGAGCCTTGTGAATTATCAAAAAAGTGAGAAACATTAAAAAAAAGTTCGGCAATTCAAGTTTATATTCTTCTATTTGGAGCAGTTAATTAGAATTGCATTCCTGAAAATTATCAAAAGACTATTTTGGCTTGTTTTAATGGGTTCATTTTAAAAAAATATGGACAATAATTTTTTATGCGTTCATATTTGATTCTGTGATTTAATTGGGCAATTCTTTACTTTTTTTCTGATTTCAGCTCTTTAGAGGAATTCAAAAAATTTGAATAAATATTTTAAAAATGTAAAGAATTTGGTTTTTAAAAATGATTCCTGGTCGCTTTAAGTCGATTCTCCTTTTCTTATAGTCCGAATCAATGTCTATTTTATCTATTTTACTGCGCAGGCAACTTTTGTGGTTGTTCTCGAGTCCGATTCTATGGTCTAACTCAGGGAAGCTTCCTCCGTCGTTGCGTTTTCAAAAAGGGTCATTATACGATCTTCGGGTGGGTACATAGTTTTGGGTGGGCACTCCACTTTGAGTCAATATGCCGATTTATGGCCGCAGTGATTTGTTTATTTAGATTCCTCAGTTCTATGAAGGACACAGCAGATTGTCCATTTTCCCGTTTCAGTTTTTTACGGGTCTTTATAAGGGTGTTTACTTCGTGGCTGTAACTTTGGGAAAATTTTTTTTTATAATTCCTTGAGGAATAAATTTTTTGAAAGTGAAGATGATAAGTGCATACTTGACTGCTGCGTCAGTCGAACGAAAGTTGATAATGTCGAAATCATTCAATGACTTTTCTAGAGCAAGACGGTAGTCGTCCCAGGAAGCTCTTTTGAAATTCGTATAACAACGCCGTTATATGTCGATGTTGGATTTTAGGGCATTCTCAATAATAAACGAGTTGTGGTCAGAATTTAGGTCGTAAATTGTATGTTCATAATTCTTCTCAGTTGATTTCGATGAAATTGGTTCAAACTGTTCATATCAGCTTTGGTGATTCCCTATGTCAATCCGTTATACGTCAAGACAGGAACAATGAACGTGTTATATATCTTTAGTTTTGTCTTTGTATTCAGTTTCCTTAACCTCCAAATGTTCAAAAATTTGTTATACGCAGCGATCGATAATATCTTTATGATATCTTCAGAGTCACCCAGGAGTGATCCGACTTTTTTATGCTTTCTCCAGGACTCATCGTGGGTGCGTTCAACACGAACAATTTTCGTGTATTCCGTTTTGTTATCTTTGACTGTTAAAAACCATTTGGAAAATATATGTGGTAATGTTTCAATAATGTACTGAAGGGTTTCAGCGTCTTCAGAAACCAAGTCGACATCGTCGGCATATATTATTTCATTGTATTTGCTATTGTCAACAAGAGGCCTGAAGTCTCTGAGTGCTGCTTCTAGGTAGACGATAAACAGAACTGGGGACAGCGAGTCACCTTGTGGTATGCCCCGTGAAGTGTAGAATTATGAACATACAATTCCCAAGAAAAATATCTAACTCGGTCTTATACAACAGATCTAACTTGAAACTGATCTCCATGGACATCCTGGAATCCAGATGGAGACTTTTTGGGCACATATTGAGGCACATATTGAGACTGGACAACCGCCGAACATCGCCATGGAAAACTATTTTGCCCAATCCAAAGGAGCTTTCCGTGGAAGACCTAGAGTCACTCTACCTACCGCGTTAAACGAAGACTTGACAGAAGTAAACAAAAGACTGAAAAGGAAACGGATGTGTGTGAGGATACTTGCTGTGGCACAAAAAAAACTTAATTAAATTTGATTTTCCGACAGTGCTATATAATAATAAGGTCGTAAATGACCTTCTAAGAAGTAACAGGGGTCAGAATTGGAGTACACAGCGAGATGTCAGGAGAGAAAATTGCATCGCTTTTTCTTGACGGTGTTCTGGTGTGAGCTGAGGGATTGTTGAGGATGACTAAACCATCAAATTGGTCGAATAGTAGAGATCCACTTAAGTTGAGAGATTAATTTTTTAGCCATATCGGACTTTTTGCGTTCATATCACTACAAATAATGACATTGTTGAGGGACTGAAGATTTTGAATAGACGGGGTCCATTCGTGAGGACATGACGAGTGAGGAGGTATATATATTGATGAGTTTCCTAGCTGATTAGTAATCAGCTATGATTACCCTTTAGAGACAGTGGTACTTTTGCATTTCATCCTGCACAAAAATAGCCACTAATGAAAATTTTTATGAATATTAGATCGAAAATTTAAACTGTTCCCCCGGACGTATGAGTAACCAGGGAAATCTGGCAAGCGATTTTTGGTCGAGAGCATCGGTTTTTGCAACAAAGCAATGTCCACGCCGTGCTTATCCAGGAAAGAATAAAGTTCAGCAGTCTTCTGAGCAATCCCATTGATGTTGATCTGCAAGATACATAATAGGTTCTTCTTACTGGGGCCAGGATTTGGTTCAATGTCTCTGGAAGGGAGAGGGGCGATTTAATAAACAAAAAGGTCCTTGGGAGCAACGGCTTCACGCCTGCTCTGCAGCCACCGACGTCGCAAAATCGATCCGATCCGACAAGGGAATAGTTGTGGGTCTTTTCGTAGTATAGAACTTGGAAAAACTAGACTTTAATTATTTCATTCCAAAACGTATCATGCTGTCGGATTAAATTAAAAGTCGAAATAATGCTATTTTAATTCGATATTCATAAATACAAACTGTCTTGCTCAGATAAATATTTTTACCAATTTAAAGTCATTTATCAAAAAAGCAAAAATCAAAAAAATATTATTTCGAACAAAAAGAACGTGACTAAAGATTATTTGGGCATTAAAAGTGCTGCATTAACACCATGAGGAAGATAAGAGACATTCGGACACTGTGCCAACCTCTCCGCAATTTCCTCAGCAGCTTCCAATCTTCTCAACTCAATAAAACTCTCTCCAGCTTCTTTAAATGCCTGAACCAACAAATCTGCGGCCTCCGCGTCCCCTTCAGCCACAGTGACTGCAGCAGTCTTCATATGCTCGGCCTTCTCGACTAAAAATCTGGCCTTTTCGGCATCCTGTTGAGCCACTTGCTTCATCTCCACTGCCTGAGTAAACTCCTTCCCGAACGTCAAATGAGTCTAAAACACTCCAAAAAAGCAAAATAACCAAAGAAATGTCGTCCAAAAGAATACCAAAAATCTCAGCCCTTTCATTCAACTCCTCGGCCAGTCTCTGAGAGAAGACTTCCCTTTCTGTGATGAGTTCAGCCGCGTCGTATTGAGCCACGACAGACTTGAGGACTTCATTTACTATCGAAGGGAGAATTCGGTCGTCGTAATCAATTCCTATATTTCTGTAAATGTTGGGCAGTTCTTTAATGACAGGTCGAAATAGAATTCTTAGAGTAATGTTCACGTTCTGAAGGTCCTTGGATCCGGTTATAATTGGAATTTGGCGGGGGCGGGAACGACAGTCGAAAATGATTGGTTTTTGAACCCAGGGGATCAGAAAATGTGTCCCTTCTCCAACTACCTTGTCTTTGACGCCTTTAAAACGGTCAAAAATCACAGCACGGCGACCACCGTCAACTGAGGATTGAACTTAGGCATGTAAACCATTATATAGAGTGTAATTGGCACATGCAGCCACTGTAGCGAGACCAAAGCCTAAGGAACCGATATTACTGAGTAATCTGGCCGACATTAACCAATTACGATCACGTTGCACTAACCAATTTTGAAAAGTTTATTTTATGAATTTTAAAATTAATTATTTTTATTTATTAATATTTATAAAATAATCATTGATTTATTTCAATACAAAATAAATTAGACAGAGAATTTTTTTATTTAGTTTAAAACTAATTTGAATATTCTTATTAAATAATAATATAAAATTATATTTGTTTTATATTAATTAAAATATTTAAAATTTTAAATCAATTAATCAAACGTGCTTTTCTTCTTGTCTTCTGGTACGTTAAAATTGTCAATTATAAATTTAGCATTAAATGTCCGATTATAAAAAAGATGGAGAAATTCAATCATTTAGATTTACCCTACGTTGCACTGATAAAGTAAAACTTGATCGAGGTTAACCTAAAATATATATTTTAGTTGTGGCTGACTTAATAAGAAGGGGAAAGGAACTCAATTTTGTAATGAAAGGGCCAACTCCTCTCCCGACGAAGAATCTCCGAATTACATGCAGAAAGACTCCTTGTGGTGAAGGATCAAAGACTTGGGATCATTTCCAAATGAGGATTCATTCTCGATATATAAAGATTCAGTGCATGCCCGAAGCTTTCAAAAATATAACTTCCTTTGATTTAGAAGACGGTGTGGACTTCAAAGTCTGCACTCTTTAAAGTAATTGGCATTTAAAATGATTTTTTCCTTTACTTTCTCAGTTCAATTTTCTTTATTTATTTGTTAAAAATTTAGTTTCTGTGGGTCATGTTTTTTATGAGGAGTAATAGGGTTTTGATTTCTTTGCTTTTCTATTCAATGAGGTTAAATTTTTGAGTAATTGATGTATTTGGGTGATTTTTGTATTTTTTGTTAGAATTTTGCTTTGTTTCGAATACTAATTTTTGTAATTAAATTGATCTGTTAAATATTTTTATCAAATAGCAAAACTAATGCCAAAAACCCAATATTTTTGTGTTTAGTAAAAAAATGAGTTTTGAGCTGGAAAACAGGACAAAAATTAAGTTCTTTTACGTTTTATTATAAGACTACTTAACAAATTTTTTTGACACAATAAATTTAATTTATTAGTTGATGTTCATTTATTAGAGTGTTACTGATTCCAGCATCAGTGAGTGGGTATCTAAGTATTTCTAGTTGTTCTGATTTGGTTTTGTGACTTTAGGGATGATCTCTCTGAATGTATTAAGAATCAGCACGTCTGTGTTGGTTTGATTGGTTCAGAAGCCTCTCATATTTATCCTCGTAGATCAGGGGTGTCAAACATGTGGCTCTCGAAAGACATAAGTGTGGCCCTGACACTACGAAGCATATTCCATTTAACATTTTTATGGGAGTGGGATATGAAAAAAAACTAGATGATTACATTATGCAGTCTTTATTGGCTTTTATGGTAATTATGAAATTATTTTACGATAAGGAGAAAAAGAATACGAAGAAGTAGATTTTGTGTATTAAGAAAGCAAAGAAGTAAATAAAATCGGCTAAGGAAATTAAAAAATAATTTTTAATATTTTAAAATTGTTTCTAATCGATAAAACGTTATGTCGAGTCAAAAATGCGTTATGTTTGTTTTTTGTGGGTGAATAATATGAACTTTTATCCAAAAAAAGACATAAAAAACACTAATATGGTATAATTTTTCTGTATTTCATAAAAGGAGACTTTCCTAAGAATAAAAAATAAAATAGACATTAGTTGATGAATGTACAGTAAAGTTATAAAAATAGATAGTTTCATTTATGTGATTTGTTCAATTTTTATCCCCTTCACGCTTCATCATTTTCGATAAGGATCTTGTTAAAATTTGGTTAAACCTTTCCACAATTCCTTGGCTTCTGGGGTTATTTCGCCTGCTGTGGACTTGTTTAATCCTGAATCTTTTGCACAATTCATGAATATGTGCATTTTTAAATTCAGTCCCATTGTCAGACTGCAAAATATGACAAGGACCAAATTTTAAAAAAATTTGAAGAAGATTATTCGACACTTCATGTCCACTTTTATTAACAAGATTTTGTGTAAACACGAATTTCAAAAAAAACGTCAATGACAACCAATATCCATGCAAATGAATCATTTAAGTGTTTAAAGCTACAATAAAAAATGAATTACATTTTTAAGTCAATTAAATCTACCTGAAATCTTTCATTAGGAATACTTTCAGTCCTCATCATATATCTTCAGAGGAGTTAAAAACAAACAAATTTGACATTCCGAAACGACTTTTTTAACAACATTTTTTTTAATTGTAAAGAAATTGTCATTGCAGTGCTGTTCTAAAGCATTCTGCCCGCAGTGAGTAAAATTGTGAATATTCTTGCAATGGAAAGCCATTTCCTCTTCATTATCGATAGTAATTACAAGCTTCGGACTTTTATCTTTGCTTGAAAGATACAGCTTTCCAGAAATCACACAAAAATTTTCAGCTTTTTTGCTGTATCGATATCTTTGTACTATTGATTGAACGACGATGGGTACATTATTCAAAATGTTTACAATATAATTATATTCATCAATATTCTTACAAACAAAGGAGTTAACATTTTAAAAATTTAATGCTACGTTTAATCGGCGAGAGGCGCTGGACTGCACCTTCTTGAAAGTCTACAGTGCCAGAGAAAAGGAGGAAGAAGGGGAGGAGGTGCGTGGAGTGCCACCCTCTGCTCACTTCGAAGGCTCTGGACTTGTAAAAATTACTTAGTTAATTAGTTTCTTTTTTTAATAAAGGCATTTTTTAAAATATTTATTCAAATTTTTTGAATTCCTCTAAAGAGCTGAAATCAGAAAAAACGTAAAGAATTGCCCAATTAAATCACAGAATCAAATATGAACGCACAAAAAATTATTGTCCATATTTTTTCTAACATGAACCCATTAAAACAAGCCAAAATAGTCTTTTGATAATTTTCAGGAATGCAATTCTAATTAACTGCTCCAAATAGAAGAATATAAACTTGAATTGCCGAACTTTTTTAAATGTTCTCACTTTTTTGATAATTCACAAGGCTCTCTCCACACAGAGATATAATAACACGGAGTGTATTGTTTTGATATTCGTTTAATATTTTAGGGCGAATTACCCGTTGGTTTATACATTTCTTTTATCATATTAATCTAAGTGCAATTGATAGGAAGTTTCCATCGATTGTGGGGTAGGGTTATGTTCCTATGACTAATTATTATTATTATTATTTGCAACATACGTAGAATCATATTAGTTATAATTTACTCGTGCAGCATTAAAACAATCCTTTGAACCAGCCTCCTCCAACCTCCTCTGTCGTGAGCGAGTTTCCTCAGCTCGTCCAGATCCTCACCACTCCTTAGCCTTTTCTTCACACATTTCAGGTCTCCGTCAAGTGTTTCCGGCAGCGTAACACGTGGACGTCCACGGAAGCTCGATCCCTCTTTCAGGAAGTAGCCCTCCATTGCTATGTTAGCTGGGGCAAGCATGTCCATTCGTAGAATATGGCCAAATAACCTCCACCGCATATTGACGATTTCCACACTCAGAGGGCCAGTTCTGCATCTATTGTATAGCGATTCCTGGTTGATTCTTATAGGCCAGTTCAATCCCAGTAGGGATCTAAGTTGCCTGCGGTGAAAAGAATTAGGGTAAAGGTTAGGGTAAAGGTTGGGGTTAGGGTTAGGGTAAAGGTTAGGGTAAAGGTTGGGGTTAGGGTTAGGGTAAAGGTTAGGGCAAAGGTTGGGGTTAGGTTTGAAAAAATTTTGTGATACTGTCACGATCAAATCAATCTTTCTTATAACCGCGTTAATGTAGAATTTTCGAATGAGATACAAAGATAGTTTACATGAAAAGAATCAAATAAAGGACAAAATAATTAATTTTAATTTTATAAACTATCAAATTATGTTGCTTTAAGCTTTTCACACAATTCACATCATTTAAAATATGTTTTAATGTCCGTAGCAGTCATAATGTTTTGTTGTATTAAAAATATTATTTTAATTTATTTATTTTAAAGCATCTTTTAGTATATCATTAATTGTACTCTAATTAACTTTATATATAATTGAATTTTATTGCATTATGATTGATTTTTTAATTTTTCTTAAAAATTAAAATCATATTTCTCAGAGGTAACGAGTGGGGTATAGTAATCGCTGAGCATGTGACATATTAATCTTTTCTAGGATCTCAGGGAGACATTTGAGGGACAATTCCTGGGCGTTTGAGCGCTCCTTTCGCAATCCTAAAGTTTAAGACCAAAACCATGGGCTAGCCGGGTTAGCATGCGAAGGACTGTTGCGACTTTAGAAAAGACTCCCTGGTGCTGCACGACCTGTCCGCAAGATTCAAGGAACCCAGACAGCTAGCGCTTTAGACACTGAGAAACCCCACATGTGGCGAGAGAGCTCCGGAGGCAGTCGTGCAACACTTAGTCGAAGGCCTTTTCAATGTCAATCGACCCTCCCTGAAGCCACCATCAGCTCCTCCAGGAGCCTTGGTGCATGATCCTTTCTAAGATTTTAGTTACAACGGGAAGCATGGAAATGGACCTTTATCCCCCGGGGACATCATGAGGCATTCTGGGCTTTCCGATAAGGATTACCTCAGCCACTTTCCACTTAGAGGGAATCATCCTAAGTCGCAAGCTCCCGCTAAACAATGCCTTTAAGGCGGTGATCAACCACGGCGAGGCCTTTTTGAAGATAGCCATATGGATCCGATCTAGACCTGCCGCGGTGTTCTTACTTCGGGAGATTCCTGTCAGAATCTCCGCTTCGGAAATATTGCCTGAATCGTTCCTTGATATGTCCAGCTGGCAGCGCTTGTCTCACGACAATATCTGCTGGATAGTATCTGCTGGACGATGTCTCCACTACTGACTTCCCTCAGTTCCCGAGATGTCATTGAGATGGGTTGAAAATATATTAGCCACCTCAACTGGGTCCGAGATCAATGTCGGCCAATTGTCGTCCCCAGGAGTTGAGCAAACGTATAATGGAGTTGACGGTCTATTCTCAATCACTGCTCGACAAACCCGATCAACAACTCGGCTATGAGGTCTTTTACACAAAATCTATTTTCTCGAAGATATGGTTTGTGCGTGAGTCCGAGCTCCAATGCCCTATCCTCTGATATGAGGAGGTCCTGTCGGCGAGGAAAAAGGAGTAGGCAGAATTGGCTGTGCCATGTGAGACTCTCTGACTGCATTGTCAAAGGTTTTCACTCTGGACGTAGCTATAAGACATGTCTACATGCACATATGCGATTACACGTGGACGTCCGTCAGTTTTTTTTGTATCTACAATGTTAAACGGGTTTGAAAAGTGACGTCTCATAAATGGATACCCTGCTGCGGAGCCGGATTTGTCTAGAAAAGACTCACGCAAAAAAAAACAAGTAAAGATGATTTCCTCTATCCTCGATTAATTAACATTAAGTAGTATTTACATAAATAAAGTGTTTCCTGTCTATGGGGAGCTATAAAGCACTATGGCTCTCGTGATAAGGATAATAATAATATATCTCGGGAAATATTCCATTAATGCTCGTTTAATTAAATTGTGATCAAAAATATCTCTAACATAACTTTTAAATCCAGTAATTTCTAAAAACACGCTGTTAAAATTAATAAAGTTTTAACGCCGAACGGTGTTAATTTTGAGACTGAGGCGTTGTTTCACATAACATAAATTTCAATCTTGTTTTTATTTTTTTACTTTAAGCGCTAGGTTCGAATTCGACAACATTTAGATACATCAAAAATCACTACAATTCCAAAGAAAAGACTGTTTTTTATCGATAAACAAAAATTATTTTGTTGTCAAATACCTAAAGTTGAAATGGTTTGTAATTTCAGAAGATGGGAAGTTATGGCTCAAGTAAATTTACATTAAACAAATATTACTGATTTTGTTTCCAAATATTTCACGACGGGTTTGTTTTAGATTAGTTAATTATTATAAAATTTGTTGATTTATGCATTTCTCGACAATTGTGTGATATTTCGATTCGAAATTGAAGATTTAGTTAAATAAGTGTAAGAAAGTGGCGTTAATTCGAGAAACAAAGAAAAATAAGTATCTATTAAGAATCTAGTCAACTTGATGATTCGATGGATATGAAAGAAATTAGAATTAACCAATCTTTATAACAATAGATCTTGTCCACAAGTTCATCTTCGATTTTTCTCGACAGTTAATGTTTTGCTAACTCTCGAATTTGCTTTATATAATAAATATAAACATCAAATTCTAATTAAAAATAAAAAATTATAAATCCACGTAAAAACATTAAATTACAAAAAAAATTATTTTTATTAAAAACATTAAATCATAGTAGATCGTAATCATCTCGCTAAAAATAAAATAAAAAAATCACCATGTCGTTATATTCCAGTACATTCCTCCTCACTGCCGACCTATCAGTCCACGTTATAAAATCCTCCAAGTCCCTTCAATATAAAAGGCACAATTGACCTTGTAACAAGAAACGCAGGATCAGTTATCAATTCAGTCCCCACTCGAATATCTATTATAATTATATATTTAATTAATTATTTTAAATTAGATTAATTTAAATTAATTATACGTCCTTGTTCGATGTACGTTGTGGCAGTCTTAATATCTTCTGTCATAGAAGACCTTTTCATTACAACAGCAAGTCGACGACGACAGAATGAACTGGCCGAGACTTTGTCACATAATTCGAGGGTACTTTTTGCCGGAATCAGACCCATTTGATACCTAAAATATATTTTAAAAATACAGTTTTTCTAGCAAAAGACTAGTACATTGTGTTCTAAATGTATCTTTAGGGTCAAGCTGCTTTATTTGGTTTGCTACATGTCTCACATGGCGAGATAGTTTGTTATAACTTTAATTTATTGACACAATAATTAACTATGTATAGTCCTCTCGTTTTTGTAGAGCGTATTTTCTTATTATGCTGACTTCGTTTGCTTGTTTGTCTACTTCCCATGTAATGAAATCGACTTTTTTAAGAAGTTTTTTCTCGTGGTAACGTAGCTTTCTCACCATCTCACAAAAACAGCATTGTTCAATAATTTATTTAAATAAAAAAATTATTATTTAAATTGAACTTTTTTTAATTAAAAAAATAAATTATCATATTATGGCATACATAATAAAAATTTACACCTGTGACAGTACAGCAACGAACCAGTATTTTTATCTACCTATTTAATTAGCGCATTGATTGATTCTATAATTTATTGGAATTTATCCAAACAAAAATTTGAACATAAATTTTGAAACAGTTAGTATGAACAAAGAATTAACACATGATTACCTCAAACCTCAATATTAATTTTAGTAAAAATAATATTCAAACACAAATCTCTTGTAATTAGTGCGTAAAATAAGTGCCTAATAACAAATCTGGCTGTTTGTTTTGAAGAAAAATTGAAATTTTTTCTTTCTTTTAAGATTTTATTCTCATTTTTTGCTAAATATTTATTTATACTATATGATTGATTGAAAAATAGATTTAGTGTCAGTACATAAATCAATAATAGAAACATAGTATTGCTTTATAAATAATTAAAAATATAAATTTTATCAGTCAATAAATTGTCTTATCAGTGCTAGTTTTCTGAATTTCCGCCCATTAATGTAGAGATAGTGGGTTTGACAAATTAGCACATTCCCGATATTGTCAAATACGTCTGTTTTGGCTCAAAATACTGTAAATAAACACGATAAATTAGCCTATTAAATGAAATTTGATTTTTGTTTAATTTTATATGTGAAAATAGAGTCTACTTATTAATGTTAAATAATATTTTTATTTATCCAATAAGCAGTTTGTGACGGATAAACCAATTAATAAAATTGATTTTATAAGTTCTTTATTCCGTACTCAAGGGAGATAGTATTCCTCAAATAGAAGCAAAAAACAAATATATTTTTATTCAATGAAATGACATTATCGACCTTTATCCACAATATGCGTGGAATTTAGATTAACCACATTTAAATTGATTCTGACGCCGCGAACTAAGCAATAATACGAGAAACATCGCTATTTTACGTTGATTTTCAATGGTACATACTTAATCGGTTTTTATATTGATTTTTCAGTTTGATAAAAATCGAATGAGCCAGAGAGGGTTCTCCACAACTACTCAAAGTAAGGCTGTTGTAATAAATTTTTAGATCCGGGCAGTCCGACTGTTCCGGTCAGACTTTGAATAAAAATTTTTGTTTAGAAAAAATTGATGATGAAGCCGCATTCTTACAGCAACTTTTGCAAAGAAGAAACCTACGTATTCGACCCTAAACCTACACAGAACTTGCCAAGGTAAAACCTAAGGACCCAAATTCAAGGCAGTTCAAAGAAGAGGCTCAGCCAACATCCCCAAAAGTGACAACATTTAAAATCAATGAGGCATTTGACACTGAAGTTAAAATATGTTTTAAACAACTTTTTAGGAGATCAAAAAACCAGTTGGGTATGCTGAAACAACTTTTTGGAAAGTATGGACGATAAAATAATGAATGTTAGAATTTAAATAATAAATTCCCAACCGCCGACAACAAAGCTCTTCCTGACTTCAAATACAAAAAAATCTCTCAACCGAGCAGTGTCCCCATTAACGGAACTAAATCTACCCCTGAGTGCAAGACCTCGTTTATTAATGTTGCAAATTCCATGCCAAGTCCAACACATAATCAAAAAAAGACGTTTTTATAATTTTAACGACTAATTTAGATCTAATCCTCCTGTCTACGAATGTGAAGACTATCAAAATTTGTCTGAGGTCATAAAATCTGGTATTCCGAACTCAAACTCACTTTAAAGAAAATTTGCCGACGCTTGAGTCACTGGAGGAATCGATTAACTCCTGGTTTATCCCAAATATGAGTCGAGAGGAAGGTATGGGACTTGATGTAATAAAATTAGCCATTTCACTTTTAAACGACAAACTGCCTGGATCGTGTGTGGTCAGAGAAAGCACTTCTTTTCCAAACAGTTACGTAATATGTGTCAAATCAGGTTTTTATTTACATTAATAATATAGACAATGTGGTGAAGCATTTTCTAATTGAGAAAAATAGTTCAGGATTTCGCATTCATGACCGATTAGAGGAGAAATATTACGGTAAACCAGAGGAAATGACAGTCCTAGATAACCTGGCTTCCCTCATTCTTGATCACATGAGATTTGAAAATGCCCTTCCTTGCAAACTACGAATTTTACGAAAAAGTAAAAAAATAGAAAATTGAGTTTAGATGATGTCATTAGGAAAAAGTCATCTACTATTATCAATCAGGAAAGATACAGTACACACTGATTACTCACACGTAGTCTATGCATTCTATCTGACTACTGTACCAGTTGACAGGACTAAGGGACCTCACGCAGTCAAACAATCGGTCGATGTTGCTATAGCTGATATTGATAATTTGAAACCAGCTCTATGTAAACTTATCATGACGGGTAATTCAGTCGTCATCAAAGACATCAAAGAGGAGTATGAGTCAGTTTAAACATTGAAGATGCTTTAATGAAAGCATAATTGACTTTGATCAGATTGAAGTAATGAGCTATGACCCATACAGCAGAAGGTACTCCTAACAGTAATAGTCATTGTAGATTGAGTTTAAAAGAATGTTTTGTAAGAGAAAAAAGGTATCAATTAGCATCAATTTTTAAGAATATTTGTTTTCCTTTTAAAGTCTGATGTCTGTCACGTCTTGGTAGAATCTCAGGACAACAACCAACTTACTGATTTATTTTCACAGTTCTTTAACTGTTAACACATGTTTTGGCTAATATTTTTAAAATTATTAATCCTTAACTAATTTTCCTCTCAGACTATCAAACTTTGCAAGACAAATCCTCACTTTTTCTTTGATCTTTTAGTTGAACTTAGCTATCTAGACCATTTTCAGTTCAATTTTGACAATTTTTATATCTACTTTGACAATGAACATTGTCGTCTTAGCTATCTAGTTGATATTGTGTTCTTACATGCTATCCAAGTCGTGGATAAATAATTATACTTTCCAAATAAACAGTCAATTATTCATCAATGAATTCAGCAGACTCAGTCAAGTCACATTCCGACTCGCCAAGTTTGGAGGCAGTCACATCTTCGACTGAGTTGCTCATACTCTACCACGTAAAGAGAGCCTTAAACCTTGCACAGCTCCAAATCAGTCTGAGATGAATCAGATTCCAACAATTTACTAACAGCCTTGCTTTTGTCAAGTCTCTGTTTCTCGGTTTCGCTTATTTGGTCACTCAAATCTTCCAAAAAGTCATCCTCCTCGTATTTTTCTTCATTTTTAGAAGGTCGGATCAGCTGCATGAGGAGAGGGTGGTCGTTATCTTCCAGTTTGAGCATTTCCCGAACCTCTTTTCGAGTCATCGAACTTCGAGGCTACAAAATATGAAAAAAATATAACAATCGAACACTCTGGGACAAAGACAGACTCTGTAATTTTTAGGTCGAAAGAAGAAAGGAAGTCGAGAACGAGACTGAAGGTCAAAAGACCCTCCTCGGTTTGTACAAATTGAGCCACTTTATTTCGACCAAAACGTGCCGATTTCTAACATTTTTAGTAGCAATTTTACTTGGAAACTATCCTGGCTTTCCAACAAGGCGAACATGTTGGCACGAAGTTGTGCCTTTGAGATCAATAACTAAGCCGACCTTGATGTTGCCGAGTACACCGTTGGCGTTCAGAGATTGGAGGACTAGGTCTCTTAGTTCAAAATTCTCCTCAATTGACATTTCGTACTATAATGCTGTTGAGTAGAAACAATTAATTTATTTTTAGTAGATAATAAATTTTTTATTAATTCATTCGGGAAAAAGTTAACAAAATAATAATTACAAAAATCGCAATAAACGAAACTCATTTAACCCAACACGTTTTTTAATCCAACAATCACACTACTTAAAGAGGACTCGAAATGAACTGCATTTTCGATTTTAGAAACGTTGCCTTTAAACGTCTCATCCAGGGTGACGTCTTCGAGATAAAAAATTTAGTTTAAACGATATATCAAGAGGGGTGTGATCAACTCAGAGGAAAAACAACAGAAAATGAATAGCCCTCTTACTGAATCTCGGTTACAAACATAAAAACTCTATCCGAAATGATTAAAAGACTAATGTAGGCCAATAATGATATAACTCTCCACAACAAACGTGAACACTTTCAAGGAAATTAAATCATTCAACTATAGAATAAACGGGATCTTCACTGGGTACTTCAAAACCGATTTTCGAGGTCCATGTGAGTAGCTTCACAGTCATTTTTGACTCCAACACTAAATTGGCGAGGCAGCAGAATACTCTTTAAGTAAGGGATGACCCTAGTTAGACCTCTGTATAAATGTTGAATTGATTTTGTTTATTTAATTATGTTAATAAAATAAAAATTTTCCCGGGGACATCGAACAAAATCCACAATGAAAAACCTATTACGAAAAAACGAAGTTAAGCGATGAAACGATGTTTTATTACTTAGTTGGGTGACCGTTTGGTGAAGAAATATCGACGGCGTTAATTTATGCTCAAAAAATAAATTAGCGAGTAAATCTATCAGAAACAAGGTCCTTTAAATGGACAATAAATCAAGCTATAGTTGCTGAGTAGCATCATTGATTATTGGGAACAATTGGCGAATCATTTATATTATAAATGATTAATACGCAAATTATATATTTGTTTCCTGAACTTAATCGACAGTACGTCGTTAATTAGAACATTCTATTCCTTTAATGATTATTCATTTATATATTCAATACTTTTAATTAATTTGTATTTCTTATACATTAGTCGTTTTTAATAAAATTTAAATAAAATAATCGTAAATAGAATTTATTACTGACACATGCAGACTACATTCGACGAAAAATTCACAAGTAAGAGAAAGTAGTACAAATTTAAAAATAGAATCAACCGAACTGACAAAATTCGTATCAAGTCCTAATGAAGTCGACGATAAAATGACACTTTACTCTGTTAAGTCACAATTAGTATTAAAAATAGAAAGACATTCACGAAAATTCTATAAACTTTTTTGTTTCAAAAATCACGAATTACAGGGCCGGGATTGCTCCGACCTCAAATGACCGAGTCCTCGAAAAGAATCAAAAACAAGTATATTGACATTTTATATAATAGAATTCAAAACTGGGGACCATTTTGGGAGTCTTTCTCCCCTGTTTTCAGAATATCGTCGGAGTCATTCTCTTCATTCGACTTCCGTGGATCATTGGAGTGGCAGGAGTGTTAGAATCCATGTTAGTCATACTGATCTGCGGCCTTTGTGTATATGGTCTATCTTCTAGTTTAGACATTATGCACGAGTTTCTCACTGAGTGCCATTGCTACCAACGGGATAATTCCCGGAGGGGGAGTCTACTTTTTATTGTCTCGGTCACTCGGTCCAGAATTCGGCGGAGCTGTAGGGATTCTGTTTTATTTGGCCACTACATTTGCCTCCAGTCTTTACATCATTGGGGGAGTGGAAATAATTCTTGTTTTATTCATTTTTCTATGTTTTTTAGCTCTATTTAGCCCCTTCCATGCGTTTTGGAGTTCTCGAAAATATGGAATTTGTTTCGGAGGAATCTGAACTAAACAATTTTAGGGCTTATGGGACAATGTTCCTCATTATTTTGGCACTTTTTGTATTCCTCGGTCTCCGTTTTGTAAGCATAACTGCTGCTATTTCACTGATCTGCGTTATTGTGTCAATTCTCGCTATTTTTATTGGAATTTTTATTCCAGGAAATAGCGCCAGCACAAAGTTATTATTTTAAAAAAATTTTTGAAGGGTATGTCTTTTGGGGACTCACCTGCTTCCCCTCGACGCCTTTTTGTTAAATGGGGTCCCTTACTGTACAAAAAACGCGACATTGTCAAACGGAATCGCAGCCCCTTTGTATTCTACATTTTGCCCAAACAACATTTGTGAGTCCGTTTTTTTAAACAACAATGTAAAATATGTTTCTGGGATCCCAGGGATTACTGGAAGTTCAATATTTGGTTTATAAAACTAATCTTTTTATGTTTCAGGCACAATTTACAGTTCATATCATAATAAAGGGGACGAGATTGGTCATAACCGACCGGGGGACAGTCGTAATTTCATATACAACGACTTGACCACTTCATTCATTGTGCTAGTGGCTTTGTACTTTCCCTCTGTCACTGGTATTTTATGAAAACACATTTTAGGAATTATGGCGGGGTCAAACAGATCGGGAGAACTAAAAGATGCCCAAAAATCAATTCCCGTAGGTACATTGGCAGCCACAATTTCCACAACATTTCTCTGTATTTTGATCTAAATATTCAGATTTGATTTCTGTCCCACTATATGCCGCAGTTGTTAATAGACATTTGTTACAAGACAAGTTAGATTGGGAAAAATATTATTTCAGATATGGGAGAAGTCTTGGAGACGATTTAGTGGTGTCCCTGATTGCTTGGCCATCTCACTGGGTAATCAAGATTGGTGCCCTCCTTTCTACTCTCGGTGCTGGACTTCAAACTCTGACAGGGGCTCCAAGGTTGTTACAAGCGATTGCCTCTGATGAGATCATTCCTTTTTTGAATCCATTTAAACGCACTTTTTTTGGAGACAATCCAGTTGTGGCACTGGGACTAACTGTCCTTATTGCTGAAATGGGCATCCTGATCGGCAACATTGACCACCAGGCTCCAATAATTTCAATGTACTTATCTCCTTCATGTCTAGATTTTTTCTTCTTTGCTATTTTTTTGTCAATTTTGTTGGTGTTCTTCAAGCACTTATGAAAGTACCGAATTGGAGACCACGATTCAAATACTATCACTGGTATGTTTAGTTTTTATATTCAGGACCATCTCTTTATTGGGAATTATCCTGTGCATTATTTTAATGTTCATGACCAGTTGGTACTACACCATTGGAGGGTGGGCAGTGGCAGGCTTTATTTACATTTATATCCAATACAAGGGGTTATTTCATAATGACGAATTGTTTTTAGTGCCCAAAGAGAATGGGGAGATGGGATCAATGGGCTCAAAATGTCAGCTGCCATGTACTACGTCAGACAATTTAAAAGAGATAAAATTCATGTGAAAAATTGGCGGTAATCAAAATAAGACCATTCATCTACTAGTCCATTAATTCTTCTTTTTTCGAAGCCTGACAAGAATTTAGAGCCCGAGTACAAGTTGGTCGAGTTCGCAAGTCAACTCAAGGCAGGTTCATGTCCTTCAAACCAAAACATTGTGTAGGGAAAGGCATCATAATGGTTTCTTCTACTTTTGTCGGAGACTTCAAAATCAATCAAGAAGAAAACGACTGTATTTACAAAGTAATGCAAATTATATTTTAATTCAGAATGTAAAAACATTTATTGACAAGATTGGAGCAAAGGCTCTAATCGATGTAGTAATATCAACCAGCATAGCTCAGGGACTCCTCCACTCGTTTTCCAACATTATATACTGTTAGAATACAACTTTCAGGACTTGGAGGACTCAGGCCGAACATGATCATCCTCGGATGGCCTGAAAATTTCGATAAGGCTACTGAAGGCCTGCCTTTGAAGGATTTTATGGGTTTTTTTAATGAATCTGATTTCTAATAGAAATCTTGCAATGTGGGAACGTTTCAGAGAAATGTATTGCTCTTCTACGTAATGGGAAAATGCTCCCTTCTTCAAAGACATTATTGGAAGGGACTATTGACATTTGGTGGATTGCCCACGACGGCAGTATTCTCATTCTCATGGGGTTCCTGCTTAAGAAAAGGAAAACCTGGAGAAAATGCAAAACACGAATATTTGCAGTCGCTCGTAGTCTTTTGAGGTTTATTTTTAGAAACTACGGACAACTCGATAGAAATGAAATTGCAGCTAGAAAGAATGCTTTATGAAATCAGAATAGAAGCAGATATTATTATTGTCGATATGGTACTGACCTCTACTAACCTTCGAAGCCCGACTCTGAGATTACTGCGTATACAGTTGAACAGACGGTGAACATGGAAAACAGACTTAACTGGCTAAGAAACATTGGCCTCAGTCAAAAAGAAGCCAATAAAGAGGTTTTTGATTTTTGTAGAGTCCACTTTACAGCCTCAGCAAATTGCGTATTCTATTAGGAAAAATTCTTTAAAAAAAAGTTCAAACCGACTGACTTTAAATGAAGAGACGACCTCGTATATTTTTATTAATGATTTCCAATAGAAGACTAGACGTAAAACGTGTCCATACAGCAGTTGAGCTGCAAAGATTGATTGTTGAAAAGTCTGGTGATGCAAAAATGGTAATTATCAATCTGCCTCCATTTCGTAATACAATTGACGAAAACTATCAATGTTGTGTAAAAAATTTATAATTTAGATCTGTACTTTGTAGATATTCTGACAGACCTGAGCATGCCAGTCCTGATGATCAGGGGCTCTGGAAGAGAAGTAGTCACCATTTTCACATAATATCTCATTTAACATTAATTGTAGTTTTTAATCCGTTTTTAATCAATACTCGGTTTATTCAGAATATAATTAAACGACCTCGTAAATCTGAATTCTTCAGATAAAATGCATAACATTGAATTAGTTATTTTGTATGACAACGATTACATTTAAGTAGCCAATTTTTTTGGTTTGAGACGCTTTTTGGCAATAAAAATTAAATTTTTTTATTAATCCAAATTATTTCATTTTTTGAATTTATAGAACGATTCAACTTTTCCCGGATTAAATTAATTTTTTAATTTTGCGTTTTTAATTTTAATTTTTAATCCCCCTCTGTACATTCCTAACTTAATTTGTTTTCTTTTTTGTCAAAAAAAATTTTTGCAATTTACTGAAGTAATTCACAAGTCTTGAACGTAATGCATTAATCTTCTAAATTAACTTAATGTTTGAGGCAACAATATTAAATATGAATATCACCTATTTTGTTTAATGAATAAAGTCAATTCTGATAAAACCGAAATTGAATGTATGTCTTTTTCTTAACAAGATTTTATACTTTTAGTTATCTAGCAGGAAAGGTTGAAACTACGACAGCAAAATTAATTCGGGCTATTTATTGAAATTGAAAATTTTAAAAAGAAAAAAAATTTTAGTCCACAAAATCAAAATAGTAGTTAAAAGCTCATAAATCAAGTTATCGCCCGAGTTTCAGAAGATCAAATCTAATTCTTTCTGAATAAATAAAATAAAATTCTATAGCAATTGATAGTATTGCCATGAACTATATTGATTATAAAAATAATTTGACAATTATAAAAGGAGGATAGAGATCTTCTGAGTTCAGAATTATTGATCTTGCGGATAATCCAATTACGAATATTTGAATGATGAAAGAGAAAAAAAACAACCACAAACACTATTTATGAGTTATAAAAGATACAATAGATTCACTCTTTTTTACGCTGAATCTTTGGAAGAAATTGAAGGTACAGAATATAGCGTATATCATGATTAAAGCCCAATCAATAACAGCGAGGCCAAATATTAAAATATGAAAATGGATTTTTGAAATGGCGACCAATATTAAAATCATCAATTTGCTAGCCTAATTCAAAAATTAAGATATGATCGCAAACAAGTATTATGGCAATTTTGTTTAATTGGTAAGGCTTTTGTGTTTTTGTCCTAGCTCTAAAAATATTTTTAACAATAAACGTACTCAGGTTCCATTTCACAATAAAAATTTAATTAATCAGGTCATTATTTATTCTAGTCCTAGATTAATTGAAATAATGGAAAAGACATTATATTTATTAATAGAAAATAATTCCACCAAACTTTCATGAAAAAATAAAAATACAGTGAAACCTCTCGAATCCGCTGCTTCTCGAATCCGCCGCTTCTCGAATCCGCTTGTTTTAATCAAAAATTTGAAATTTCCTATGAATGATTCTTGAATCCGCTTGTTTCTCGAATCCGCTTGTTTCTCGAATCCGCTTCTCAAGTATTATGAAAAATAATTTTTTTATCTAATTGTAAGTTAAATTAATTAACATTTTAAAATTCTCATTACACGTTAAATTGTATTTTTCTGATGCGTCGCTGTGTTAGACTTTCTATAAACGAAAAAATTTCTATACTACGTTATATTTCTGACAACCCATTCGTTTCTGCATCTCAAATTTCCAGGATTTTTTCTTCACGGTTAAAAAAGAAAATTTCTCCTAGAACTATAAACGACCTTAAATCAAAATCGGACCTTTTGAATAGGACTGACATCAAAAAATTAAACATACGAGAATTCCAAAACTCAAATTTAATGAAATTGATGTAGCGATGATAACATGGATAACTTAATGGAATCTAGTGGAGCAATTCTATCAGATTCGATGTTAATTGCAAAAGCTCTTAAGTTTGGAAAAAATTTTCCAGAATTTAAAGCAAGTCGTGGGTGGCTAGAAAAGTTTAAATTACGAAATGGTATCAAGTTAAAAAAATTTCACGGAGACAGTGGATCAGTAAATCATGATGAAAAATCTATTACTGATTTTAATGAAACAATGAGTTTAAAAATTGAACAATATGGATTGGACAATGTTTATAATGCAGATGAAACTGGTGTTTTTTACAAGGCGATTCCTTCCAAAAGTGTGTGCACCAAATCACGGCCTGGAATAAAGTTGTCGAAGGATCGATTTTTGTTACTATTATGCGCAGATTGTTCTGGTTCCGATAAAAGAAGGCCTGTGATGATAGGAAGATTCAAAAGTCCAAGGTGTTTTAAAAATTTCAACATTGGAAAATATGTTACCTACACCCATTCCAATAAGGCATGGATGAACCGTGAAATTTTTAACAAGTGGCTCAATGATTTTGATTGTGAACTTGCAAAGAAAAAAAGAAAAATTCTACTTGTAATAGATCAATGTCCATCTCATCAAATTATTGTCACGTTAAACTCAATTGAAATTCTTTTTTTGCCTTCTAGAACATCCTCGCTCTTGCAACCAATGGATCAAGGAATTATAAAATGCTTTAAAGCCGAATTTACCAATTTGAAAATAAATGATATAATCGAAAAGGTCTTATAGTGAATTTGTTGATTACGGATATACTGAAAATGAAGAGCTAATCAAATTTTTAGACAAATCTGAACAAGCTGGTACATTACAGTCAAAAAAAGTTCAATCAGTTAGTGATTTTATTTAATAATTATACTTAGGAAACAATTATTGAAGAGGAATCAAATGAGAAAAAAGTTGATCTCTCAGAAGCCTTCAGAGCTCTAGAGATTATTAAAACTTATGCTTCTCAGGTAAATGCAGATATACACCCCTCGACATTAAAATCCGGACAGTTAATAAATCGTCATTTTTATTATCAAATTTAGAAAAAAAAACCTTTGAGCATAATATTTTTTTCTATATTTTTATATTAAAAAAAATATATTTACAAAAGTTTTATAAAACGATATTTAAAAGCATAAAACGTGTTTTCAGTGGCGTAAAATTCCGGACACTTTTGCTATTATAGTTAAAAGAGCTAATTTTTTTAATATTTTAGAACAAATTAATGGATTCTTTTTGTAAAGGACAAATTATTTCTTATTACCAGCAAAATTTTTCTTATAGGAGAATTTCTGATATCCTCGGAGTTCCGAAATCGACCGTTTTCGATGTTATTCGAAAATACATAAACTCAGGAACCATTTATAGAAAAAGTGGGTCTGGAAGACCAACATTACTCAATACAAACGAAATCAAAATATTAGTGGAACTTTCTGAAGCCAATAGTGAAAAATCTGCTAAAGACCTCGCTCTAGAAATGAAAACCATCACTCAAAAAGTAATTTCCCCGCGAACAATTACCCGCAATTTGAATAAGAACGGTTTATTTGGAAGAGTAGCAAAGAAAAAACCATTGTTGAGTAAAAAAAACATACTCAAAAGATATGAAATATCGAAAATATTCGTTGGTATGTGTGATGAAGGATGGAGATCAGTCATTTTTTCAGACGAGTGTACTTTTGAAGTTTATTATGCACGTAAAAGAAAAATTATATACCGAAAAAGGGGAAATGAATTCAAAAATTCAAATTATCAGCCAACTGTTAAGTGTGGTGGTGGCAAAATTATGGTCTGGGGATGCTTTTCATATTTTGGAATGGGTTCGTTATGTTTCATTGATGAAAAAATAAACTCAGGACAATATATAAACATTCTTGCTAACAATCTGGAAAAATCAGCCATTAAAATGGGATTAAACAGCTTCATATTCCAGCAAGATAATGCCCCATGTCATACTTCGAAAGCAACAAAGGAGTATTTTTCTGCAAACAAAATTAATTTACTCGATTGGCCGGCTCAATCCCCCGATATGAATCCCATTGAACATATTTGGTCAAAAATTAAATATGAATTATCGAGGGATGATACAGAAAATCGACCAAAAAATAAACATCAACAAAAGGAGAAAATATTAGAAATTTGGAATAAAGTTCCAATTGATTTTATTCGAAAATTAATAAATTCGATGAAAACTCGGAGTTTAGAGTTATATAAATCAAGAGGAAAGCATATTCCTTATTGATATTTTATTTTTTGAAATTTGTCCGGAATTTTTTGTCTTAAAAAAATCGGTTTTTGCTTTATTCTCAATATTTTAAAAAGATTTATAAATAAATATTATAAAATTAAAAAATATAGATGATATTAGCATGCTTAAGTTTTTAATTTAATAAAATTGCTAATAAAAATGACGATTTATTAACTGTCCGGATTTTAATGTCGAGGGGTGTAGATGATCATGAAAATATTATGCGAATTGGGGAAATGTTAAGAAAATCAATTAAAAAAATAAAATTTCTGATTTTTTTGAATATAAATAATTTTATGTATTCAGTCATTTGTATATAAAAAGAAATACTTAATCTATATTGTAAGTTCATATTTCAACTATAAAATATTATTTAAATTGCCTCTCGAATCCGCCGATTTCTCGAATCCGCCGATTTTGGGACCGACCAAAAAATCGGCGGATTCGAGAGGTTTTACTGTAGTTTTTTTTGATGATTTTTTGCTCGACTTACTTGCATCCTAGAATAGAGCTGTACATCAGAAAAAGTTATTTCTGGCATTGAAGGTACTATTTTGAGAGTTGTGACTCCTTATTTGAAAACTTGGGAATTCTTAATCTTATCTATAACTAAAGCAATTGATTTAAAAATTTTCGGAATGTAAAAAGTATATTTTTAATAAAAATTGCCAACAGTATTTAGGACCGGTGTTCTCAACCGGGGGCGAAAATTTTGTACAGGGGGGCGATAATTAGGTCAAAAAAGTCGTCATTATCAAAACGAATATTTAAAATATGAGTTTATTCAAAGTACTGAAGATACGGAAAAGCCTTATTGTCTTATTTGTCAATGTTCATTCTCAAATGAGGCGATAAAGCCATCACGATTACAGGATCATTTAAAACGCAAGCACCCGGATAAATTAAATTACTATTCTTCTTCAAGGAAATTGATTGATTGCAAAAGATTAATTAAAACATTTGCAAGAAAATTGTTGCTTTATCGACATAATTTTTCTATAAATCAGTTTGGAAACATTTCACAACAATCTGAGATAAGTAAATATTTTAGTCAAAACAATATTATGACATATTGTCAACATTTGATGGAACTAGAAGCGGATATATCTCTTAGATTTAAAGATTTGTTTGATTTGGAATTTGAAGCATGGATAATTTATCCATTTTGATGTGTGCCAGAAGATATAAACGAAACAATCCAAAAAGAGATAATTGAAATATAATGAAGAATATATTCACAGATTTCAACAGGGTTGTATCTCTAAATTTTGGCAATCAAAAGATCTACAAATGAAATTCCGAATTTGTGGAAGATAATGAGAAATGTACTACAGTCCCGTCCAAATGTTAGAGGCACCCTATTTTTTCCCTAAAAAGGCACTTATTTATTATTTTTCGAAAGATTTTAAAGAATAAATTAAGTTTTTAAAGGAAATTAAACATTTCCAAAGTTTTTATAAATATTCGACCGATAGTATTCTCAAACTTGAAAACAAAAAATAATTGGTCGCTCATATGTTAGAGGCACTTATGTAAAAAGCAATAATTCTATAATTTATTATTATTAATTCTAATCGACTCCGCCGAATATCAACGCGTTATAAAAGAAGGATTTGAAAATTTTTATGAAGAAAATTATTTTCTTCAACAAGATGGAGCAACATGTCATACATCAAAATCCACTAGAGCGTTTATGGCCGAAAACAACATAAAACTCATGGAAAATGGCCAAGTCAATCTCCTGACTTAAATATAATTGAAAATCTATGGGCAATTTTAAAAAAAGAAGTTAAAAAATGTGGAGCATCAACGATTCAAGAATTATGGAATGAAACAAAGAAGGCCTGGGAAAACATTGATACAGGTGTGGTTATTAAGCTTTTTGAGTCAATTCCAAGAATAATATCTTCGGTAGTCATAAATAATGGAGGAATGACTAAATATTAAATTTTTGGATAATTTTGTCTTTCGTTATTGAAATGGGCTTCTAACATATGAACGATGTATTATTTTGAGTTTCTTAGTAAATACACATTATAAACTAAATGTGCTCAAAAATTTTAGGTTAAGTAGTTTGTTATTAACAAAAAACTTTTTTCAAAAAATGACAAATAAGTGCCTTTTTTAGGGAAAAAATAGGGTGCCTCTAACATTTGGACGGGACTGTATTAACATTCCCTATCACTTATTTAGTTGAAATAGATTTAGTTTAGTCAATCATAACACACAATGTGAAAGAAATAGACTGGAAGTGTGTTATAGATGGGATATACGCCTAAAGTTGAGCAGAATTAAACCCGACATTGAATATTTAGCGAGTAAACAAATAATTTTTAATAAAATTCATTTTTTACATTTGATTTATTGTTTTATATTTTGATTTTTGAGTTATATACAAAAAACAACCAATTAAGGGAAAATGCACAAAAATTTTTAAATTGTATGTGGACAAGGGGGCGATGAAAAAAAAAGTTGAAAATGCCTGATTTAGGAAATATGAAACGTCAGAAATCATCAGGGAAAAGCAAGATATCATTCCGCATATAAATATCACATGGGCCTTTTGCTAAACCATCTCACTTTAAAAAATTATAAGAGATCTCCATTTTCTGCTTTAATATTCATTATAAATTGAATGAACTGTTTACAATCTAAGCCATAAGATAAAATAAAATTAACTACAAAATTAAGTACGTTGAAAACTATGTTTTTTTAATATCAAATGCAATTGAAAAATATTTGAAAGTAAATAAAAACGCTTTTTAAGAGCAAATTTATATTCAATGACATTTTTTGATTTTTCTAGTGACAATTTTTATTTTTTTGTAATTATCTTCGAAATGTTAACTAGTGAGTGTGATGTGTTATTTTTAAAACTCAGATTATAAAATAAACGTATTGTCTTCATTCGGTAATTGTGTTTTAGTCACTTAATTTTAACAAACGTGATTCTCTTGTAAACTTGCTGAATGTATAATAACGATAAATTTTATAATGTGGCTTGATGCTATAAAGATTTTGGATAGCAACTTTATAGAAGCATATCAAAGATAAAGCTTTTTCATTCACTTCAATAAAAAAAATTAGTCATGAATCCAATCCAATTCCGTCTGCCTGACCAACGCATTCCAAACATTCCAAACGAGAAAAGGACTGAACGACTAGTCTTTCGAAACTTGAATTGCCTATAAACCACCTAGCGACGGTAGACGTGGAGAGACTGGATTTTCTCTTGTGTCGTTAGAGTTCTGACAAATTTTCTCATCACTAGACCCTCAAAAAAGTCACAAACAATAGATGATTCATGGGATCACAAAACAATAGATGATTCAGTTTTTTTAGTTGACAAAAAATGAACTTTCTCGAGAAACCTTGTTAGTTTCCACTAGCTTCCCATTATCGCGTATTCAAAAATCCAAACAAAAAATTTATTAGTAACAATTAGAAATGATGACTGTTAACGGAAACGTGATGAAAGTTTTAAAACGTCAAAACTGATTTTCTCTGAATAAATGTGATAACATTTGAAAGAAACCAAAATTAGGGTCAGGATCTAAATTTACATAAAAAACTAATCAGACAATGATAAACACGGCGTATAAGTTTTTTGGAAAATGAAAAATTGCACCTCCAGTCAATCCAATCAAAATCACGTCGATTATCAATGATAAAATCAAAATGCATAAAATCTATTTATCAGGCAATGATATATACAATAATTTCACTCTCTTTGACAGTGAAATTTTTGCGGAATTTGAGGCCAACAAATGTGAGGTATACTGTAATGAGACTCAATTTCACACTGGCAAAGCAAAAAGAGATTAAATGATGACTGCAGATGTTAGCAGGAATTCCAGTCAATATTAAAATTATTAATTCAAAGACCTAATTAGAAAATTAAACTTTAAGGATCAACAAATATGACAAAGATTTTTTGTAATTCATAAGACTTTGGTATTTTAATCTCATTACTTAAAATTATTATTAATGACTAACTTGTCGGGATCTAATTCAGGGTCAAACATGTAATTAGGTTATTTTATTTAATTTTTAAATTAGTGGAAATAATTTAAAAAATATATAATAAAATAATTTTAAAAAATAAAATATAAAAGTCTCTCGATTTAATTCAAGCCAAAGCATATTACAAATTAAATGAATGTATAGACCAAAGGCAACAAACTTGCTTTGGAACGACACATCAGTGAGATTCATAGTCCACTTATTTACTTAGGAAAGAAATACTATTTGTAACAATGACACGAATATTAAGTAAATATGGCACAAAAAATATACAATTAACCCTAAAAGGGGAAATGCCTTATCTGGGACGCCACCTGTTCCGACACTTTCTCCGCCAAGAATCTAATTGTCTCCGCTGCGGAACCGGGCTCAGTTGCAAAGCAGGCGGAACTAACAAAACAGAAAAAGTACCGGGTCCTGGCAAAGAATCACCAATTCACTGCAGTCGCGGTGGAAACCTCTGGAGTCATCGGCCCGCAGACGCTATCGTTTCTCCGCCGCCTTGGATCTAAGCTTGTGGTTGCCACGAAAGATCCCAACGAGTCGATCAGACTCTTTCAAAGGATCTCATTGGCCATCATGCGCGGGAATTGCCAGTCGATCCGCTGCGCATTTTAACTCTTTTCTGTTGAACATTACATTGGTTCAATAAAATGTTTTGGAAATTAACCCTAAAAGTACTAGCAGTTAAAGTTTTTTAACTTTCTAAATGTATTTTTTGATCTACTTTATCTTCTTCGTTTTAAGATTGATTGATTTTATTGAGATCAAACACGAAAAAATGTTCAACATTCTTACAGGGCTTGTGTTGTAGATTCTATCAGGTCAAAAATGATAAAGATTGTGTTGAGACTAATAAAATAGACAAATACACTACTTCGATGAATTTTAGCTTAAGTTCAGGGCCTTTAATACAAAAGAAATGCAACTTTAAGTTATTTTTTGTAATGTAGGTGTCATTGTCATTGAAACTCATTATTTCAACATTTATTTTTGTGGCTGGCCGGGTGTCTCGTGGGTATGCGGAAAGAAAGTCAAGCGGAAAAAACGTCAAGTGGAAAAAAAGTCAAGTCCGTAAGCGGAAAAAAAGTCAAGTGGAAAAAAAGTCAAGTCGTCTTTGTTTACTTTATATTGTATCTTTTTCGCAATAATAGCAACTTTTAATTTTTAACAAATTTTTTCAATACTTGACTTTTTTTCCGCTTTACTTTTTTTCCATTTTTGAAATTTATTCCCTTATAAATTTTCGAAATTTAGCGCAAAACGGAAAAAAAGTCAAGTTCGTTAACGAAATTACGGACTGTAATTTCATTTAAATGTTCTGCCACAGCACAGCTAAGCAACACGTTGTGAAAATAAATTTTAAAAGCTTGGTTCAGAATATCGGTTTTTTAAAACTGATATCACTTGCAATTGTATGCGCAAACTTTTTTTCGTTCGCGTTAGCTTCTCGCCTGCCGAAATAGTTCGCTTCCTTTGTTTTATCTATTCTGTTTCATTTCTTCCGGAAAATAAATCACATAAATTTTACAAAAATTCTTAGAGTAGTCCAGATTTTCTTTATTTTTAAAAATTTTTAAATATTTAAAAAAGATTTTTATTAAACGTGATGAAAGGATTATTTAATTCGAATCAAAAGAATATTTAATATTCCATGCAATTGCTTGTAGGGTTTCTCCTATTGTCTTTTTTCTGTTTTGGCGATCCAGACATATATTTAGCAGCCTTTGTTGTCGATCGAGTGTACTCTTGTTTTTTTTGTCGTAATTTTTCTTCCGATGGAATCCTGGTCAATAATTTTTTCGTCATTTTTTCTTCTTTTTGAAAAGAAGATATAATATTCCATATCGATGGATGACGATATCCCGTCAAATTGTATAATTTATTGTTCCATCCTTCACAATAGTTGTTTGTTCTTTGATCATTATTGAGCGTGGCTTCATACACATTCCATAAAATTGGAGGGAACAATGGAGAAATGTGCTGTATTCTAACAGATAAAGGGTTTTCTTGTTTATTTAAGCAACGATAATAACCACGAACATATGTTCGATCAAAATAATCTACTATATATTTTGAATCTGGAACATCTTTTGGTATATTATCTATTAGGAATTCTATTCCTTCTTCCAGATCTTGAATGGGCAAAAACGCAAGAGCGTCTATCATAGCGCAAAAAAAGTTGAAGTTAATATTTTCTTTATATTCTTTTACTAAATGCAATTCTTGAATTTTTCCAGGTTGACTGCCTTAGATGATAATAACATCCTCTAATATGTATTCGTCTCCCAAATACTGCAAGGACAGCTCGAAATACCGAATCTTCAAAGTCTGCCATAATAGTTTCAAGACAAAATTCCAAATTCAAATTATGAATTGCATTTTGAATAGTCTCAAAAAATTCTTCGTAAATCTTTCTTGATTTAGAAGGTAATATTCCATAAATAACTGTAATTGGACTGGAATTGAACTCAATTCTGATAAAATATATTTGCTTGAATATGCATGGTGCCATAGAGAAATTTCCATCCATATACCATACTTTGGAATTTGCCAATAACGTTAAATTAGTATTGGTGCTGAATATTAAAAGTCTATCGTTTCTTCTTGATTATCATAAATTAAAAAGTTTTCTGAATCGGACCGGACCAGAGTTGAAGTTAAAAAAAATGATGGAATATCTTCTAGATCTAGAATTTTTTTGGAATATGTAGAGACAAGCGTTGATTTCTTATTGTTCGCTTGAAAGAATCTGCAGAAGGGAGAGAGAATTCTGGATGATGTATCACATTGAGAAACAACATTTGAATAGATTTGTAAGGGATTCTCTTGGCTCTTTTTTGCAAGAAGTTTTGCCTTGTTGCACAACTTCGTCAGTTTTATTTGAGTTTCGTCTAATTCGTGATTGTGAGAGGTTCCTTCTTTAGGAAACTCAAAGTTATGATCTGTTCTTAAGCTTCCTCTGCATCCTTGCGAAGACTTTTTAACACAATTAAAAATTATATAATTTTTTGTTGTCGAGTGCCTTGTATACATATAACCTTTGAAACAAATTTTTTTCCTCCTTTGTTAGATGATATTATCTCCATTTGTCACTTATTTTTGCGGCATCCATAATATTTAAGATACAATATGCATAATATTTAAGATCAAGGCGTAAGATTAAGCAAATAAGTCAGGCCACTTTTATTATTACTTTGAAGTTCTTAAATTGATTTAGGAAAAGCGATTATTTTAAGACGGAAAATAAGTCAAGTTCGTTAACGAAATTACGGACTTGACTTTTTTTCCGTTTTGCGCTAAATTCGAAAATTTATAAGGGAATAAATTTCAAAAATGGAAAAAAAGTAAAGCGGAAAAAAAGTCAAGTATTGAAAAAAATTGTTAAAAATTAAAAGTTGCTATTATTGCGAAAAAGATACAATATAAAGTAAACAAAGACGACTTGACTTTTTTTCCACTTGACTTTTTTTCCGCTTACGGACTTGACTTTTTTTCCACTTGACGTTTTTTCCGCTTGACTTTCTTTCCTACAATCGTCTCGTGAGGCCTTTAATTAGCTTAGCTATCTTTTTACTTTTTGAAAGAATATTATATGAAAAAAAAAATTTTGTGGCTTTTCTTTGAATTTATAGAATTATCAAATGACCTTGATTTTTGAAGGTATCTCGATTTAGTTTAACTAAAACCATTGATTAATGATTGACTTTTAAACAATATTTTTGCAATCAACTTTTTCGTACAAAAAATATTTTTATGTATTTAGATTATTGACCGATCAGATCGATCTGGACGGTGAAAATAAATACTAATTTGGGAAAAATCAAACAGAGATGTAAAATAGGAAAAACCGAAACTATCAACTTAACCAGTTAGAACGGAGAACAATCAAAGGTGTCCCTGTCTTGCATTATCGGCCTTCGTTTTGGACGCAACGCGGTCGGCAGCCAAACTAAAATCGTCGAATTTGTTTCCGAATATTGCCAATTTAGAATCAAAAAACAATAACGGATCCATTTTTTGAGATTATAAAAAAATAAACTTTCGCAAAAAACTATGTTGGCTGACCATTATCTTAACCAGACAATGCTAAACATGAAATACAAATTATTTGGAATATGAGCAATTTCTTCTCCAATTAATCTAATCAAGGCCAAGTCCCCTGAAGTAATTCGTTCAACAAAATCGTTGATTCAAAAATTCAGTTTTTGTAACAATGATTAGTCAGTATTATTTATTTAGATTATAATTTATATATAATAATATAATAAATACATTTTTTTAATTAATTTAAATTGTTAGTGTAGTTATGTTCTCTTTGTTTGGATTTGCACAGGCATTTTCATTCTTCTTGAATGCTTTGTGTATATTGGACGACAAGTATTTCATTTCAAAATGTATATATATAATTCAAATATTAGTTCGTTCTCCAAATAGTCAGTCAGTTATAAATCAAATCATAAAATACGTAGAATCAACCAAAACTGTGATGAAATGTAATTTATATATTCTAACCACATTTAGTACCCCTGATTGTCATAAACGTAATTTCAATTCTTTTTACTTTACTTTTTGATTAATTAAATATTTAATAAATTGTTTTATTTAAATAAATTATTTTCTGACGTGTCGCTTTGTGATGCATAATTTTGTGACTCGAGTGAATACTCTTTTTACTATATTTTCCTATACAAGTATTGCCTTGTCCTTTGTCTACTATTTGACCTTGTGGAATGCCTCATTTGCCCCTACCACAAATTTATCTATCAATTCTATAAAACTGTAATTTCGGAAATATACTCCTAGGGTTAATAAAGTGTATTGGAGTGACTTTTTTAGTCTTAATTTTAGCACAAAAGTCGATTTTACCAACGTTTTTAGCCATTGGAATATAAAACAAGTATTTTTATTTGTCGTGGTGGAGTATCGGACTCCTCAGCATGTAGACTGTTTTGACTAAATACGTGTTTAGGAGATTAACGAATTTACTATTTGGGACAAAATCCTGACGAGAAAAGACTCGCATGTTCTGGATTTATCTGGAATATTCTCGAAATATGAGTTGTGGGATAACTTTGCTGATCTTAGGTATTTTTGTCATTATTTTGTAGGGGAGTGGAGTTGAATGTCAGTCTTCGTTGGGAGGCATTTCCTTACACTGGATTGGCGATTTATTCTCAGCAATTTGAAAAGTCTTTTTCTTCTTTTCCAACTCTTTTGTCGGCTCGTGTCTGATTATATTAATTTCTGATTTTTCGTGTAATTTAAATTGTGGAAATAAAATTTAAAAAGTTATTTTTGACACAGTATTAGGATTAGAATTTAATAACTGAGTTCAAATTTATTCAATTCATTTTAAAAACTTTTTTTTTATTTGGTATTTTCAAAGATCGCGGGGGAGTGCGCCTCTATGAAAAGTATATTTTTCAATAAATTTAATGCTAGGAAATACTTATAAGTGAGGCGGTTTAGCTAATTATTATCAGAAACTGTTTTTTAATTACTAATTTAGTAAAAAATCTTAAATCAAGAATGTGACATTAAAAATAAAACTTTGTTTCTCCGACGTGTGTGGCATTTTTGAGATGAGATTTTCTACTAAATAAATATACTGTCCTTCGAGAATGTTGCCTGAATTGAGTACTCACAAACGCTTAGTTTTAAACTAATATTTATTTTCCAACTTTAAGTATCAGATTTTTAGACCACTTATGGTCAAATATTTTAATATTAAATTACAACAATTCAGCTTAAAATTTTTTCTCAGATGGTTATGTAAATACAAATCAATAACTATTTATTAGAAAACTTATCAGAAAGTCAATACATGGACTATCCATTTAACGGATTTTTGAACCATTATTAGGTGGTCAAATATTTGCCATTTCATAAAATATTAAAATACACAATTCACTTTAAAATGTTATTATCGAGTGTGTAAACACAATCAATCTATTAATTATTTTACGAAAAAAAAGTCAATAAAAATATTCATTTTATGAAAGTCAAAATATTTGTTTACATTTTTCCTTAGATAAATCAAAATCGGGTTTTTTGTTTGTATTAGTGAGTATTTAAATATATTTAACGAATATTTAAATAATCAACGGCTTCATGAAAATTTTCTCAAGAACAAACACTATCATTATTCACAAATATGGAAGGTTTTTCGTTATTTTTCGTTAAATTTATTTAACGAATGCTCAAATTTTATTTTGTTTCAAATGAATAGTCAGCTGTATGCTAGAAAGCTAACTCGTCCTACTATATTTACTTATTTTGTGAATCATCAGTCGTCATTTCACTCTATAGCAAGTGCACTTCTGATTGTTAAATAAATATTACAGACTACTTAATGATGCTTGATTTCAATATGCTAATTATATTGGAAATTCAGTAAGGTTATTCTAAGATGTGATGAAATTTTGGAACCAGCGTTTTAAACATTTTTATAGTGATACGTTAAAAGTGGTTAAATAGAAATATTCAGGTTAGTCGTCTTTTAAGAAATAAATTAATTATATAATCCAGAACAACTTCAAAAGCAAAGTTGTCAATTAACTAATTGTTAAGATGTTAATCCACTCTTTATCCACGGAAGATTAATCTCATCCTTTTAGAGGAGGAAATAAACACAACCACTCATTTATCCTTCATCACCAAATCAGTTAAGACTTCTTTATCCCCACTTTCTATATTGTCTTCATTCGAACGACTTGCTCCAATAATGAAGCTACTGGCTGAATTTATCGCTCTCAAATGGACACATTCAACAAATATTTATTCGTTGTTCCATTTTTAAATAACTACCGACTGAATGTAAGTTCTTGTGAGTCCCTCGAAATCGAGGGGATGTTTATAGAATTTAATCACAACACCTTCCCATGTTTGTACCAGTGTTCACATTTATTTTTTGACTCTCTAAAAATCATAGACGTGGCTTATTGACCCGCTATATGTAGAGGTTTTTCTGTATTCTTATTTTCATAGAAAAAAATAGAAATAGTGAAAATTTGTCTTTAATGTAAATCTTTATTTAAACATATATTAATTAATAAATAAAATTATAACACGTTTTGACAATGGTGTGGTGTACAGATTTTGATGTTTTAAATTCATACTTAACCGACAAAAGCTACATCGTAGGGTATAATAGATCCTTCTAAATGTAGTTACGAATTATCTTCCGCAGATTTTGCTGTTTTGGATTCCATCGCTAGTCAGACTCCCTCATCAAAGCACTCTCACGTCCTCCGATGGTACAATCACATCTCAGCCTTGTCCTCCCTAAAATCTAATTCAGAGTACGACTATAGCAACCTCAACGTCGAAGACTACAATCCAAAACTAAATATCAAAAAAGGTAGGAATATGTCAAAAACTCAGCCCCGACCGTTGAGAAGTCAATTCTGTCAATCGAAGTGAAGGGATGGGAATTCGATTCCGATATGGTAGATATAAACGAGCATGTCCGGTCTATAGAAATGCCAGGATTGGAGTGGGGACAATGTTGATCCTTGTTTTGATTTGTAGCTCAAATTGACAAAGGGCCATCTGGAAATAGTATTTTTGTGATTGCTTGTCTTGTTACTAATGATGTTGACACGTTTGATTTGACGGATAGGATACAAGAAAATGACGATTTGGTTTGTTACGATTTTTGTATTTTTTAGATTCAGTGTGCGGAAATTGTTTCTTTCCAGAAGTATTGAGTTCATTAGTTTGATTCTTTTTTGGCTTTTTATTAATAATAATTTGATTTAATTCATTTTTGGGCGATTCCTTGTGGTATTTTTAGATGTTTGAGGGACAAGAAAGTCACTCGAGCGAATTAATTGGTATAGGACATCAAGTTGGAGTGTTTGAAAGACCAAATCTGTTTTATTAGATAGGTTGTTGTCCAATAATTATTCAAACGTGAAATCGAGTTGTGCATTGCATAATTGGAGTTCTTAATGTGGGCTAATCGGAAGGTCTAGAGGACACTTTTGTTGATTTTAAGTAAGGCTAGGGAAGTGGGGTTTGAACAAGTTGTCTATAAGAATGTCCTCTGTCTGATAAGTGGGGTCGCGTCTTTTATTTGAGTAGGTAATTTGGCGGATATTGCTAAAATAAAGTGATCCCATTTTCTCTTTGCAAACGCAGATGAGTTTGTTAACCAGTGTTTAGTCAAAGATGTTGTTTCAACGGGGGTCTAGAAGAGCTATTCAGTCGTATTGGGTGATAGTTTCGCATATCCGTTTTCAAAGAAATGCGGGTTAAAAATGATAAAAGATGTCTTGAAGGGAAATGGACTGAAGTTCTGATCGACTTAAAGCTAGTTCTAAGTCTTAAAAAAATAAGCATTGTTTAAAAATGTTGAGCCAGAAACTTGTTTTTAAGTTGTTGAGTAATAATCGGAATATAGAAAGGCTTAATACCTCCTGATTTCACTTCAGAATAAAATACTCTCGAACAAATCCTGCTTCTAGAAAACAAAAGCAACTAACCTAAGAATAATCGCAATATTAAGAAGGGCTTAGAAATGTCTAAATTACCCGGAATGTGGAAAAATCGACGATAAAAATACCATTTTTATTTTTGTGTTTGTGAATAATAATATGTTAACGTTTTTTTGTCTGGATCGTTTGGAATGAGGATAGGAAATGCAAGTAAATTGGTGATAATGGAATTGCTTATGACAAAGCTGACCTAAAAAATTGAAAATTGACGACCTAAAAGTCAAACAAGGTTGATTCAGAATAAACGAAAGTTGACCAAAATTTAGACTTAATTTTATCGAGAATTGTAATCAAACACCTCACCGAACATGTAGTGGTCTGACATTAGAGTAGTCGTAAATTTTCGAAAAGAAAATAATTTTCATCTCTGTTTACAATTTTAGAATTTCATTCAAACTCATTCTTTTGTCAATATACATTTATTTTATAAATATCTTTCTTTAGATGAGTATTTTCCGAAAATTTTAAACTTCTTGGATAGAAAAGTTATTGAACTCAATATCACTAAGAACATCAACAAATGGAAAATCTTGATTCCATATTTCTTTTAAATCATTAACAACTGAGAAGTTCGGTTTGATTAAATAACCGTGGAATGAATCCGAATGTACCCATTACATATACAGGAAACAAATGTTTTATAATACGAATTTAAGCTCATAAAATTATTACTCGGTCTAATTGTAGTCGTCATAGTAAAGCGGTCTATAAGAACTCAAATTCAAGTAGAGTGGATCATGGCTCTTTGGGAATGAATCTATACTGACAGATGTGATCGAGTCAAAAAATTTAGAAAATGTTGTGTTTTGTGAATTTAACTATTTTTATACACAGTGTCATATATCATTGTTTGAGGTTACCATCCAGAACATATTTTGGATTTTGAATAATTTTTTTTTCTGATGATAAATTTAAAATATAAGTCAAACTGATGTCAAAAGATCTTATAATGTTCCCTCGTTGACTAAATTGTCCTTTGTATTGGCACAACTTGGCATCTGACGACCCATTTTAAGAAATTGATAATATATTTATAGATGATAAACGTATTGGTAAAGATTTTAAAAAAAATGGTTTTTTGACAAAGCATAGAAATTTAACTTAAAAAAGATATGAATCAAAGGATTAGTAATCTTTGAACAGCTCAAATTTTAAGGAATTCAGTAACTCAAAAAATTAATATGACGAATTAAAAGATATGCTTGTTGTTCATTTTACCAAAATCCAGATTTTTTTATTTTTTTTGGTGAGAAGGTTTTAAGAACGTCATCATGTAAGTTGGGGACATGCTTATTGTTCATTTTAACCAAAATTCAAAAAATAATTTTCAAATTTTTTGATGGGAAGATTTTAAGGACCTTATTACGTGAGTCGGGACATGGAAAAAATTTTGACATTTCGAAAAAAACGGTTTTTTTGAAGTTGCTGTATATGTTAACATTTACTATTTTATAACACCGTTCCAACTTGGAACTAAACGATATTGTCAAGGAACATAGTAATTAGCCCTTTTAAATAAACGTGTTAATTAAGTATATTGGAAATAAATTAGTATGTGAGTGCATCGATGTAAACAAAACTTTTGAGAATCACAAATTCTCTTTGAAGTTTTGGAAAATGTAAGACTTTTTTAGTAAACTTTTTTTACAAAATGAACAGAAGAAGAAAAAGTCACTCAAAGAATTGTTAAGAGTTTAAGGGTCAGCTCAACGACGTCGTATTGCGTATTGAATGGCAGTTTCCGCGGAACACGGTGACCAAGATTCGCTAAAAGAGCCAGCTCGTCTCCCTCCGAACGTTTGTTTTTGAAGAGATTCTCCTGCCAATGTCAGCGAGGAGTTTAGTCGCAATCTTGTTAACGATTCTTGAGGTTTCGAACGCAAAGGTGCAAACTCAACAGAGTCCGAAATACTGAAAATACGGTAACCTTGATCAGTCTGCTAAGAGAGGAGAATGTGTGACAGAGAGCGTCGGGGGCAAAAGAAATATAGGCAAGTTCGCATTTGCCGCCGTTAAAGGATAGGCCGATCTTGGAGAAAAGTAATTCTGTTTATGTCTTCCATAACGACCTCTGTGGTTCCACTAATCGTCACGTCATCCAGGTACCGGAAGTTAACACTGGACGAAAGGTTCCGTGCAATATGATCAACGGAGAGGGCAAACACTCTGCTGAATACTGCAGTCGTCAACTTGGAGAAGAGTAGAGTACGTTAGCTTTGCAATTGAAAGAGCTCTAAACATCGTACAGAAAGCAGGTGGTCCCGGCGAACGCAGTTAAAAGCGTTACTAACGTCCAGATTCACGATGAACTTGCAGTCTTCAGGCTTCGACTCGACAAGTTAGCGAGTGCCATGCACGAGAATTTTACAAACACCTTGGACGCCGTACTGGAAAGGAAGGAACAATCGTCGGCCTTCAGCAGGGCCGTTGATTCGACCAGAGAAAAGAAGCTCTCTGGCGACAATTGAAATGATGGCACGGACGATAGCAGGTCCTTTCCGGGTTCGTGGGTTGAAGAAAAAAGATCGCGGAGATGGGTGGGCTTTAGCCCATCTATTTGCTGCAGAGTTGATTTAGGACTGCATCACACAGAGGAGTTGGACGAAATTACGCGCACAGTCCTGAAGGAGTTTACTTTGAACTGTACAATATAAATGCACTTCTCCAAGAGACCGACGGCCATCAGATGTTGAACCAGTCTGTTTTTCGGGTGCCTCTTTACTTCGGGGCATGCGAGAAGAGCATAAACGGCTCTTCTTATAACGAAATTTATGATGTTGATAATTCCTAAGTGGAGAATGCCTTTAAGAGTGGGAAAAGGGCAGCTGGGAACAGTCAACCCTTTGAATTTGATTATATTGATTGTCAAATACGAAGACTAGTTACTACACTCAAAATACACATGATGCAAGGCAATAAAGAGCGGATGTACTTTGCAAGAGAGAGGTTGACATCAATTGCTTTTAAGAGTGAATTAATGCTGCTTTAGTTCTTCGAAACTCTGAAGAAAAAGTCAGCCATCTCTCTCAGGTTATCAAAAAACAGAAACCGCATATGGCGACGATCACCGGATTTTTCACTTTTAAATATCGATTGAAAATGTCGAGTTATGGGTGGATACATAAAAAGTAGCAGATACCCAAGTTCAGTTCAATAAGCCTGATATCTTTATTCGCGACAAATTGAAAAATAAGATTTCCATAATTGAAGTGGGAATTACATTACAGGAGAAATTCAAACAAACTGAACTAAAAAATTACATAAATACAATCTTCTGGCTGGAAAACTAAATATACTTTACAAAGCACATGTGAAGATTATTCCAATTGTGCTGACATGGGAAGGGGTGGTTTAACGTGTTACAAAGCCTATATGGAAAAATTATCTGTACAAGGCACGACAAGAACAAATATTGAGACACTTCTCATGAAGAAGACAGCAGAAAACATAATCGTGAAGCACTTCTCAAGAAGAAGTGATTACAGCAGTCACCCAGTTAGTTGAAATGACAAATAATTTTTGCAAGACCCCCCAGATAAAACAGATGGTCAAATTATATATGATTCAAAGAATGAAAGTGCAAAGTGAATTGATGGATAGTTTTCCGAATTTCTGGAGACCAGAATCAATGAATTAGTTAATTTCTCATCATGTTAAATTTTTAGTTTAGTTGTTGATATATTAAAAGTTTTTTTCGTATGTTTCGTGCTGCTTGTTATAGTGTTGCAGGATATTTAATTAGCACATATAATTTATCATTGGTTTATGCACGAGAAACCGGTCAGACAAGCTCGAAGAAATCTACGTGGGAATCTGAGTGGGACACCAAGAACTCCTACAAAGATCTAAAAAACTCAACATCCAAACGTTACATTTTTCTAATTCGTCACGGCAATTACAACACTGCAGGCCTTACAGACGAGGACCGCAGTTTAACACCAATTGGTTGACAATAACAAATTTACCTGAAAGGGAGAGAACAAGCCAATCTCACAGGCAAACGTCTGGTCGATATTTGCGGTAGAAATTTATTTTCTCTTGTCTCGTCAACAATGCAGAGGGCAGTCGAAACATCAAATATAATTGCCCAAGCACTCAAAATTAATCTCGACGATATTCCCAGACTACATTTATTAAGGGAAGGTCGACCTTGTCCTTACATTCCTCCAAACAACTCTCAGATCACTTTACAAGACATGGTGGATGGACATCGAATTGAGGAATGTTTTAAGGAGATTGTCCATCGAGCTCCTTCCACACAAAAAGAGGATTCGTTGGAGATTTATGTTTGTCATGCAAATGTGATTCGATATTTTGTTTGTCGGTTTGATGGATTTGTTTATTTTTAGGGCTTTGCAATTTCCTGCTGAGTGTTGGCTGAGGTTTTCTATTCCACATGGGAGTATTACACTACTTGTTGTCCACTCGGACGGGACTGTGAACCTTCCACTGTTTGGGGACAGTGGCCATATTCCTAAAAGTTGTTTAACTTACTAAACAATCTATTTTATAATAGTCAATCTTTAATCATTTTTCTGTAAAAATTAGCCTATGTCGGTTTAATTCCGGAAGGGGCTTTTTAATGGACAGACTCCACTTGTTGGTTGTGGATAAATCACGGCGAGCTCAAAGTCCGACGGTCTCTTAAAATGAGAAATAGAACAGATTATAAAAAGATCGTAATTTCATTTGAGAAGAGAGATAAACGTCTTGCAAATTTTAATTTCTCTTTTGTTTCTTACAGATAAAATGGCCAACGTAAAGACGATGTTTAGTAGATTTGTTATTTACTTTGGTACAAAGTATCACGACTATTCAAAGATAGATTTTGAAAAAATCATTTCTTTTCAATTAAAAATGTTAATAAAGTCATTTACATAACCAAAATAATTGACGGCATTGTTTTAGGTCATCGTTGTTTACTTGGTTCATGTTAACGAGTCGTTTTTTAATGATACGATTTTTATCTTATAAATGTCCGATTTTTCCATACGATTCGATCGCCAGAGATAGAATACAAGTACAATTAGTGACCGGCATCCACTAAGCCAGGGGTCGGCAAATATTTTTTATAGAAAAGCCAATTTTTGACATTCTTGAAATTTCGATAAATTAAAGAGCCATCGTTTACCACTTGTCCTCAAATCAAAAGTTCAATAATAATTAAGAACTCATTGAAAGAATAAGTGACTGGGCAGTCAAAAAAGCCGTTTATAGCTTTAAGACCTAAAGGAAGTGTTGAGACACCGTATTTTCCCGATTTTAACATAAAATCGAAAAATAACACGAGGGTAATTTTGGACCAAAAAATCTGGAAAAACGCAGTAATCGAATATAAAATTTGCGGCTGACGAAAATCAGAAATCCAATCCTTCAAATGAGGAGTCCGCAAGAGAATTTTCAAATAGTCTCTGTAGATATTCATCTCTCTCTTTGTCTTCCTCTCATCCGTCTTCTCATAAATCATCCAAGAATTCTATCAACTTCCACGCTTCCTTCATCCACTTTTCCCACAACACATCATCCTCGGTACCTTGATGACTTTTCTTTTTAAAATTTGCGTGTTATAATGGAGAAATATCAGGACAAATAAAGAAAACTTATGAAGCCCTCAGTCAAAAGTTTTTAAAAAAACAAAAACTATTTATGATCTTAAAAAAAGCAATAAAATCATGTAATTTCAAACTTTAAAACAAGAGAATTAAAGTAGTTAGTAGAAATGTTAATGGTGTTATTTCTCAGTGCCAAAAAAGTGAATTTGTCTAAATAGCAAACTCACAACCAACCCAAAGAACATTTCATACAAATTAAGAAGGAAACAGACAATCACAAAAGTGGCCACAAACCCTACAATAATATAGTCGGACATTCCACGCACAAAAGCAATCGTTGTATGTTGACAACCTTCCTTAAAAATAAAATTAAATAACCCACCAAATATTTGGATTGCCTTTCCATAAACCTTCGATAGGATACCGAATTTGGGACTACTCCATATGGATATTTCTTGCCAAGTTCTGCTAGTTTTTGGTGTTCGGGCAAATGGTCAAATTCCTTTGTGCTCACAATTTTGATGGGGGACCCTCCGTTTATTCTGAATTCGCCGAGGCTAGGAGAACTCTCCGGAGAGCTGATCACTGTGGATGATAAACATTTTTTTAATATCTAAATATTTTAGTAATTTCAAGGAAATTAAATTTATATTAAAAATAGGTATTACAGTATTATTCGACGGTTTTAACTGACGTAGTAAACTCGACAACATCAAATATATGTCCTAATTATAAATTATTTAAATTAAATAAGAAAAAACATATCATTTAATTATGTAAAGTTTAAATTTTATTAAATTAAATTTGTCTCCACTTTAGACTATAACTTATTCCTACTGTCCTATAAAATAGGTAATATTCCTTGATTAATTAACCTCATTTAAAATAAATCGTCTTTTAACACTTAATTGTAATTTAATTTATTTTAATTAAAAAATACGATTTAAATAAAATTCATAAAAAATAAATTGTAATAAGTGGGAGAAGTAGGTTGTCAATGTTATCCCCCAGCCATGCCCCCTCTGCATAGGCATTAACAAGTACCCCAAATAATATTCTCCCGTTAATAATTTCCCCACGAAATAATAAAAACATAAATTGTGCCAAAACACTGGCCACAACTCCCTCCCAAGTCTTCCCATTCGAGATCCACGTCCTCCCAAAACACTTCCCTCCAAATGCAGCAAAAGAGTCCCCAATTCCGAGCGAAAGCACCCCAGCAAAGTCACTCACTCCACCACCAGTCCCCTCACTGAACGGAAGAAACGTAAAAATATTAAGTCCAAAGAGCAAATAAGCATGAGTAAGCACAACAGTGCCTCCTTCCTTTGAGTTTGTAAAGGAATCCATGACTTGACTGACTTTGGTATATCCCAGTACTCTCAGAACTTCCAATTCCACCACAAAAATAACTCCAAGGACAACACAGACCTCTAAAAGGGGCTTGCAATAGTCCAGTCCACTCACAGTCACAATCAGTCCAAGAAAATGAAAGAATTTACGATGAATACACGTCACTTTAATATTCTTCAAATGGACAATCAAAGTGAACACAAAACCAACCAGAAATAGGCCAATCCAGAGAGAAATTAAATAAATCTACAATTATAATAATGATAAATGACACATGGATTGGTTTAATGAGTGGACTGTATTTTAAATGTATGGAAAATGCCAGTTTATATGTCGAAACAGCCACAAATGATGAAAAAACAGCACAAATTAGTCGTGAATGAGACCAAAGGACGAACAAAACAGTCAAATAAAAAGCCACCAACACGAATGCCTGCTAATTAAATGCCTAGAAAGACTAATTTAAGTTCATTTGTCCCAAATAATGTGAAATCGATGAGTAAATAACGACAAAAACCGACCAATTTAATTACAGTGCGACTCTACTGGTTGAAAACAACGCAAAACTGAACGAATAAATGCAAATAGCCACTCATAGACAAGTTGTATGACCACACAACCCTCAACTATGGAAAATGTGAGGGGAAGGAGTTGGAAAATTGTGGTAGAATATAAACAGTAGGCTAAACTGCACGTTATTTCGACAATTGGATGGTCTAAGTGTGAGTTGAGTGTATATACCATAACATACTTGAGTTGTTAACATTAGGAAATAAGCAATTAGTGATGTGAGGTGGAATTTAGAGCAATGAGAGACAATTCCAAAGCAATGAAATGTGGAGATTAAAGTGAGGGGGATACTCACTGGTGGGTTAGTGGATAATTAACCTTCCTTTCCTGAAATATATCTGATAAGTCGGAATGCAGGGATGGTCATAGACAGGAGAAGAGTCTTGACTGGATAATCAGTCTGTCCAGATCGTAGTAGACTCATCACAAGAATAAATAATTAATTACAACAACGAACTAATCCGTTTATTTATATTTATTTAAATTAAATGGACGCAGATTTTTGAGGATTCATCGCCAAACCGGCAGTTTCAAAAAATTCCGGACTGTTTTCATCATTTCTAGAATCGTATTCTCTTTATATGCAAGTAGTTTAAGATCGTCCACAAAGAACAAATGATTCGTCGAGTAAGTCTCCATATTAGGGTCACTTTGGTTAATCAGCAATTTTGGAAATGTCTCATTTAATATTCGACATAACGAAAAATTGTTGGGATAATGAGTCCCCTTGTAGGATTTCTAAACCAAGTTCTACAAAGCCAATTTTTTGTTGGTCAATTTGGAGGTTTGCATTCCATCTTTTAACAATATTCTTCACAAAGTCCGTTATCCACGAAGGGATCCCTGAACACTCTAGCACATGGAGTAAAAAGGTATGATCGATAGAATCGAATGCCTTCTTGACATCAATCCATACTGAGTAGAGCTTTCTCGTACCAAATTTCTCTAAAAAATAGTGAAAAGCAAGAATTCAAATGACATCAAAATGATTTAAAATTAAGAAAAAGATCATATTTTAATTCGTCAACATTTTTCAAATTCTCAATTGTATTTATATCAGGTGACTGGGATTGGCAGTCTATAGTGTTTTTATATTTTCTTTATCGAAATAATTCATGGTTAGCTTCGCTGTATGACACGGTGCATTATCATGTTGAAAAACAAAGCCATAAGATCAATCTTTCAACTGAGCTATGTAGCCTGTTGAGTATAAGATTTAAATATTTTGCAGAATTCAACAAAAACTAATTTTCAAACGCCGCTAAAAAAAATCCTCATACCATGCTGCCTTTTTTTGTTAAGTAAAATTTCAGGCCAAATCAACCTGTTCCAAATTTCACTGTTGAAATATTTTAAGTTGTTCACGGCTTTTTTGTTTGTTCAGGATCACATGAAAAATGCATTCTTCAGAAAAAATTGTGCTTTCCATTTGTCATCAGATATGATAAGAAATCTTCATTTGTTCAAATCTTTTTTAGTATTTATTTGCCTTATATTCAAAAATGGTGCGAAGCAGGAAATTAAAATGACATTCAGTTGTGTCAACAATGTCGACCCCAAATGTCGAAATCAGAGTTGACACGTCAATTATGACTGAAACGAAAGTTCAATTCAATAAACCTGATATCTTCGTTTATGACAAGAGGAAAAGAGAAATTCATTTAATCGAAGTGGGAGTTACCTCGCAAGACCGTTTAAAGCAAGTTGAAGTGGAGAAATTTCACAAATATGACCTGCTTGCAAACGAACTGTCGGTTCTCTATGAAGCAAAAGTGAAGATTATTCCAATTGTTTTGACATGGGATGGAGTTGTCTCAAAGTTCTTTAAAAGTCATATGGACAAGTTATCCATTGAAGAAGGAACGAGGACATACATCCAGTCGGTTGTGCTGAAGAGGACTCTAGAGAGTATGCTTATTGAACACAGACATGGGATGAAGGTAGACAACGAGGAGTACGCCTCTGCCGCCAATCAACTTGCGGAGCTGGCATGTCGTGAGGACACTCAATTAAACAATTACTTTGACGCAGAAATGGAAAATGATGAGAATTTTGTTGCAAACTCTTCTTCAAGCGAAGAAGAGAAATCACTGACGATCTGGATTCTTAAATAATTTAAGATAGAATTTACATAATTAATTCTTATGAACATTTTAATTTTTGAGTTCAAAAATGGCTTATTTTCTTTAACTATAGCATTCTCGTAAAGATTTCTTATAATTTTGGCTTGCTTATTGGCCGCCTCGCAACCATATTCCGGTGCATGGCTTACAGCAATCCCTATGGCGTCAATCGGCACCTTAATGGACAACGACTGTGTAAGGATTTCCGTCTCTCTCCGCCTCGGACTTCCCATTTGCAAAACACACCAGTGCCGCTGCGGTTTAAGAGTGGACTCATTTGGCCATCATCCCCTCTCTCCTGCTCACGTAGTGCCGGACGTTTCCCACGACACGCCGCCATCAACGACACCGTGAGCCGTGCCCTAACGACGGCGGGGTTTCCTAATGACTCGAACCAGTCGGGCTCGACAGAGGCGACGGTAAGCCCCGGATGGCATGTCAATCTTCCCGTTTGAAAAGGGGAAATGCCTTATCTGGGACGCCACCTGTTCCGACACTTTCTCCGCCAAGAATCTAATTGTCTCCGCTGCGGAACCGGGCTCAGTGCAAAGCAGGCGGAACTAACAAAACAGAAGAAGTACCGGGTCCTGGCAAAGAATCACCAATTCACTGCAGTCGCGGTGGAAACCTCTGGAGTCATCGGCCGCAGACGCTATCGTTTCTTCCCGCAGCCTTGGATCTAAGCTCGTGGTTGCCACGAAAGATCCCAACGAGTCGATCAGACTCTTTCAAAGGATCTCATGGCCATCATGCGAGGGAATTGCCAGTCGATCCGCTGCGCATTTTAACTCTTTTCGTTTTTAGCTAAAAAAAATGGATAAAAAAAATTCTTTATCAAGAAATTGTTTTATTTGCTCGTTTCGTCATTTCATTTGAGATCTCTCAATGTTTTTGTCGGATTTTTTAATTCTTTACGAATTCTTTAAAATCATTTCCACTAAGTATTTTTAGCCTTCCAGATCCTGGTTTCCGATGGATATCTTCCATTTGCCAGACACATGAGGGATACAGCGTTAATGTGTTTCGTTGATGTCTCGTGGTGGCTGCATCCTCCATTCAGTCGCTCATTGATTGCCCTAAAATCTATTGCAATACTTGTTACGTGATTCGCCCCCGTAGCTGAGAGTTTGTGTTTGGGACACATGCTTTCTAGTGGATTTTTTAGTCACAATTGTCTGGAAATAGGCATGAGTTGAATTTTCAATTTTTAAAGAGTTTTGTTAGTGCTTGTAAAACTTGGATACTATTCTATCCCACGTGAAAACCAGTGATATGACGTCTACTTTTGCACCGTGGATTAACTTCAATTATCTTGCGAAGAGATCGTATTTATGTAATTTCCTGACTTCCATATGCTTTAAAAATTATTGAGAAATAATTCCAATTTTGATGTTCCGAACCTTGTCGTAGACAAAATTATCCAGTTTATTCTTATAGACTTTAATATCCGTTTTGATTGGCGTGTCCACCCGTATTTCAACCACCTCATTAAAGATAGTCGACTGAACAAAGTTATCTTCAACTTCCTAATCATAGCTAATCAACTAAGTTTTTCAAAATTACTATATTTATCAAAGATAAATATGATTTTGAATCATTTTTTGTCGAGGAGTGTAGTTTAATTTTGTTAAATTATACTGATTTGTAATAACAATGTGAAAAATTAGCATTAAGTTAGGGCAATTAGTGATTAGTGCAAAAATATCAATATTAGTTAAGAATGGATGATTCGAATGTAGGAATCATGTATTTTATGTTTATGAAAGAATCCTCTCCTCCGTGGATTTCGAGTATTTCGAGCGTTTCATGAATTAAATCTCCAATATTTTCCTTTTTTTGTTGCCCATAGTCAATTGCGTCCCCAATATTGACTAAATTATTCAACCAAAAGTTAAACGGTTAAAATTTTTAAAAATATTGAGGATTGGAAGAATCTGTCGATAGTAAGGGACCAAAGCCTGTCCCACCATTTCGTCCGACAAGACCAAATGCTGAATAACCTTCAAAGTAGTACAAATCACTTGGGGATTCCTCGTCTCAAGAGCACCTACAATCTAATTTATGTCCTCACTTTTAATTGGAAGGATCAACTGAGGGACAATATCTCTCACCATTCCAGCCCCGTGTTCTAACATGTCGTGGACTCCTTGTCTGGCAAAGAACTCATAAGGATGCTCAGTCTCGCTGAGGCCGTCAAAAAAGAGTGGCAGATAGTGCCTGTAGTTCAGCTTTTCTATTTCCACCTGACAATTAAATGAGAGAAACAACTTTCCAGGCGATTTTGTTGCCCTTTGTGTCGTGTTCGAGGGCAATGGGGAAGTCCCCTCGTTCGTAGTAGTAACGGAAAAGTGAAGGTTTTGCTTTCCGTTGTTTAAATGCCCCGGCTACTGGAGGTTGCTCGTTTTGTTTTAGTTTTTGAGAAATTTTGTTATTCTTGTAGCATAGCATTTGGGAGTCCTGGAAACCTTTTATTAATTAATATTATTTTTATTAAATTATTATTTATAAAAGTATATTTATTTTTTATATCTCTCTCTTAGGGGACTCTGAAGACATTATGCACAGAAAAATACTATCAATTGCCACATACAATAAGTTTATGAACATCTGGCGCCTAAAGAAGCTAAATTCAAAGACAAAACTTAAAATATACAACACATTTGTTGTCCCAGTCCTAATGTACAATGGATCGACGTGGGGAATCAGTAAGACCGATATGAACAATTTGGACCGATTTCATCGGAACCAACTGAGAAGAGTGATAAACATGCAATTCTCAAGGAAAATAGCAAATTCCACCCTATACAAAAGATGCAATTCGAGACCGATCTCTATGGACATCCTGGAGTCCAGATGGCGACTCTTTGGACACATATTAAGACTTGACAGCCTCACTCCGCCGAATATCGCGATGGAAAACTACTTTGCCCATTCCAAAGGAGACTTCCGTGGAAGACCCAGGGTCACTCTGGCTACCACGCTAAATGAAGATCTAGCTGGAATTAATAAAAAACTGAAAAATGGCGATGATCTCGACTCACTCAGGACGATCGCAACTGACCGGAGAGCCTGGAGACGCATGACCGGGAGAATTTCAATGGTGGCACAAGGAAAGCTTAATTAACTTATGACTTTTCCGAAAGTGCTTTATAATAATAATATTTTTTATATATCCACGTTATGTGGTTATTCAAAAAACCCGAGGATCTGCTTACGTCATTAATACGTAAATTAGGATTAAAATGCCTTTTCTCTTCAAAATGAATTAAATATAATTTAAAACTGTTAATCAACCATAAAATTATAATAATAAATATTTTTATTATAAAGAGTCACGGCAACGATGGAATCTGCCCTTGACAACTACAACACGTGGAAGACAGGATATGTCTTCCCGCCATCGAAAATTCCAGTGCCTAAAATCCCATAAAAATTCATTTAGTTAGCTGGAGAGAGACCTATTCCTCCATTATTTAAAATTGGAAACAAAACAATGTCGGGAAATTATTACTCGACCACATACCACACCAATTTTGACAGAAAATTCACTTCAGGCACAAACGCCGGGGGAAACAGCTACGGAAACAAATTATTATCCAAACCAACTGGCCTAAATAACGTGAATTACTGCAAATCGAAGGTTTCCGTTTATTTTGACCAGGTTGGGGGACCATTTGTTGATCAACCTTTTTCGAAAGACATTTCAGTGACACGGACAGATTTTGTTACTCCACGACCAATCGGGACATTGAAAGGGAAAGGATTGGAGCAAAGGGGACCTCTGGGGACGGTCGGATATGTGGTTGAAGACTACGGAACTACCACAGGAATGACCCACAGATCATTTTCACGTGACGAGCTAACATTGTTCAGAACTGAGTCGAGACCGACAAAAGTGGTAAGGAAGGAGAGTACAATTCGGCATATTTCTCGGCCTGTTTTGTCCTGGTTGTGACTCGGAGTGAGTTTGTAGTGCACAGGTGAGTGAGTATAGTCAGAATTATGTTGGGAGACAAATATCGGGAATGAGTATGCCGGAGGCTAATGTTCAGGCAGTGGGTTGTTGGTTTTGGTAGTTGATTATAGCCCCTTCTACAACACACGTGATGAGTGTTCCTCGAATGTATCAGACGGAATATCAGCAATATGGAAAGAATGACTAATTCATACTAAATTTGCTTATTAACATGCATTTTTTGGAATTTAAAATATAATTGTAAGATTAGTTTATTTAGTCAGATTGCTTGTGGAGCGTTCCGAATAATTTTCTCCCTTAGACGCGGTAGTTATGAGATTGCGGTTTTCTTGAGGTCTTTGGGTCATCATTAGGGAAAGTTTTTTTAGCACTTGAAACAAATTTAGCGTTGAAAAATCACAAAATCTAGCATTTATAATTAAAAAATTTAGCACTTATAACATTTAAATTTTATTTATTGTAATATAATAAAAAGGAATGATTGATATTGTCTGGACGGTGTAGGAATGTCATTTAGGTAAGTGTTGAAAAGTATGGAGGATAGGACTGAGCCCTGAGGTTCTCTATTGAGGAGGATTCATGTATTTGAGCGTTTTTGTTGAGTTGGGCATAACCTTGTCTCCCACTGAGGTAATTGGATATCCATTATTTTAAGTTATTATCAATATTTGTGTTTATGATTTTATTTGTTAGTGTGAGTCGCAGAATAGGGTCAAAACCTTAGCTTAGATCCAGAATGATTAATATTGTCCGAAGGGGAGGGTTTTTTTTGTTGAATCCGTTTGATATTGTTTGTGTCATATTTGTGAATAGAGTTATCGTTGAATGATATTGTCTGAAGCCATGTTGCTTTTTGCTAATTAAAAGTTTATGAGATATTCTGTTTAAAATTAGACGTTCCATTATTTTTGAGGAGGTACACAGAAGTGTGATTGGTCAGTATGATGGGTCGGCAGCTGGTTTATGTGGTTTTAATTTTGTGACAATTATCCCAATTTTCCATATTTGTGGGATGGTGTTGTTGTTAAAAGATTCATTTAGTATCGATGTGAGATATTTTAATCAATGATCACCCAGACCTTTGAGGTGGAAACTGCTAATGTTGTCGGGTCCAGTTGCATGGGATTGCTTAAGGATGGCAATTACGTTTTTCACTTCTTATTGGATGAATGGATTGGAATTGTTGTCAAGGAGGTATTTCTGTACTCGTGGTTTGTGTGAGTGACAATCTCGTTTGCGGTGGCTATGTTTTGAAGTGTTTCATCAAGGGATTGGCATGTTCTTTGTCAGTGGGTAGACCATTTTTAGATTTTATAGACTCATGGGTTTCTCCATTGTCCGAGTTGACGATTCTGTTTATTGTGTTGAAGAGTGTTTTTGTTTTGTAGTTGAGGGTATTGCCGAACTGACGCCAGTTTTTTTTACCTTTCCTTGAGTTTGTTAGATATCTTCTTGTTTAGCTCTCTTAGTCGGGTGGCAATATCCATGACGTATTGTGTTTGAGGTTGTCATGAGTTTTCATTAAATCTGCTATTTCCTTGGTGTAATTCGGGTTGTATTTCCTTATGTTCCCCATTGGATGTGTCTTCGCTGTTTTCGAGATAATATCGGTGAAAAGCTTGTTGGATTTATGTATATTTGACAGGCGTATGTCCCCGGTAATTTCCAAGAAAAATTGTTCGGTTCCGTTTTTATAGAGGCTCCATTTGGCTCTTTTGTAGTTTATGAACGTGTTATTGTTCGGAATGTTGATTATGGCATTTGTTTGTATTAGGATTGGTGTATGATCTGATGATAGTTCATTAATTGTATTCCATGTGGTATTTGATGTTAGGTTTGGAGAGCAGAATGAGATATCCAAAAGGTGGTGTTGTGGTTTGATTGGTATGGTTGGAGGGGGTATTTTTTGAGTTTGTTGAGGATGAATAGATTGTTTAATTATTCACATATTAGGTTTCCGCGAAAGTTGTTAGAGTTTGATTTGTACCAGGATGTGTTGTGTGCATTGAGGTCTCCGACAAAAAAGATCCATGGAAAGTTATTTTGTTCAATCCAAATAGGCATTCCGTGAAAGCCCATAACCACTTTTCTTGCCGAAGGCTTAGCAGGAATAAACAAAGTGGAGAGGATCTCGATGCACTACGAAAAATAGTAAATAACAGGAAGAATGGTAACAAATGTGTGGAAGGATACTAAACGTAGCACATGAAAATCTTAATTAGCTTATAATTTTCTGTTTTTGTAAAAAAATATTTTGTACATCAGAGGGCAGTTCTGAAAACATGATTAAAAACACATTTAAAGAGGAGCAATGACGTTTCTATAATTTAATTGAATATTATTATTTATTTTCTGTGTTCAAAAAATAGTGTTGCTAAGTAATTGAAGAGGGAAATGTCTTTCACTGACTCAGAAGAAGGGGAGGAAGAGCAGGGCCCAACTCTCGGAGTATTGTTCTAAAATTAGTCCCTCTAGTCTTACGAGGGGGAAAGAAATGAGAATGAAGAAAGACACGGTTACGGCAAGGCAATACTTCCCAATGGAGACACATACGAAGGACAATATGAAAATGGAAAACGAAATGGACGTGGTTTGTATAAGTAAGACATGTGCCTTATCAAATTGATTTAAAAATGGTTCACGCTATGACGGGGAGTATTTGGGGTCTCTAAAACACGGAGAAGGCACATTTTATTATCCAGACGGGTCTTCATACGAAGGTATCCCCTGTAAACTGATTGACAGGGCGATGGGCCAACGACCAGAGATTTGGATTGGGGAAATATTGTTATGTGAACGGAGACACATACGAGGGGGAGTGGTACTCCAACCAGAGGAATGGCCGAGGGGTCTACACCTACGCAGAAGGAGGGTCGAAATACGTCGGAATGTGGAAAGAGGGCAAGCAAGTGGGGTACGGAGAACTCATTCACCGGAACCACAAATTCGTAGGCAAATTCAACAATAATAAAGTATTATTCGAAAATATATATTCCCAATAGCCACAAGGAAGGGGCCGATACATTTTTGATGTCGGCTGTGCACAAATCGGTACATATGAGATCATCAACATGGTTGGATTACTTCTGTACATAGCCTAGGGGGACGAGGAACACCCAGAAGAAGAGGAGATCAATGTTGCCCCCAAGTGGAAGGTCCATTCCATCGAGAACTATTCTTCAAACACGACCACTGAGATTCCACAACCTCCTGAACAAATCATCGAAAGTGGAGTTTTAGACCAAGAAATCAAACCCGAGGAACCCGTAGTTGAGGAAGAGGATAAACCAGTCGATCAAGTCTCGGAGCCTCCCAACGAAGAGGAAATCACAGCAAATGAAGACAAGGAAGCATTGGAAGAGAACAACGAAGACGACAACATCACTGAAGATTTGGAGATCGTGGGTGTCACGACACATGATAATGAGGAAGAGAATCTCGAGCAAGTTGATGGAGATGAGGTAAATGGGGCGGATGAAAATGAGCCGGATGAAAATGAGCCGGCAGAACCTCAGGAAAGTGATGACAATTAACTAACAAATAACACATTTGTTGTTCGGAATAAAATAAGTATCATTACATTCACACTCAACCCTCTATTTATTGCCAGGACCGACCAAAATAGTGACAAAAAGGGAGGTGGTAAAAAAGGAGGTTTGCAATTTTTTGTTTCCAACTGGTTTATTAGTCAAAATAAAGAAAAGGTCAATCGTATAGTTAAAATTTAATTTACGTAGAACAAATAATTCTCACGATTTCGAACTGCGGCAGATGTTCAATCCAAGGCGCAGAGAAACTGCGATGCGGAGACATTTGTTATCCAGTAATGTCCCGACTGACGCCATTGGGATGGCTGTCAGCCAGGCTCCTGAATACTTTTGGGACCCTGCGAGCAGACAGGCCAGGCGGTGTTGATTGAGAAACACTTGAGGAGCACGAACTTGTAGTCGGAAAAAATTGTGTCCCATTGCCGTTGTTTGGTCAAATCAACAGAAACTTTGAGGCCATTAGCGAACCAGCATCTGACAGCCGAAGAGAACTCAGAGTCGAAGGGGGATTCAGAGACAGATTCTTTGTTTCCAACTGCGAAGAGATTAAATTTCGAAATCATCTTCTTTTAAATAAAGATAAGAGAATAAGTTTTTATTTGAGAACATTTTTAGGAACAACAGTTAAATAATTTATTAATATTTTTTTCTTTTTCTCCGTTCCTTGTTTACTATGTTTTTGATAGTTTTCAATGTAACTAGGAAAAACAGAATTTATTTTTTCGGTAAAAAAAGAAGAGCAGGAAATCATAGAGGAGGTAAATTAGAAAGGTTTGACTGTAAATTATTGACAAAAATGGTATGTAAATATATTTGTTGGCACATTGGTGTTCGTATTTTGGCTTAATAAATCGTTGATGTCCATCATTTATTGACTTAAACGTCTTTTTTATTAGAAAATGACTTTTTCCCCACAAATTTAGTAAGTCTTATTTAAGCAGGACTAAATTATTTGTTGTTTTTATATTTGTTAAATTATTAGAGAATATAAACCAGAGACATCCACGCAAGACTTTCAGAATAAGTTTAAAATATTAAATTTTCTAAAACTAAAATAAATCAATCAATTTGACCTTAAAAATATCTTAATTATCCTAAATTTTTTTATCCGAGTTTTATCGTGATTTTATTAGATTAGTTCTTAATAGTATAATTTAACAAACTGAAAATAAAAAAAATTAGTTCTTATTTATAAATGTTATGATTATAAAGATTTTATTTTTTATAGCGGCAAACTTTAATTTCCAGCGTGATATTTAGCATGAAAGATTATTTTGTTGCAATGCCTTCTTACAAGGGTTTCTGTAAAAGACTGCGTTGAATATCAAATTTTAAAAAATGCATTACATTACAAATTTCCTGAAAATCTCCCGAAGCACCCAAAATATAGACTTAAAAGAAGATAGAGAATTTTACTATTATCAATGACAGGTATTGTAAATTTCCAATAAATTTACAGATTTTATCTTAAATCAAGTGATCTCAAGTTAGTCATATCCCGCGATAATGAACCCGAAATGGAGCTTGTGGCGAAATCTTTACACGAGTTTTCACACGCAGAAGTGAATAAAATTGAATATGAATGTCGACAAAGATATTTCTGTCAAGAATGAGATTATCAAAAGATCTTTTCAAGTTTGCAGATTTTCGCGTCCTTTAAAATTTCAAGATTTTTTTAATTGTAGATTGGAAATATAAATCACCATGTGTTCGCTTCTTGTCCAAATCAACATTTTTAAATAGACATAATAGATCTGAAAAGATTTTCAACACTAAACGAAAATTTCAAATAGATTTTAACGGCCATTGACACTTATAGTAGGTTGGTTAAAAATTTTTTTTATAGATTTGCATTTGCACGACCACTCTGTAATAAGTCTGGTAAGAGTGTGTCAAAACTTAGGATCCTTGTTTTGCCTATATCGACCATGAAAATTTCTCCAATCAGACAATGTGTCTGAATTCAAAAATCAAGAAATAACATTTTAATATCAAACAAATTCACTGAAGGCCCATTAATCCTCGGACTCAAAGAATTTTCGAAATATTTAATCAAACGATAACTAGGAAGTTGTCAAAAATGATAGACAACAGTAAAAAAAGTGGGTTGATAAATTCGAAAATGATTTGTACAGTTATAACATATCTGTCCATTCATCTTCTAACGAATGTTTTTTCAAAAGATGTCGAGGAATAAAGGGAATAAATTCAATAATCCATGGTTATATTATATCACATTATGTCTTAGATAATTTAAGTGATTACTGTGTGACTTACGAACAAATGGAAGATTTTGTTAATTGTTCGACTACAGAATCTATTGAAAATTCATATAATTTGATTTAAAATCTATTCCCAGTCAGACAATTTGTTTCCAACTGCGAAGAGATTAAATTTCGAAATCGACCCAATTGATGAAATTTATTATAAGCACTTCGGAAAAGTCATATTAATTAAGCTTTCCTTGTGCCACCATTGAAATTCTCCCGGTCATGCGTCTCCAGGCTCTCCGGTCAGTTGCGATCGTCCTGAGTAGTCGAGATCATCGCCATTTTTCAGTTTTTTATTAATTCCAGCTAGATCTTCATTTAGCGTGTTAGCCAGAGTGACCCTGGGTCTTCCACGGAAGTCTCCTTTGAATGGGCGAAGTAGTTTTCCATCGCGATATTCGGCGGAGTGAGGCTGTCAAGTCTTAATAATGTGTCCAAAGAGTCGCCATTTGACTCCAGGATGTCCATAGAGATCGGTCTCGAATGCATCTTTTGTATAGGGTGGAATTTGCTATTTTCCTTAGAATTGCATGTTTTATCACTTCTCAGTTGGTTCCGATGAAATCGGTCCAAATTGTTCATATCGGTCTACATTCCCCACGTCGATCCATTGTACATTAGGACTGGGACAACAAATGTGTTGTATATTTAAGTTTTGTCTTTGAATTAGCTTCTTTAGGCGCCAGATGTTCATAAACTTATTGTATGTGGCAATTGATAGTATTTTTCTGTCTGTCATAATGTCTTCAGAGTCCCCTAAGAGAGATCCGACTTTTTTTTGTCTTCTCCAGGGCTCATCATGAGTTCGTTCAGATCGAATAAATTTCGTATGTTCAGTTTTATTGTGGTTGATTGTTAGAACCATTTGGAAAAAATATCTGGTAATGTTTCGATAATAAATCGAAGGGTTTCAGCATCATCAATACGAAGTCGACATCCAGCATATATTATTTCGTTGTATTTATGTTGTCCACAAGAGGCCGAAAGTCTCTGAGTGCTGCCTCTAATAGACGAAAAGAGACTGGGGACAGCGAATCGCCTTGTGGTAATGCCCCGTGATGTGTAGAAATAGTTTGACACATTTTTACCAAGTTTGGTTGCTAATTGAGTGTTCTGAAGAACATTAGGATTATTCTGATGTCGTCATGAATTTAAGAAGGTCATAAGTATTTCCACAAGTTTAGTTCTGTGAACAGAGTCGAATGCTCTGGACATATGAAAATTCAAGTTATTAAAAAGCTATGAACAGGAGAATAAATGTTTATAATAGTAAGTATACTTTAGCGTGCGAGATGAAGTACCAATTAAAAAAATTAATAAATAAATTCGGGTTAAAAATGACTTTGGAACAAATCGACTGGATAAGTTTGAGTCTCCGTATTATTCTGCTGCAAAAATAATAAATATTTTATCGAATAATCGCGTTGAAGTAGTTTTAAACATTTTAATTTAATAGAAAAAAAGTTTGAAAGAAGAAATATAGACTGTACTAATGACTAAGTTAAAAAAATAGTTAGCTAAATCCGCTTCCTTCGCTCGCTCGGCCGACGGATTTCAAGGACTAGCCACGATCCAAGAGAGTATTCTTGGCTCCTGGAACGTCTGTCGATTGCTGTGATCCGAGGGAACGGCTTCGCCATTCGCGAGGCTGGCCGGGTGTCTCATGAGGCCAGTAATTAGCTTAGCTGTCTTTTCACGTCCTTATTGTTTTAATAAAAAAAAGTTAGCTAAATTTTGTTTTTTGTGGTTTTACTATTAGTTGGGTTCTGTCTTTAACAGAATAAATGCCATCCTTTGTGATCTTGGTTACAATCCTTTTTACCGTAACTGAAGAGTGGACCTCATTTCGCTGAGAAAAATCCCAAATTCTTATTTTGGACAAAGCTTGTATCAATCGGAATCTGATTAAATAAAACGAGGCACAATTCGCGAGCAGTCTAGGAATGCACTATAATCACACTCGCACATTTGACTATGTTATGTTTCCAATTACTGACTCGTATATAATATGTCGCGAGCGCAGTGTGAGCCCGACCAATCAAATTCACTCAATGTCAAATTAACTTATTTTATTAATAGATCAACAAAAATTATTATTTCTAACTGTTATTTAGCTTCTTGAGTCGTTTGGCATGTACTTTCATCAGTGATTCATCACTATTTTCCACATTGACAAATTTGTTAGATAACTTTGCAACAATAGTGACTGTATCTCCGTATAATTGTTCGAACCTGGTTAATCTCAAGGAAAGATTCGTCCCATAATCTTTTTGAATGCGAACCTTTTAAGTAATTATAAAGTAAATATCTTACACATGCACTCCCATCTTCCTCTTCATTCTCTTATAATACGGAAAATTAATTTTGGGAAGTTGAAATCGAATTTATCTTTAGTTGAATTAAAAACATTTACTGTTAGTTTCGAGAGTGTATTGTGTCCTTTACTGGAAGACTTTTCCGGTGGGTATTTTGTGACGGGATCCTGGTCGTTCTTACGGAGTCTGATATTAGGCACTTACCAACTAAAAAAAGGCTTTTTTAAATTGTTTTACGGACTGCTAAAACTTCAATTCTATCAAGAGAGATTGTATTCTAGAAGCATAAGACGTGCACCGATAATCTTCGGACTGGTAGGACTTGCTTACGACTCTGAGAAATATTTTGTGTTCAAAGAACTTATCATTAAAATAAAATGTTTTGTAACGACTTATTCACTGCATAAATTTGATAATTTTTTACAAATTTGAATAATTAAAATAAAATTACTGCAAAAAATAGCAATCACAATTTTTCAAAAGATATTAAAATCTTTTCCAATTTTATTTATTATTTCAACAAAAATAGAACAAAATTGTTTATTAGGTCATCTTTTAATGAAAATACTTTAGCAGCCAGAGTGCATTTTATACATCTTAAATATATTTAAAAAGTTTTAATCTTTAATGTATAAAAAAACATTAATCCTATAAAAAAATTCTTAATCCAATTAAGTTTGCAGTTAAGTAAAATGTACTTAACCTTGTGATTCATATCATTAGAGATTAATTAAATACGAATTAGCTAAATAAATATAATATTTTTTCCGATAATATATTTATCTTAATTTTAAAATCAAATTATTGTAATATGATAAGCGTTTAAATAGATTTGTTAAACGTAAAACTATGATTGATATTTAGCCAATGAATTTAATTATTCCGTTCTAAATTTTTACTAATCGGAGGAGGATAGTCAATGAGAACCATTTTATTGCTTTTTTTCATTGATGCACATTCAAAACTGATAGGCTATTCCCCCGGGGTGGACAATTCTGTGTCATTTTCGACTAACAAAATAACTGCAGTAAGTCTGACTAATTCCACATTACGAGCAATTGGCAACAACCTTCATTCCCTGGCCTATACTCAATCGTCCTTCAACTGCACCAACAATTCTTTAATATTTCCTAATTCCTTTGTCCCATTGGGTGACTATGCTGACATTATGGTGATATTCCCTCATGTCGGGACATTTTTCTCATGTTTATGCACAAAAAAGTCATGTGAGCACCAGGGAAACTGGACTGCCATAACCGTAATTAAAAAACCGCATGCCAAAATTCCTTTATGGATTGCCATTCTTTTGGTGATAATTTGTGTGTTGCTGTCTGCACTTTTCAGTGGATTAAACTTGGGACTCATGTCTCTCAAATTGACGGAATTGGAGATTTTTGAACAATGTGGGTCGGCATTGGAGAAATCCTACGCACGGATAATTCGGCCAGTCAGAAAACATGGAAACTATCTTTTGTGCACAATTCTCTTTGGAAATGTGCTGGTGATGACTTCACTCACAATTATCCTGACTGAATTGGTTGGACCTGGCTTTCTCGCAGGGATCTACTCCTCTTTCTCTATAGTTATCATTGGGGAAATTGTTCCTCAGGCAATCTGTTCTAGACACGGGCTTATGATTGGGGCCAAAACTATTTGGTTGACCAAATTATTTATGGTGATGACATTTCCACTGTCATTTCCGGTTTCATTTGTACTGACTAAGCTAATTGGAGAAAACATTGACCGTGGATACAGCAATGAGCAATTAATGGCTCTTATATCTATTGAAACACAACGTGACGAGGAGTACAGACATAATGAGATGGACATAATCAACGGGGCTCTTCAAATAAGCAAAAAAATGGTGGGGGAGGTCATGACTTACATCGATAATGTGTTTATGCTTGGATATGATGCGGTCCTCGACTTTGAGACACTCCAAAAGATAGCAGCCATGGGATTCACTCGGATCCCCATTTTCGGGAAATCTGTCAATGATATTGTCGCCATTCTGAATGTGAAACATCTCATGGTAGCCGATCCAGACGCCTGTCTCCCCGTCCGTACTGTTTGTGATTTTTACCGTCACCAACTTATAACCATCCGAGAAGACACTCCGCTGGACGTTATTCTTAAAATATTCATATCTGGTAAGTTATTGCTCTCATTCTTAGTCAAGTCTCACATGGCTATAGTTCTCCGAGGCGATGGTTCGTCTGATGTCGTGGGAGTTATCACATTGGAGGATATTGTCGAGGAGATCATTCAGGCCGAAATCATAGACGAGACCGACATCATCAGTTATATTTTGTTCTCAATTTTTAGCCGACAACCGCAGTCGAGTCAAAAGAGTGAGAAACGTCGAGTTCAATCATTTGTTTAATTCCCACGAACTGTCTGTCTCCTCTCAAATCATAACTGCAGTCCTCTTGTTTCTCAGATGTACTATTCCTGTTTATTTTTAGCTTTGGAGCCGTTTGATGATAAATTTATTTCAATGACTATTTTGGAGAGACTCGTTCGTAAATGTGTCAGTACATATTCCCACCCCTCTGGAGATCAATGTCCTCATTTTTGGTTTAGAAACAAACAGCCGATTGACTGCTTTGTTCTTATTCTTCACGGAAAAGTCGAAATTATTATTGGAAATGATGAAATGCGTTTTGATGTCGGACAATTTTTTTATTTCGGTCTTAGTGCTTTGATGCGGTTTTTATTGATGTGATTTATTGTGTAGCGGCAAGTCTGCGACGGTGGCTGACTTTTATGCCCGTTCTACTGGAGATGTTCATTATATTATGGTTGGGTTAGTAGAGATCAGTCACTAGATCACACCCGATCAATACAACACGGCTGTACTCACCACCGCTATTTCTCGTCAAGCTAATGATCTGAATAGTTAGTTTTTTATATTTTTAAATTCATTTTGTTGCGTTATCAATCTAAAATAAATTTTGTGTTTTGACCACAATTACAAAATTCATTATTTTCAGGTTTTATTTTCCACTCAAAATGACTATTTATCAATATGAGTTAGCGAGAATGTCTACAAAATCACACTAATCAAGTTTTCTGGTCATTTATATTAAAAATATATAAACTTCATTAAACCAAAATGGATATTACAGGGTGTTGTTCCTAAAAAATGTTAGAAGAAACAAATAATAAGTTTTTACATGAAGTATTAATTAAATATAGACATCTTGAAATTAAATTAAATATACATTCGTAGAATAAGATTAAGTTTCCATGGAGAGCAGTAAAATATAAGCATGAATGACACAGGAAAAACGTCGTCTTTAAAAAAAACATGTCGAAATTCAAAAATTTATAATTTACTTTTACAACAAGAATATAAAAGTAAATATCGAAACAGTCGAATACTTTCACTCTCGACACAAGTCGATGCGTACATTTTATCCTCAAAGATAAAAGAATCAAAAAGCTTGTCTCCATTTACTAAATCTCAAAATGATTCGGAAAATGAAGATTCGATAAGCTTAGGGCAACTTGCCGACGAAAACAACAATTTCTGGTTAAATCAAAATGTTTTAAAAAAGTTTGAGACTTGTATCAAAGGATGTGGAATACATGTTTAATATGTTGATAGAAATGGAGGAACTTTTCTGGGATGCTCCACCCTTGTCTTTAAGTGAGAATATATTTATTGCAAAGTTTGTAATTATATATTAGTTAGGAAACTGACATTCCGTGAAATTGAAAAAGCAGACGGCTGCAAATTATTCTCTTTCTTTAAATACAATGTCAAAGAATTTTCCGAACTCTATAAAACTCAGATCGCTGGATTTATTGATCTATTAATGTCTGTTCTGAAAAAAGTCGTAAATGATCGAAATATTTTGGAAATTGTCGAGTTATTTTATCACTATTTTGTTCCCAAAGAATGCGAAAGTTGCAAAGAAAAAGTTTAAAAGTTTAATGTGAATATTTAGGCTTGTCAAGTTATTCGAGAATTGCTGACAAATAAGAAAAATGGTAATTACAGCAAATATTAATTTTTTTAGATGAAGTAATCAAAGATAATTTGAACGATGAAATTCAAGAAGAGCAAGAAAATGACGTCGAGCCAAAATTTATATTCCTCGAATCGGAATCTAAACATAAAGACCCTAATAAAACATTAAGTAACAATTTTGATTTGAAAGCTAATTCTGATTTGAGGAAAAAGTGTCGTGATAAAAAAGAAACCTTAGAGATCAAAGAAAACGTAGAGATTGAAAAAAATCCATTTGATTTTGATTTTTTATTTTAATTATTTTTCGGCTAAAAAAAATTTCCTCACTATGAGTTATAGAAATTCATTTAAGACAATCCAAATATTTGATTAGTAATAAAAAGTCTACTTTTCTTATTATAACTTGATAAAACAGAACGGATATAATGGATAAGTGCTACAGATTCATAAAATAATCGAGAGCGTAAAGTCTACCAATTCTTTTAAATTCACTCCAGGAAAGTTCCTAATTGTATTTTCAAGAGAGAAATAATTCAGGACTTTATCCGATCTAAGGTTTTCCGAGATTATCTAATTCTAGTTAAATTGGAGTGGCGAAACAACAGAGGACCGTCGTTTCCCGTGTCGCCTCACCGGGCGGTGACAAGAGGGTAAGTCATTTCCGTAATGTGTGAGTGTGTCACTGGTCAGTATGTCAGTACACACATTGACTCGACATTCAGGGCTCCTAACATCATTTCAATTAGTTTGGCTCTTTCGAAAAATTGATTTTTATAAAAGAATTAATTATTCCTTTGATAATATGTTGTGTAAATGCTGCCAGAATTTTAAACATTTCGGACCTACATAGTTTGACATTCAATTAATAACGAAAATAATTTATTATAAAAAGGGTTTACATCATTTTAATTAAAAGATGGTATCTTCTAAAAGATGTTGTATCAGTATAGTCTCAATCCTTAGGTTACGTGAAAAATGACAGTGAATACCAAAAGCTTGTAAATGTATTACTCCAAAAACTCGTAAAAACTACATCTAAATCCGAAAAATACAAACTTATAAAAAGCGAATCAATTTATGATAATTGATGATCGGTATTTTCAATTCATAATTCATAGTCTTTATTAAAAGGACGATAGTAACCAAAAACACAAATTGGTTATCTGTTTGGAAAATGGATTTGTGCTACAGATTCATAAAATAATTGAAATTAACTATGCGTATAATATGAATTTTAATGAATAAAATGCTCCATAATTTTGTCAATTCTGATTTTTTTGATTTGAAACGTGTTTCACATGAATAGCCTGATTTATAAATCTCCAGGGAAGAATAATTTATTGATTTTGAAATAATTTTTCTCAATAAAATTTTTTGGATTTCTGGAAGTTTCATTTGAATTAATTTCACAGAACAAGAAAATGGTTGTTGGCGGATAATCAACTATGGGCAACGTTCTGATGATACCGATACTCAGATGAGTCGTGAGTTACCCTCTCCATAAATGAGCCAATCCAGATTTCAGTAGAAGATGCTTTTATAAAGCATATCGACTCTTAGGGGCACTAACACTTTGCCATTTCTTTTTTCAATTATGTATTTTATACTAGATTATTTAAAATAAGCTCTAAACAAAAAATTCCATTTTTATAAGCAAAATTCTCAATTATACTATTCTTAAAAGAATTTTGTACGAATCTTCTATTGCTCCTTGAGGGTCACTAATAAAGACGTATATATCCGCCTTGCCTTTAATTCCAGAGGCACCCGTAAACGTCATTCCAATATAGAAACTCCCGTATGGTTCCAGAACCATCACTTGAGGTCTTAATTCTACCAGATCTGGTCTCGAGCTGGTCAGTTTGAATGTTTTCTCCACTGAATACATGTTGCGATAACTGACACGTTTGAAACTGTGTGTGCCAACATTTCCAGAATCAAGGCACACATCAAACATCTAACTTTTATACCAACCAACACTGACTTTTGACACTGGTGGGGGAACCACAGTAGCGTTTAATAGCCAACAATAAAATAGCTGGTTGTTGGTCACGTCCACAACGTTTACGACGTATTTTCTCTGAGATAGGACGGTGGGTTTGACACAAATTATCATTTCTGGAGTACTTCCGGTGTGGAGTGTTGATTCGTCACTGATTTTATCAGCCGACACCTCAAATTGGTGAGAAACAAAACATTTAATATTCCAATCAGTTTTGAAGTTTCTGAATAATTATTTAACGAATAAAAAAGCCTTATTAGCTGTTTTGTTTTCGTAAGCTGGCCAAGGACACATGTGAGGTCGATTCTCTGATATGCATGTACATAGATGTCGATCGAGAGTAGAGGGGAGGTCATAAAATGATCGGAGTACACAAAAACCATCATATGCTTAACCGTGGCTACTTCTCCCACCATTGTCTACCACTTTTGATATTGGAAAGTTACTTTGATTATCAGTTCTTGAGGATAAGTTTTTGTTTGCAGATCAACACTTACAGAATCAGATGTGGAGCACTTGACGACTGGATTTCTAAGATTTTTTGTTTCTATGAAATGTTTTTTATTTAAATACTCTCGTCAAGTGGAATCGAAATGTTTTTCTTAAACAGTTCATTGGCTGATGCCATGAATCTGATCACATGTGAAATGGGGCATTGCTTTACTTCGACGGTAAGTTTTACAATCAAAACTGTGCTCTCCTTTGAACCAAAGTATATCTAATTGATAGAAATCATCTTCTTAAACATCCTACTTTTTTAACCCTTCCAGGATTATTTGAAAGTTTATTTTCTGTCATTTTTTGCAATTCTTTATTTGAGGTCTATTTGAACTAAAATAAACAAAAAAACAGGAGAGCATTTCATTTCTTGCACGGAAAGTGCTCTGTACACAAACGGGACATATACAGTCTCTCCCGGAGAAAGAAAAAGCACTGGACACTGTTTTTCTGTTGAATAACTCAAAAAATTGCGCTCTATCGGAGTTTCAAGGTTCTCAATGTCTTTGTAGTGACACCATTCTTCGTAGTTTGTGAGGACCCTTTTGTATTATGGAGACAATAACCTGAGGCAGGGATCCTCAAATTCGACATGAATCAGTTGTTTGGTAGTTAAAGGATTTCGTACTTTTATTTCAAAAAACTCAGCTTCCCCAATTGTTGCGGTAATTTTTTTTGACTGGGAAATGTTGGCTTCTAACGCATTCTGAATCTGTTGAAACTTGTTGCAGGTCCTGAAAGATTGTACGGTTCTCAAATCCCGTTGTTTGTTGAAAAAGCAAGTCCCCAGTCTCTAAAAATGCAAGATCAAATGTTTCTACACTAAAATCAAGTTCTTCAGTTTCCATCATTCGCGAGTTGTGCATTCTCCCCAATTTCCGTTTTTTGATCGGATCCATGTCCAAGTTCAACTCAGGGTTTGAATTAAAACTCGACTCGTCAAAAACCCGACTATGACATGCCAGTGGAATTGAAAGGAAACATCCATTGGGAGTTCCTGTTATAATTTACTCACTCGATATTATACTTATATTTCCACCAAGTCTGAGTGTTTTATCCATCGCGTTTGTTTCACGGTCTATAATGTTTGATGCTACATTACTCGGAATGAGTTTATCCACCGTCAGTGGATATCCAATATTGACGCTTTGAATGAAGATTTTACCAATGACACTGTCAAGACACAGTGAAGCAGTCCCCGATAAATCCTGGTCGTCAATCACGTCCAATTGACAGGAACATTCGACTGCTTCTCTTGTTTGGCGGAGAAAAACCTAAAACATTGATCAAATAGAGACACAAACATAAAGAGGAAGCCGACAGAATCCCACACGAATGAGGGAACGTGCATCCCACACGTCAATATGTAGGGAACAATTGGCAAGATATTTTATAAAGTTCAACTTGTCTTTAGTTTGGTTAGGAAAAGTGACGTCACAAAGCCGGACCTGACTGTGAGTATGAGAAGATCACCTGGTATCCCGGAATAGTACAATTTTCTTGTTTAATCAGCGAAATTGGCTGTTTACTTGATGAATCGACCACAACTCTAAACGTGAGAAAAGTAATTGCCTGTCAGTAGTCACCGAATCAAAGTTGAAAAACTGAAAAGTAAAGAAAACAGACGAAAGAGCAGAAATCGTCGAGAAATTGTCACTTTTACTCGGGTTACTACTCAAATTGAAAATATCAGAAAACATACACAGAAAAACCCATAAATCTGAGGGTCAGGACATTTCGAGCAAGAATGTCACTCATTTCGAGGTCCTGGTCCAAATCCATCGCTTTTTGGAGTGTGACGGAATGTGGTGTATTCCCTTCTCTGTCCGTGATTTCAGTGAAACCAACAGAATAAAGAAAACTCAATTCGTTCCGAGAAGGGCTGTCAAATTTCTCACTAAAATGATCATTGAAATTAAACAATTGGGACGAACTCAACGTCAGTTTGTCGAATTTGTCCAATTTGATAGGAATTTCAGTCAAGTCGACGTCATTTTCTATTCTTTCTTGACGTGCCTAAATACATTGTCTGACTGTTAGACTTACCAAGACTACATTCTTTGAGTGAGAGGAAATCTGTTTTACTGGAGGGGTATTAAAGCTCCGTTCGCCAAATTCATAGTTAAAGCCAATTTTCCCCAAAATTCCCTTTTTACTGGAAATTTCCTTACTTAGAACCAAAGACGAGATTGGGACTCCGCAACAGCCTAAAAAGATTCACAATTTATAAATACGTGTGAATATAGGGCAACTTGGAATCTGATTAGAAAGTACTGGATTCCAAATACTCCACCCAGTTATCACCGATTTGTAAAAATTTTTTTCTTTGTTAAACAACTTCAAAAAATTATTAAAATAGAACTTGGCCGTGATTTGAAATTTCGGAAATTTTGATTTGATATTCCAACTGAAATGCAATCACAACATTTTTTTCCGTAAAAAAATTATCAAAATTCACATCGCCGTCGGTAACCAACATTAGTTCTTTAGTCTCAAAAAAGCTGTAAATTAAAAACTAAAATTACTTATTTGTGATAGTTTTGGATTGTCTACGTTTTTCAATCAAGTTTTGAAGAGCCTCATTCGTCGTCTGAAGATGCAGACGTTTAGCTTTGTCGATAAAACGCCAGGAATTGAACACTTCCAACTACAAGTATTTTAATCAGCATAAACATATAAATTCCGATCTTCAATGCTAACTTGCACGTGGCTGGAACTAGACTCGAACTCTTCTCGGATAACACTGCACAAACTCTGCTCAAAATTTGAGTCTCCAATATTTATTGTGATTTGCGACAGTCTCAGTTTTTGAGGTTTGTGAGTTTGAGTCAGCATCTCTACATATTTTCTTAATATATCTCGACTTTTTTGCTTTTTTATTCCAGGAATATGTTCGTTCTGTCCAATAGGAATGTCAACTGGAATTTGCATTTCGAGGTGAGAGGGAATTGTAGTTGTATATCCGCCACAAACTGCAAATATGCCAATTTTCGCCGAATTAAGATGCTCCATGAAATCTTGGTTTAAAATAAGAGAATAAGTTACTAGTTGTCGCTAACAAAAGACTTAAGCAACGAGGCGATCCACGATAAATGGAAATTCTTGGTAAAACAAATAAAATTTACTTTTTAGTTTCCCCGGAAATCAATTCCTCAAGAGAGGCCATGAACCAACCGACCGACCGTGCTTGCTCGTCGTTTTGTTCGTAGCCAACAATTTCGAAAACAAATTTCAAAGACAAATTCTTATATTCTTGTCTGATCATCACTTCCTACAACTATAAACAGATTAGTGACTTGATTATAGTCAATGTAATTCCCAAGACCTGCTTGTATTCTGGGACCCTTCCACGTCTTTCCAATGAAAGTGCCAAAAGTAGTGTTGAAGAGAGAGACGTTGACGCTATAAAATTTAAGAGCTTTGTTCTTGAACAATTCAAATATAAATAAAACGTGTATAATTTGAAGTGCTTGGATAACAATCGTGTGCAGTTCACTGGAACTTGTTGTGTGTGAAATACTCGTATCCTTTAAAGATCGCACAGTTTTATGCAGTTGACAAATTTTTAAATATTCTGAGATTTTATTAGAATATTCATCTTCATTGTGTCCAAATAGGGTATCCATGACGATGATTTATCCAGGTAGCAATATTTATTATGTTATCAAGATTGTCAACAAATCATCGTTTAAGTAAAAATTATTAAATTTAGTGACTTTACTTATTCTTAGTTAAAAGTCCATTCAGCTGAGAGAATAGGAAGATTGTTTTTTTTAAATCTCATATAAGCAAGTTACTGACAACCGACAAGAAAAATTAACGAAAAGTGTTTCAGGAATGCTAACCATCATTCTTGAAACTGCGGAAAAAGCATAAAAGTTGACATTTTTATAAAAATATAAACCTCATATATCGGAAGGCATCCGTCTGTTCATAAAAAGGACCTCTGTCCAACTTCCGGAGGAGGGATTCTTAATGTTTTAACTACTTTTGGACGATCCCGATCTCAGTGCTTATTTATTAGAGAAAGTGTCAGACCAAGTACAATAACTATAAAATATATAGAAAATTCATGAGAGAAAAGTGCGTCTTTGTTTAACAGCGGATTGGTATGATATTAAATCGAGGATGCTAACTCTGCACCATATGGAAGCCACAAAATGAATATCGTGGCCATCACAGACAAGATCCCCAATAAATTGGAGACAACCCCCAACGGTACCCTACATTAAATACTTGCTAATCTACATCGTAGGGCTCGACCAGTTGTGTCGACACGCGGATTGAGTGAGCACCAGTGACATCGGCCAGAATACACCAATGTTCGATATTGTCTCGGGATAGTAACCTTGTATTGAAAATGATTAAATATACCTTCCAGTTAGTCGGACGTGTTTAATCCCCGATGATTGGTATTTTTCGACTTCATCAATAAAGATCACCTCAGCATGTTCCATTGTAATAATATAATTAAATTAATATTAAAAAGTATTATTTTGGTTGTCATAAATATTGTGGGAATCTTGCCGAGTCGTCGATTTTCGGCTGGATTATTCACTCTGCAGACAACATAGTCACATTTAAACAAGCGCTGAAGGAAGTTCTGGATATTTATGTTTATTTATCGACGACTGATGAGATTATAAATAAAGCAAGACTCCACTGCTTATTTTAAATACAAACATAATATTGAGCTTGAAATTAAAATAGAATCGTAATTCACATCAAAAAAATACACGTTAGTTCCCTTAAATTGTTGGTCAAAATCAGACGGTCAATTTAATTTTTTTGAAACAAACTTTTGATCTGCTGAAACATGAAATCGTATTATATTGATAAAAAATGAAATCTATATTTTTAATTGTGTACAAATGCAGAATAAAAACATGTCAGGAATAAATTACAAAACAGTAAGAGACCATTCAGACGAGAAGAAAAGTAAAAAACACAAAAAGTGACGCACAAATTATCCAGAATTCAATCGTTAGTTAAACCGAAAGGCAGTCAATGCGATTTGTTAAAATAAAAGCAATTAATTGATAGAATTAATAGCATTCCGATAGTCGTCTTTGCAGCGGAGAAAGATACCTTGGACATATGCTGGAGACACATTCGGATGCACTTCCAACAGTCGATCAGCAAAGCATGCGGAGTCAGTTGTCGAGGAATGAGGATAAAAACGAGAAAAAAGAGAAATAATCTGATCTTTATCGCAGTAGCCAAATTCGACCGTCACATCAACTCTTCCAGGACGAAGTAGTGCAGGATCGAGTCTGTGATATAGAAAAGAGATACCGGTCAATATGGTTAGTAGTCATGAATATTATACGTCCCTCTGAGGACAGGACACCGTCGATAGCATTAAGGAGACCACTGAAGGTCAAAGAAGGAGAGTTTCCAGCTACGGAATAGAAAATAAACAATACAGAAAACAGAGTCGATGTCTTCGATTAGAATAATACTACAGAGAGGGGCAGATGACAGCAAATGGACAAGTCGGTCGTCGGAGACAAGTCCAGACGAGGCACTAAGAAGACACAAATTGTACCCCAAATGGCCTGAACTTGTGATGGACTAAGAAACCTGCAAGAGCAAATATAAAACTCGTCTTCCCACAACCAGGAGGGCCATGGAGAAGATAACCCCGTCGATATGGTACCCCTCGAGTTCTATACCACTGAGAGAAGGATATGAATCCCTGAATGTCCTTAAGGATTCGATCACGTGTGTTCCCTCTAAGAATAACTGACTCAATAGGGCGAGGGACACGAGGATGCCCAAACTGTTGCCAACTCCCCATTGGAGTGAAAATGACAGTTTTGCCGGACTACTCGGATTATGACAGCACACACTCTCGATATGCTTTCCTCGTTCCAGGCTTCCACCAACATGTTTGTGAATACTTTCTCTCCTTTCCCCAATTTGGTGAGAGTCACTGTCTCGAAGGGATCCCCCGAATGCCTGGTTTCCCTACTCCGCTCAATTCGAATTGGCTGTCCCCCCTCCCTTCCATTAATCACACTCCACCAACCACAAATAATGAATTCCAGTCGCCGGAATGAACTCAAAACTGGCCAAGGATTGGTGATTGGCACTTTCCACGTAGCGTGTGTTGAGACTCACATGTTGGAATGTCCGCGGATGATGCACAACCAAATAGTTCTGAAGCCATCGATAACTCGGATCATGGTTGGTGACCTGACTGTCCGAATGTTCTTAACTCACCTCCATTGTGGTCATGCAATGCCGACGGAATGCAACCAACGAGTACTGCCATAATTTGCGAGATAATGCCAAGGCAGTCCCCACTCCCAACAAACCGAATCCGGCCCCGAAATATTCATTTTCCTTCAATGAACCAATCGCATGCCCCACGCTCATTTCACAATTTATAAGTTTTAATTCCAAATCTTTATTATTATTATAAACAAGCAATATAAAATATGTTTAAATGTCTGTTTTGTTCAGCAGTCTTTTTAGCCTTTTGTAGGTGAGAGACTGGGCCACTTTATTTACTCCAAAGTTCTCCCAGTGGGCCTATTGCCGACGTGATTGTGTTTTGAATGGACATATTTTGCTATATTTAATTAAAAAAACAAAAAAAATCTCGAAAATTGCCAATTTTATATATTGAAATCAAGTAAAAAAACTCTGACAAAAATATCTCTGATCGACAAGCAAAATGGGGCGCTTTAATTTGTTGAATAGTCTTCTGAGTTCTGGTTTACAAATGGAAATCTGAGAAGGCTGCAAAACAAAATTTAACGACGAAAGGCCTTCAAAAACAGACAAAATATCTTGTCGGATAATCCCAGTCTTCTTCCTTAAGATTATTAGACTGGATTACGTAATTCTCTCCAATTCAATACTCTCGGACTTGCGACACGTGAGCAAATAATTAAACAATGTCCACGTCCAATACGACTTGTAGGCCGCAAAACCCGAGGCCGACAAGGGCTTCTCCGGAGACCCAAAAACACCAGAAAATATCGAAAGTTGATAGCCTGAAAATAACCACACAAAACACAACTCAAAGAAATTAAAAACTTTCCAAATCCTTTTCCTTGATAGGGCGGAAAGATTAAAATGCAGGCAAGGTTGAACAGATCCGAGTTGTTTTCCTGCAAAACTGACAAACCACGACTGACCTTCGAGAAATATCCCACGAGAGTCTCCGTTCCCTTTTCCGTGGATGTCAAACAGTAAAAAACAAACATCTGTACTTGGTAGCAGACAATTTTTTTATCGAGGAACATTTTGGCAAATAAACACAAATTTTGACAAAACAACTGAAAAGTGACAGAAAAAGGCAACCTTGTCCTCACTTCCCTCGACTTTATATACTCGAAGACAATCCTTCTTGTATATAACTCTGCCGGGGAAGGCACAATCGTCCACATTCTGGGAATATATAAATGGAAAGTACTAAATGAGACTGGAAAGGTTGGAGATATCTCATGTACTTTAGGCATTTGGGACATATAAATATTATTGGTAACAAGTTGTAAGGATCGGGGTACATGGAAGGGCATTTTGTCTTGAATAACAATTTGCCGAATTGGACGTAATTGATATATCGAATTTGGACTGTGTTTGGGGGATGGGGAATGTCGTCTGTGGTCGCAGGGGTAGTGATTTGTCCGGGATTAACCCAGTCGTCTTGACGGGGTGGTGTGAAATGGACATAATACTCCATTTCATTTCTGATAAAAATATTTGGCCGTTTTGCAACTATTAATCCAATTTCTTATTTACAATTATTACAGCAAACCAGATTGCCCCTGACTGTGAACCATGTAGTAAGCATTAACTGAAATTGACATTCATCCACACAAGAAAAGAATATATTTATTAACCAACTCAAAATAAAATCAACAATTTAAAGTCTTATTTCTAAGCAAATCGGATACAAGTCGACTGGGCAATGCACTTGTTTTATAGACAATGACAGTGGCATTCATATGTGGCTCATAGTCGTACAAATGTGCCTCACATTGGTAGTACTCGGCCATCTTCTCAATAATTGTGCACTTTTCGTGACTCATTGGGGGAAAGTCATAAACCAGACTCATTTCAGTTCCCTAAGGAGTGTTTCTACAGTGGCTAACCTCACTCAGTCGGCCAATCAGGTCGGATAATATTCGTTCCACACTCTCAATGAATTTAATATTCTGTCTATGCAATTTAATTGTGGACATTGCCTGGCTGTTTGTGTCCACGATTGGGTGAAGGAATATTCGAATGACAAATCAGGCGTCCCAAACACATCTTTAAAGGCATTGAGACGCCTCTGTCTGACACAACTGTCATCACAGTCAATAGTTCTGTTACTACACACAGTCTTCTCCATCTTTACTCCACATTTGCAATACAGTTTAATCTTCACATTACTAATACGTGGAACTGTCATTGGGCATGGCTCCGGACAACATTTGGTGTGTTTAGAACAGACAATCCCACAAATATGCCCACAGTCGACCCTCCTCACTGTGCATGGTTGAGTACATCCACTACACTCCCCCTTTTATACTCAGTCATGGCCAACCTGGTGGCACGTAGACTGACAAAAATGAATGCCACACTTCAATGGTTTTCCACACTTATCTCCACAACTGAACGATTTTCTATAGCACAGAACAGTATCCAATTTCTACGATATTCCCTCAGTAGGCCACCTTGTGTCCGCCATAGCAGGTTGCTGATATTCGACGGTTGCAGGGAGGGCAGTCCCCACTGGGATGACAGTCGTGATTGGCCGGGTGAATAGTACACTCCTGAGGACGACTGCAGGGGAGACTGCACGTGGGTGGAGGAGTCCCACACGGAGTAGGAGGGAGGATGACTGTACCCCCACAGTGACAAAACAGTTCGTCCGTGTCTAATAAATGACCCCACTTACTCAAATAAGGACACTTCTTGCACTTGCCAGAGTGGCACTTTTCCTCGCACTTGTGATTATTACAGGCCAGTGGTCGCCCACACACTTCATTGCAATAGTGGATTACTACTCTTATATAAATAGTACTTAAATTGCAGCATTTGTCGTGACAGGTGTGTCTTTTGCAGTCTTTCCGTGTGTTGCAGACAGTCCCACACTGGAAGGACTCGACTGCCTCACGACAGGACACGTCTTGGACTGTTTTCCCACAACGACAGACAATTCTGGACATTCCTTCCTCACAGTGGTCAGGACACTCACCAGAATGACACATCCAATGACAGAAATGGTTGGAATCACATTTCAGTGGCTTCCCACATATTTTATGACAGGTCGGGAGACATTCGAGCACTCCTGTCCTTGCATTGAACAGTTCTTTTATCGGGGTTTGTCCACAGACACATGTCCTCAGATTCTCAATGTGGAGAGGACATGTTTGGCATGTGGGGGGATGACACTTCTCCAAACAGGTGTGCACTCCACAGGATAAATACCGAGAACAGACTCCCTCACAACTATACCCAGACTGGTCATATGCACATTCCAATTGTCTGCTTTCCTGGCCGCAAAAACAGTCTGGGATTAGAGAAATTGACAAACCGACTGTCATTTTCTCAGTGCAGTCACGACAGTCACCAGGATGGCATATTTCCTGGCAGTAGTGCACTCCGCAGTTCAATCTCTTGCCACATTTGCCAGTTTGACAGGAGAAGGTGTGATTGTGCCTCCAACAACGATCGAATTTGCTGGTGTTGCCACAAAAGCAGTGAATTTGGACGGACATTGGACAGGGAGGACATGCCCCGGGGTGACATCTGAGCACACATTTGTGTCCGCAGAGTCCAACCCTCCCACAAATATTGCCACAACTGTGTGCTGTCCAGTCTGTCGAAACTGGATCCTTCACATTGCCACAAAAACATCTGAATATATTATATAAATACACCTGTATGTATTGGGAATGATAATGTGAGCAAATTTGCAGGAGGGACAAGGCCAGGTGTCTTTCTTGCTGGACAAAGCCCATTCCTTAATGCAGGAGAGGTGGTAGACGTTATAACAGGAGCCACAATTCCATATCCGCGCAGTCCGGACGATTGTGGCACAGCATATTAAGCATTCGCAACTTTGCTTGTTTAATTCCTCAGTCAGTCGCTCTGTGAATAGTCGGGAATGCTAACCTCGAAGGCTGGCAAAATCGTGCTTGTCTTGTTTTTGAGTGATGTTTGATTTGCAGTAGTCGGGATTTCTTTTGTATTTCAGAAACGTGTCGTTCTGTTGGTCTGAAGGGGCCATTCCCTATTTGTATTACACAACTGAATAGAGGTGTATATTCTATTAATATTCAACAAGTATATTTATTTTTATATCACTTCAATTTATGGTTAAATTCAAGGATTATCGATTCCAATTTATAAGCCAGTCTGTAGAGACGACTGTCTGCCAATTGTGATTGCTACTTGGAGGTTAACACGGCAAGATCAAAACTGCAGAACTACCACAATCTCGAATGTTGGCTCTCAATAAATCGACTATCAACTTGTCCTGAAAAATCAGTCACTACGCTTCTGACTTGAGCAAGAAAGCTTGGGAAAATGGTGGTGAACTTGTATTTAAACAACATGGAAATCCTCAGCGTGACTTACGATAGTCATATGTGTTTCTCCCAATGTTACTACCAGCTGAATGAAGAAACTGAACATCTTAAAAGTGGTTCTCCGAAAATGCAAAGAATGGATCAGCTTCCCCACACGCCAATCAATATACCGGCAATACATCGAACCCTCCATTAGTTATGCTTGTGGGGAGGGTTTGTCAGTGAAACGAACTGTAAAAAAATCGAAAAAACTCAAGAAAAATTTGGGAAATCTTGGGAAGGAAGCATGGGCCTAAAACTCCACCACCGCGCCCTCATAGAAATTGTATCGGGACTAGGGGGAGTACCGAGCAAAGATGAGGACCCTCTTCAGAGAAGGCGGAATCACCTGATTAATTAGTTCTATGTTTTGGACGGTGATCTTGGTTCTAATAATAATAGAGACGACTGTCTGTGCCAAGAAGTACACATGGAAGAGGACATTTGTCCGATATGACATGAGTAGCCAAATTCTGGTGAGTTGTATTAAATGGAATAGCCAGTTCCTGCAAAGCAGCTATATTGAGAGATAGCAGTGTCAGTCAGGTTAATATTCCCCATTGCTCAATCAACTGGGGTGACCATAACGATTCTCCAAGGAGAATGTCCTTCCGATTAGTTTAAGAGCGTCAACCTTGGCGGACGGGCATACAAAACCGGATAAACCGCTGTTAAAAAGTTCATCTCTTTTCAAACAAATTAGTGCCGCTGTCTTTTGCGGACTCGCAAATCAGACGACCGAAGAGACAACATTAATAAATATCGACACACAAGCATATAGTCCATATTTAAGTTGAAAGTAGTCCATATTTGGCATAAAAAATAGCATTGGTTGCGCTGAAATAATCAGCAGATCATCAATATGTTAAATATAAAGACGACATGGAAATACCCCTCCAGAGTTAGTCAGTGGCACATGGCCTTATCTCTTGATAGTTAAAAGACTATGAAATCTTAGAGAAATGTAATAAGTAAACAAAGTTAGTAAGAAAAAGTAAAATTAAATTCTATCCCCATAAAAGACTGAAAGTGGTAGAAATGAATGAGGTACCTCAGTAAAGTCAGTGGAGGCATTCCGTCGTCCGCACCCGTGTTAAAACCTAAGGACTGATTAAATATGGCCATTACCGAGGTACATTATAAACGGAATCAGACCCCAGAAAAACATTTTTTTTAATAAATAAGTGAATGGCTTGGAACATTTTATTACAAGGGCCATCTAAATTAACTCAACAATAAGACACACGATAAAATAGTATTTAAAATTTTATTTAATAAATTTCGTGACACAAATAAAACATTATTAAATATATATCATATGCGTCGTGGTGGTCTTTTTAATCAAATTAGCCAATATTCCCGATCAAAGTAAATAAATAATTTATATAAAGTATTATTCACGAAGAAGAGCAATATTTGGAGGCTGTGTCGAATATCATAAAAAATGGACACATCAAATCAAACCGAACAGGCGTGACTACTCGGTCTCTATTCGGACAGCAATTCCGTTTCAGTCTGAGGAATGGTGAGGTGAGTGTCCCCACGTAGACTCCTTCCCTCTCCTCACCACCAAAAAGATGGTTTTGAGGCCCATCGTGGAAGAACTGCTGTGGTTTATCCGTGGTTCCACAAATGCCAACGAACTTACACAAATCGGGGTCAAAATCTGGCAGGCCAACGGGTCACGTGCCTTCCTCGACAAGAGTGGCTTCAAACACAGAAAGGAAGGCACTTTTAGTCACTAAATTGATAAAAGGAGACCTTGGCCCAGTCTATGGGTTTCAGTGGAGACATTTCGGGGCGGCGTACCACGACTGTGATACTGATTATGGCGGGAAAGGGATTGACCAATTGGCGGGAATAATAAATACTCTCAAATCAGACCCCACCAGTCGTCGAATGGTGATGAGTGCGTGGAATCCGACTGGTTTGGAGTGCCTAATAATGTGAGATGTGCCTCTGATGGCTCTCCCCCCTTGTCATGTGCTTGTCCAGTTTTATGTGGCCGAGAACAGACTGTCGTGTCAGTTGTACCAGAGATCGGCCGACATGGTGATTTGTGGCATTCATTCAGGGATTGGGAGTCCCCTTCAATATTGCTTCATATGCCCTACTGACTCGAATGGTGGCACATGTCACTGCCTTGGATGTATTCTTTTAATGGACTGTCTAGTTGGGGGATTTTGTGCACTCCATTGGGGACGCCCATGTCTATGATAATCATATTTCCGTCTTGAAAGAGCAGGTTGGCTTTATTCGGGAGGTTCAGATTAGGCGGTCTCCCCGTCCATTTCCTCGACTGGAGTTGAGGGGGAGTGGGATAACAACTATCGACCATTTTGGAAGTGATTCCTTCAAGTTGAGGGACTACAATCCCCATCCCAAACTGTCCATGGATATGGCTCTATAAACTTGTTTTTTCTCATTTTACTTAATCTGTTAAATTATTATTATTGTTTAAAATTTAATTTAGTGGTGTTTTTCACATGTATTCTTTTTTACGGGTGGCTAACCACAAGTGTTTAATAGGCACTGCTTTCAGATCTGTGTTGAATAATTCTAGAATAATCCACGATGACCAGACAACTAAAAATGGGGTTAAATTGAAACATCTCATTCACAGAAATACTACAGAATTACTATTCCCAACATTCTAAGCGGAATTAGACTAATGGGGTCTCCTGTTGTAGCACATCAAGTGATTGTCGGCAACCTTGGTACAGCATCAGCACTATTTTTCGGACTGGCATTCCTCGACTACGTAATATCCGAAATGCCACTTTTGTAGGTCGATGGGTGGATTGCCCGTCGTTTTGTAAGTCAGAGATCCAAATTTGGGTCAGTCCTCGACCCCTGGCTGACAAAACATTAATATTACTGACAACTGGGGCAATGTTCTGGTCAGCTCTACTTCCAAGTATTTTTAATCCAACATCCAGATTGGTGGTTTGGGGCACTGGTTGTCCGAGAGACTGTTTTATTGACTTCCTCCCTCAGAGTGGCCTCCAAATTGTGTTGCAGGTTGAGTCACGTGCGGGTAGAACCGTCCTTTCTTAGCCGAGTAGGTTTACATGTGAGAGTGATAGGTCAACACTGTGGTGGCCACTGGGACCATTTTGTGGGGATTGAGTGGAGAGTGGAGTCCATTCTCTCACGATGTTCATTCTACTCTATTTTATGTTCTCTGCTGTTTTTCCGCATTGAGTTGTGTTGTGGGCACACTTCCCTATTTGCTGTCCCCCCATAAATATTACACGCGTAAATAATATTCTTTTAAATATACTTTTTACTTGTTCGAACGATAAAGAGGTTGGCTAGGCACAGTTTGGGGAGTTTAGACAATTCTTAGAATGGATGACAGTCGGATTTAATTTGGAAATAATTAATTATCAATTCAAATGAAGCAGTAATACGACCAAATAATATTTTACGACAAATGGGTCTCTAAACTCCTTGTGAATTAATTTAGCCAGTTTACTAAAAGTGAAAAGTTTTTGCTATTTTTGAAAGCATTCGACTGAGGGGTTCGTCATTAAATAGCTAGATATAAAAATACATAAAAACTAATTTTGACTTTTGAAATTTTAATAAAAAGGATTTATTTGACGATTTGTTCGTTTTCTAACAATAAAATTAAATTTTCACATTTTTCCACTTTAAGCTGTTTTCTATTTGCGAAATACTGACCATACAAGAAATGAATTTACAGTCAGAAATAAGCCGACTATTAACGAATTGGTTGGGAATAACGATCAAGTGATTTCCCCGAATTTGATAATAAACCAGTTCAAGGTTTGTAAAAAACCAATATGCAGTAGTTTCGAAAATTAGTATACAGAATTAAGACAACACTACTATTTTAATTGGTGATAAGTTTATTGGCCATCAGTCTAGTTATTTGTCGTTAAGATGACCCAGAAAAGTACCTGCAATATCCTCGTAATGTAGATTTTTCCTGAAATTATTGGGAGCTCTTAAATTGTTAATGCCGTGGACTAAAAATCATATTTATTTATTTTAAGTCGAAAGTTAAAGTTAACTCTCAAGAATTTAAATTTCATTTAATTATTAAAAAAATATTAGTAAAAAATTTATTTTTTATTACTTTTTAAATAAAATAATACAAACGTGTGTTGTGTTGTGAGAAAATTAGTTGGATGAATACAATTCCACGCGGAATCCCCAAATCTGGAAGAAGATGGAAAACGCCAAGGCTCCGTCGGTCAATATTATATCATTATTATAGTCATTCTGCATTGAGTATGTCTAAAGGAACTCGCATGAACTTGGAAAAGAAAATCAAGTTGAAGGCGAATCTAAACAAAGTCAAGAATTTTGAGAAAACACTACTCGATGATCGCAAAGCTCGTTTGGTGGCTCAAAGACAAAAAATAGCTGAAAATAAAGAACGGAGGGCAAAAAACAGTTTGAAATCTGAGATTGTTCAGCCTGTGAGTATCAGGGTGGTTATTTCTTAGATAAGTGATCCTCGCAAGTTGAAGAAAATGAATCGAAAGAAATTAAAATCAATTGTCAGGCGATAGTTAACAAGTCCTGTTTTATTAATTTTACTCTGCATCATTTAATCACATTGTTATAAAATATGACCACGGAGTCTATCCCTGTCTTGTTACTCGTTCTTTTTTTTCTTAGACATTTGACCCTGTGATACCAGCTGACTCTTCAAGGGGTTATATTTACAGTCCTTTTAGTGAATTTGTTGGCCGTTTGGTCAATAGTTGTATTTTCATAGTGGCAGGCATGTGTAGATTGAGTGTGTCACTATTAAGTCAGAATTGTTATTTTCTCAAAGTTGTTTTATTTAAATAGTCGTACACTAATGTGCTTTTTATGAACCGATTATTTTTAACCAACTGTTGTAGTAAAGATTTGTTAAACATTTAAACATCAATTGCATAATTTGACCACAAGTCGATTCTTTTTTTGTTTCCTACTTTTTGTGACGTGTTTTAACACCCAAGTCTTAAATCGTTAAATACCACAATAAGAACAGCCAGACTCGTTCAACTTTGGTCAATTATCATATTACATTTCATTGGAGAAGTAATTCTCTATACCTATGATTACAAACATGTAAATAAATGTCTAACAATGTTTTTACTCAACAAGTTGGTTTCTAAGTTATTCTTTCATTATACAAAAATTAATTTGTTAGTCCTGATTAGTAGGACAAATATAGAGAGGAATGGACTAGCGACAGCAACACTAATAAAGGTTGAATCTGTAAATCTTGCCAAATCAAGGACATACTAACACCGACTTATGATAGCAGTTCTTTCGTGTATATGCAACGAGACATTAAAATGCTGTGAAACATTTTCATTTGTTGCTATTTTTGGCCATCGAAGAGAATCCTGGCAAGGATGTGTTTGATAAATCTACAAAAAGGAAAAAGCTCATGTTCAATCAGCAATTCAGATTTCCTGATAAATGGGAATACGTAATACAGAGTTTTTCAAAAAATAATTCTTGCTGCACACTTATCGTAAAAAATAATCCACGGCACACATAAAAAAATTTTTTTGGTACTTTTTGAATTTAATTAATTACAGAAATAGAAGAAAAGCGTTATGTGCCAGCGGCAAGGACGCAGTGTGGGTTGCCGCGGACAATGGCCAGACCGATGCGCTGGCGGAACCAGAGGCCCTCTCACGGGTCCTTGAGCCTCCTCCCAATGGACTGCCTGACCTCATTGAGGAACGAGTCGGTCTCCTTTCCCGCGGCTCCAGGGCGATTGGCGTAACGCGGTAGCGGTCCTCGAGGGAAGAATATTTTTGTAGGAAACATAGTATAAGCGCCACCTAAAACCCTTTTTCTCCAAAAACTGATTTTAATTTTTAAAGAATTTAATTTTTCCGTCGACGATAAAATAGTCTCAGAACATCCTTGCATTAACCTCGTTTAATATTTGTAAAATATCAGGTAAATACGCAAGCTATATATTTTTCAACAAAATCAGAATTCCTTTCCAATTTAAATAACTCACTCACTTCGTCCTTTAATTTTAAAACCCTCGTTAATGCTTTACCCCTCGATAGCCCTTGAATTTTGGTATGAAGTAACAAATTTTTAAAGTTTGCCTCCATTTCATGGCAAATAATAGGAAATATTATTGATATTGAAATTTTCCCTGAACATCATTTGACTAGATCTACGATACATAGTAAAAACTAAATAATACTTTTATTGTTTTTTCAAAAGGATTAAATAATCCAGCAATAGTCAGGATGCTTGCAAGTAAAATGTCTCTTTAGTTTGCTAGGAACCATAGCATCATTTGTCCGGACTTCCATGGAAATTAGACATTGAGGTAGTTTATTTTTATCATTGCATATAAATCAAAATGAAAAATAAGAATCTTTATGAAGATGAGGAATACGCGTGGTTAGTCTTGGTCACATAAGCCGCAGTTAGTGGTGTCGATAAATACATTTATCAATAGATTAAAATTGATAATTAAAATACACTTTTACTAAAAAATCTATAAACAATTGAATTAACTTTAATTAATTGGGTATTCCAATTGTCGGAATAATAATCATTTTCAATAAGAAATGTCAGTTTTTTGATCTAAGCTCTTTTTCTTGATCATGAATAAGTTAACTTGTCATACAAACATAATCAGTAAATTTTAATTTTCCTTTATTACTGATTGCCTTGAACAGGTTTCCATCTCTTTGCTTAACTAAAGAATGTCTTGCAGCTTATTTACTACAATTAAGACAATCATTAGCTGTCTAGATTCAAATGAAAATCCTGGGAAGTTAATCTATTGAACAAATGTATACTTTTATAGTCTTTATTAGTTAAAATTTCTGTTTATAATTATATTTATTATTATTTTTATTTATAATATATTTTTTTCATTTTTTGCTGGTCAATCCAATTGTAACTATACTAAAAAATAGTCCGACGTTAATTGGCAGTGTTCAACGTACCCATCTTAAGGTAATGCATCTATATTATGATCCAATTGGCATTGTTTATCTCAATTTATCAACTTTATAAATATATTCATGCAACGTGCTGTCTTATTTGCAGCAAGGGTTGCCATGGCAGGGAAGGTTATTTATTATACTCGAAACATAAATCAACTTTCTATAAAACAGCCCAATTCCCATGTTACTATGCCAGTTTGCAAAAGTCTAAAGCAATTGATTTGCCCCTCAGGGAAACTTAAAACCACAAATTATATTTTTTGGTTCTTATCTTGTTATAGAATCTGAAAAATTTTAATAAATTCTGAAAAATGACTGAATGCGCAGAATACTTTAAAGAAGGATTTATTGAGAGCATTAAAGGACAGTTTGAAGATCTCATTTCAGACTATACTAAAGCTTGTGTCCTTTATAAAACAGCTAATAAAGAATGGGAACAAGAAATGCGAAGACTTCGACAGGAAAAATCACAACTCCAGTAAAAATTAAACGACAATTCGACTTAGATTAATGATTGACGAATTAGAACTCAAATGTGTGGCAAATGACCACATTGACGATACCCTACAGAATACCCGGCGAGAGTTAGAAGATGCTAAAGCCATAGTGTTGGCGCAAACAAACTTTATTAACTCACTTGGAGACCTGCAAATGGTTTTTTGTCATTTTTATTTGGTCTAGTCTCAGTCAGAAAAATCTTCTGATAAGATTAAGAACGAGGAAATTACTTTTTTACGCACACAAAACGATTTACTCCGAAAAGAAGAGATTGTCCTGAAATCTAAATTGAGTGATCAAAGTACAACACTCCAGGAGACCAAAATCGAGGTAAATTAAACATTTCAACACACAGAATATTAAAATCAAACAAAAATTACGGGAATTGGAAACATGTAATAACCAACACATTCGAGAGTATAAAATAATGAAAGACACCGTCGAGGTTTGTTAATTTTCTATTAATTTTCTAGACATATTATAGTTCAATACAGGATTTACAAAACTCAAAAATCGTTATTTATAATTTATTTTTGTCCCTCTATGAAACTGCACACGAGTCAACTTCAAATGATCCACACCAATTAGACGACCTTTCAAGAGAGGAGCTTATAAACATTATTTTTCAACTGAGAACGCAAAAACATATGCAAGATAGAAAATTGTCAGCAAAATCTGTTCTTAGCGACGAGGAATGTGAGAATTTCTAGTTCATCCATTTATTAGGTCAACAATTCGACACTGGAATGAAGTCAGGGCCAAATGATGTACAAGATATAAAAATATTGTTCAATGTACGAAATGTTGATTTAAACCTTAAGGATTCTTTATCAAGGAGTTCCAGAGAGTCTTCCTTAGATTTGGAAGAAGTCAACTCTTTTAAGGCATGATGTGGCAATATTATATTTTAATAGTCAGAAGTAGCCAGAAATAAAGAACAAATTAAAAGTTTGAATCTGTATAATCGATAATTATAGAATATCAGCAGGAAGTCGATTATCTTAAAGAAAGAATTGACATACTGGAGGTTGTGTATTCCGTGAGGACAATTTGTAGGATGAAAAGGCTGTCCTAGAAAATTGTCAAACTCAATCAAACGACATTTTACAGGAGAATATTGAGTTACGGTCAAGAGCAGACAATCTGGCACTACTCAATAATAATCTAGAAAACGAATTAACATCTGTCCAATCAAATGTAGTACTATTCAATACAATTTAAAGATGGACATATTATTTCTTGAAAATGAGAATTTAAAGTTGGAGACCGTCTCAGAAAACACCATTCGAGAACTCAGGGAAGCAAAGGAAAAAATCAGAGAAACTGAGTTACTTTTAAATAATTCTGAAAAAGAAAAAATCACACTTGAAGGAATACTTGAGAATGATAAACAAAGTGCTTTGGAGACGGTTTAGCTTAATTTTATTTTTGAAATAGACAAAAATGTTTGAATCAGAGCTTAGTGAACTAAGAGAGCACATGAACGCGACAAATTTGCTGTTTAATGAAGCGGAAAAAGAAAATAATGTGCTTCAGTTAAAAATAAAAGAACTCGAAAACTTGTATAATTGTAACCAAGAGCAACTTGAACAAATAAAATCTATATTTAACGATTCAGTAGACGAAGCCACTAATTTAAAAGTAATTTATTTATTTCATAATTCAGGAAGACAATAAAAAACTTGTCGAGCAACTGGTAGATTTGGAGAAGTGTAGGCAAAATGGAGTAATAGTGAACAATTATTGATTTTCATAGAATGAGACATTTGAAACAGAGATTTTCCGATTGAAGGAAGAATTAAATGAATCATGCAGTCTGCTTACCAACACGGAAATTAAAAACAAAGAACTACAGTCGCAAATCGAAGAACTCGAGGACCAGCTGGAAGCAATAAAAGTCGATTTCGACGAAATCAAAGTCCCAAATTTATTCACTACAATTAAGGAAGACAAAGATTGGGTTACCAGAGAACTAAGCGAATCCACTGCCAAGAGAAACGAGCTATTAATTGAAAACAATGAATACAGAGAGAATGTATATTCTTTGGTGCATAAAATGCCAAAAGGAGTGCTACTATAAACAGAAAATCTCCAAACTCGATCAAATCATTCTAGATCTTACTCCCGATCAGCAAATCACCGAACAAACGGTGATTGAATGATTTAATTTTAATTTAATAGACTATGGCCACTCAACTTGATCCGAATGAAACAAGTTTGGAATATTCAACCGTTTGCGTGGCGCCGACATAATATTTAGTTACGAATGACGACGATAGAAGAGGATGAAGGGGAATATTATCAGAATGACAACTATAATCTGGCAGATAAAGGCAGTCTATGCTCAAAGTTACAAAATAGGGTGTTTCGATGTTCAAAATGATCGGTTAAAAGAGGAAATGAACTCTTTGAACAATCGAATAAGCACTCTTTTGAATGAATTAGAAACAAAAGAAAGTGAAAAGAACGATATTTCGAGGAGTTTTCATTCTGAAATTGAAAAGCTAAAAAGCAAAATTGCGGAAAACGACTCGTCTAACCAGATTCTTAATAACAAAGTCCAAGAACTAGAAAAGTTGTTAGAAGAATCTAAAAATTTGAAATATACTCCTCAAGAAAATGATTACATTATTAATGTAAATCTTATAATCATGATTTCAAAGAACGAGAAAGATATAAAAATACATCTTTTGTATACTGACAGTTCAAGTGAAGAAGACACCAGTCAGTCTAAAGTCTCCTCTATCATCAGTGATGAGGATAATGTAATCAATATTTATTTAATTTGTAAGGATAATAAAAAACTTTTGGACCTACGCGAATCTATAGAAAAACTAAAGCAAAATAATTCATATGAATTACAAGAAAAAGATAAAGATATCGAGGTCTGAAGATTAAACTTGACTATATAGAGGCTAAAAAATGAATTATCCCTTTCTCAAAGGACAGTTGTGGAAGATGCTCATAAACTCGCGGTTGTCAATGACGAATTGGCGTCAAAAGATGAGCACATGAAAGTTAAAAATTAACCTTATGAACTATTAAAACAGGAACTTGAAGGAAATTTACAAATTTTGAGTCAAAAACTTCAGGAATCTGAAGAGATCTGTGATTCTCTCAGAATGTCTCCATCTTATTACAAACAACAAATAAAAGAAAAAGACGTCAAAATTATTGTCATCACCTTGATAAAATTATATTAGGAAATGTCAAATGCTCCCTCAATGAAAAATTTTGAAGAGATTCAATACGAATTAGAACAGATAATTTCCAAATTGAATCAGAATTTGGAAACGAAGGACGATCTAATTCAAGTTACTGTTGATTAATAATCTATATTTTAGAATCTGGAAAATCGAATAAAACTGATCACTCAAAATTATAAAGAATCTGAAAATTATTTAAATGAAAAGTTACAGGACATCAAAGATAGTGCGGATAAAAAAGAAAAAGAATATAGCGTTGGAATCATTATTTTAGTTTATTATCTAGGAATTAGAGAATTGTTATAGAACTATCGTGAATGACTATGAAAATCTAAATGTTAATTATAACGATTTGCAAGAGAAAATGAGAAATTCCGATAATCTTCTAAAAGACAAAGACGATCGAATTGATGTTAACAAAACTCAATTTTATATATAGGAAATGATGAATATTCAATCTGACTTAGAAAATAATAAAAAAATGAAAAAGGAATTAAAAAAGACACTAAAGAAGATTGAAAGTGAATTGAATGTTAAAAATGAAGAAATTATGGTTATTAATGAAAATAATTTTAATAGAATTTGGAAAATGAACGCGTTTTGTACATCGAGAACACGAATAACATGAAAACAATTTTGCTTAAAGACATTGAAACTCTCAAGTCTGAAATAAACGTTTTGGAAGAAACTAATAGAGTATAAACAAATGATAAAAAATTCAGGAAATTGAAAGAGAACTTGCGTCAACTCGGGATGAGTTGTTTGAACTGAGAGGGTTGCATACAGAGTCGGAAAATAAGTTATCGAAATACGGAATTGATTTAGATATCAAGGAAAAGCTGAATGAGGTATATAATGAGTTTGAGTGTGTAAGGAACTAATTGAGAATTTGAAAACGATTGAAGCTGAAAAAATATACCAGACAAATTTGCAGGAAAAAATGTCCAGAGAAATAGGGGAAAAAGAAGAAATAATCAAAGTTTACATATAATTTTTTTAATCAGGCCTTGGAAAATGATTTTAATTTATTTAAAATGCACGCACAGAAAGATGAAGAATTCATCCTCGAGGACTTTTCCTTATTAGAGAATAAGTTGTATCTTGAAAGAGAAGAAACAAAAGTTAGTTTCACTTCTTATTTTACAGGAACTAAAAAATGAATTTGCAGAGCTACTCAAAGAATTGAAAGAATTGAAGTCTTTGAACCAAATCTTAGAAAAAAAAGAAAATGAATACACGTCTCAGATCAACGTTTTGATGGAAGAGCAGATAAAACTGCAAAAAGAGATCGACGAGTTAAATACGTCACTCAAAAATGAAAATCATAAAATTAAAGTTAAGTTTGTCAACAGTTTTAGAAATTCGAGGATGAAACGAAAATGTACGAAGCTGAGATAGAAAAACTTTCAGAAGTGAACGAACAGCTCCAATTACAATTACGAAATATTGAGATAGGACTGAAAAACAAAAGTGAAGAAAATGATGTTTTTTGTCAATGTCTCTTAAATTTTTAGAATTTAATGAATATATTACAGAATTACAAAATTCAAAACGAAGAATTAAATCAGGAAATCAAAAATGGAATCTCTCAAAATTTAGAAACGAATGAGGAGTTGTCAGAAGAGAGAAAAGTAAACCAGGTTTTTAATTTATTATTTATTCATGATAGACATTAAGAAATGAGTTGGAAGAATTGAGAACGGAGCTATGTAATTTTCAAGAAAGACCGTCTGTTGACATAATAGAAAAATATGAAATGGAATTGGAAAACTCAAATAAAAAATTAATAGTCAAAAAATTATATCAATTTTAGGATTTACGCAGCAGTTTTGACAGTATTTGTTTGGACATCACAGCTGTTAAAGAGTCCAAATCAGTTCTGGATAAAACTTTAGGAGAACGAGAAAATGACCTAAGTGATAAAAATCAACAGATCCTAGTTTACTAATAAACCTCTATCAAAAATAGGAATTAACTGCCATGGTTGATGCTTTGAAAGACTATAAACAAAATTATCTTGAAATTAATGACGAATTAAAGAAAATAATGCAAAATTTCCAATTGAAAGAAATGGAAAATGAGGTTTCTAATAACCAAATTTTATTTTAGAATTTAAAAATGGAAATTTCTGAACTTTCTAATTCCATTACGAAAAAAGATGAGTTGATAATAGTATTTATATAACCATAGTTAAATTTAGTTGTCGAAAAATGAATTAGAAGATTCTAATAACAACATTCAGTCACTCGTAATTTCAAATTCTCAGCTAAAAGAAGATTTGATAAAACTTAATGACGAATTGTCCGAAAAGGACCAAAATATTATTGTTGGATATATTCTTTACTGCATTTTAGACTATTTTGACGAAAGAAGATTCATTGCTGAGGGAAAAAGAACAGCTTGTATATTTTAACAATCGACTAGAAGACGATCTCGCGAATGTTCGAGTAGAAATGAATAAACTGAACACAAGTTTTGTAAAGGATGTCAAAATTATATTTGATACAACAGAAATGATTGATGAAGTAAGCATATTTGCAAGAAACTAATCTAAGCAGAATAAAACTGAAGATTCTAAAGATAAAACGATAAACTTTGAAAAAGATGGCCTCAAAGAATTAAACGATCAACTGATAGCGAGATTAAATGAAACAGAGATAAAGTTAGAAGAGAGATCCTCAGAAATCGACGTTAATAAACTTTTTCAAATGATAGAAAATACAAGAAATGTTAAACAACTGTAATCAAGAATGCAAAAAATTGAAAGAAAAGGAATACTCGCAAATAAAGCTTTTAGATGGATACAAAAATGAAACCCAAGTTCTAGTTTTTCAATTTTAATGTGAATAGATACTGCGATGTGAGCTTGAAAATATAAAGAATCAAATTGAAACTCTCAAAGAGTTCAATTTGTCGTCAGTGAAAATGATTGAAAACTATGAAATGAAATTGAAAAATAAGAATAAAAAAATAAAAGTTTACAATTATGATTAATTTAAAGGATTTACGTAAAAATTTTGATAGAATATGCATGGATATTTCTATGATGAAAGACGCAAACTCTTTGTTGGAAAAAACGCTGGAAGAGCAAGATAATGAACTTAATGATAAAAACAAAGAAGTTAGGGTAAACAAATATTGTACATGTCATTGTAGAATCTGAAAATAGAAGTATCCAACCTTATCTGTAAAATTTCGGAACATGAGAGCGATCCTAATACTCAGGTTTTTTGATTCAATATTCGAAAGAACCCTAATCTCAAATACTCTGAAGAAGATCTTAATACAAAGCTGAAACAATATTTGTCCGAAATTCAAGAAAAAGATAACTTAATTGATGTGAACCGATAAATCTAAGATTTAGACGTTTAAAAACAAATCAGAAGATAGTAACACTAAGTTACAGTCTTTATTAAATGAAACCAGTAAAATCAAAGAAAAATTGTTTAATGTAACATCTGAATTGGCTCGAAAGAGCGAGGAAATGACCGTTTGATATTTAATTCTGAATATTTCAGAGTTTGCGCATCGAAAGCGATATTCTAGACCAAGAAAATGCAAAATTAGTTTATTCAAGAGATGATCTGGAGACGCAACTTGTTAATATTCGTAAAGAAATCAAAATGAACATACCAAAATCAAATCTTCAAAGTTTACTGCTTAATGAGGATGTGAAAATAATATTAGACAACGATGATGTTTTTAAATTTCTAAAATTTATAGGAACGTTTGTCAATTTTACAAAAGGAGGTCGAAGATCTTAAAATTCAATTGAGTGATATGAATAAAGAATACAAAGACTTATCAAACAAACAAATCATGAAATGTAACGAATTGGATTTTATTGTTTGATTTGATATATTAAAAATTAGTTAAAAGACTATTCTCAACTCAAAATTGATTATGAAAAATTGTTTAGTGATAGACTTGAAAGTGAAAATAGGTTTGAAAAAAAATCAGTTTCTATGTTACAAAATGTGAAGAACTGGTTGGTTTAATAAGATCTTAAAAGTTTTAGAAACAAGAAATTCATAGACTGAAGAAAATGCTAGGACTAGAACCTGTCGTTAAGAGAAATACGGTTTTTGGTGATTTATGAACGTAAAGGATATCTCAATTACAGATAAAATATTAGAGCAATCTAAACAGTTTTTACAAGGAAGGGAAAAACATGTTTTAGTGTATTGAAATAATTTTCATAGGACTCTATTAAATCAGGAAAGTCAGTTGAGGTTAAAAAAATCATTTATATTATAGAAATGGAATACAACTGATGAACCAGGCACTTTTAAAGTAATCAACACACCTTCTGAGGCAAAATGCTATGGTGAGTATTATTTTAGGCGTATTTATAGAAACAGATATCAAAGTGATTTTTGATTCTCTCGATGTAAAAAAAGTTTTTTTAATTTGATTAGGACTCTCGGTCGATTGGGGATTCATCGACATGCAAAAAAAATTTTAAACTTAGTGAGAGAAGAACAAACGGTAAGTATTATTATTTAATATTTCAATAGAACCTGATGTGAAAGTGATTTTGGATTCTCTCGATGTAAAAAATGTGTTTTATAATTTATTTAGGACTCTCGGACTATCGAAGATTTATCAACACGCAAACAAACTTTTAAACCTAATGAGATAAAAAGGAACGGTGAGGATTAATATTTGATATTTCAATAGAACCTGATGTCAAAGTGATTTTTGATTCTTTCGATGTAAAAAATGTGTTTTATAATTTATTTAGGACTCTCGGACTATCGAAGATTTATCAACATGCAAACAAACTTTTAAACCTAGTGAGATAAAAAGGAACGGTGAGGACTAATATTTGATATTTCAATAGAACCTGATGTCAAAGTGATTTTTGATTCTTTCCATGTAAAAAATGTGTTTTATAATTTATTTAGGACTCTCGGACTATCGAAGATTTATCAACATGCAAACAAACTTTTAAACCTAATGAGATAAAAAGGAACGGTGAGGATTATATTATATTTCAATAGAACCTGATGTCAAAGTGATTTTTGATTCTTTCGATGTATAAAAACGTGTGTTATAATTTATTTAGGACTCTCGGACTATCGAAGATTTATCAACACGCAAACAAACTTTTAAACCTAGTGTGATAAAAAGGAACGGTGAGGATTAATATTTGATATTTCAATAGAACCTATCTCAAAGTGATTTTTGATTCTTTCGATGTAAAAAATGTGCTTTATAATTTATTTAGGACTCTCGGACTATCGAAGATTTATCAACATGCAAACAAACTTTTAAACCTAGTGAGATAAAAAGGAACGGTGAGGATTAATATTTGATATTTCAATAGAACCTGATGTCAAAGTGATTTTTGATTCTTTCGATGTATAAAAACGTGTGTTATAATTTATTCAGGACTCTCGGACTATCGAAGATTATCAACACGCAAACAAACTTTTAAACCTAGTGTGATAAAAAGGAACGGTGAGGATTAATTTTGATATTTCATAGAACCTGATGTCAAATGATTTTTGATTCTTTCGATGTAAAAAGTGCTTTATAATTTATTTAGGACTCTCGGACTATCGAAGATTTATCAACACGCAAACAAACTTTTAAACCTAATGAGATAAAAAGGAACGGTGAGGATTAATATTTGATATTTCAATAGAACCTGATGTCAAAGTGATTTTTGATTCTTTCGATGTAAAAAATGTGTTTTATAATTTATTTAGGACTCTCGGACTATCGAAGATTTATCAACATGCAAACAAACTTTTAAACCTAGTGAGATAAAAAGGAACGGTGAGGACTAATATTTGATATTTCAATAGAACCTGATGTCAAAGTGATTTTTGATTCTTTCCATGTAAAAAATGTGTTTTATAATTTATTTAGGACTCTCGGACTATCGAAGATTTATCAACATGCAAACAAACTTTTAAACCTAATGAGATAAAAAGGAACGGTGAGGATTAATATTTGATATTTCAATAGAACCTGATGTCAAAGTGATTTTTGATTCTTTCGATGTATAAAAACGTGTGTTATAATTTATTTAGGACTCTCGGACTATCGAAGATTTATCAACACGCAAACAAACTTTTAAACCTAGTGTGATAAAAAGGAACGGTGAGGATTAATATTTGATATTTCAATAGAACCTGATGTCAAAGTGATTTTTGATTCTTTCGATGTAAAAAATGTGCTTTATAATTTATTTAGGACTCTCGGACTATCGAAGATTTATCAACACGCAAACAAACTTTTAAACCTAGTGAGATAAAAAGGAACGGTGAGGATTAATATTTGATATTTCAATAGAACCTGATGTCAAAGTGATTTTTGATTCTTTCGATGTAAAAAATGTGTTTTATAATTTATTTAGGACTCTCGGACTATCGAAGATTTATCAACACGCAAACAAACTTTTAAACCTAGTGTGATAAAAAGGAACGGTGAGGATTAATATTTGATATTTCAATAGAACCTGATGTCAAAGTGATTTTTGATTCTTTCGATGTAAAAAATGTGCTTTATAATTTATTTAGGACTCTCGGACTATCGAAGATTTATCAACATGCAAACAAACTTTTAAACCTAGTGAGATAAAAAGGAACGGTGAGGATTAATATTTGATATTTCAATAGAACCTGATGTCAAAGTGATTTTTGATTCTTTCGATGTAAAAAATGTGTTTAATAATTTATTTAGGACTCTCGGACTATCGAAGATTTATCAACACGCAAACAAACTTTTAAACCTAGTGAGATAAAAAGGAACGGTGAGGATTAATATTTGATATTTCAATAGAACCTGATGTCAAAGTGATTTTTGATTCTTTCGATGTAAAAAATGTGTTTAATAATTTATTTAGGACTCTCGGACTATCGAAGATTTATCAACACGCAAACAAACTTTTAAACCTAGCGAGATAAAAAGGAACGGTGAGGATTAATATTTGATATTTCAATAGAACCTGATGTCAAAGTGATTTTTGATTCTTTCGATGTATAAAAACGTGTGTTATAATTTATTTAGGACTCTCGGACGATTGAAGATTTATCAACACGCAAACAAACTTTTAAACCTAGTGAGATAAAAAGGAACGGTAAGGATCAATTTTTGATATTTTAATAGAACCTGATGTCAAAGTGATTTTTGATTCTTTCTATGTATAAAAACGTGTGTTATAATTTATTTAGGACTCTCGGACGATTGAAGATTTATCAACACGCAAGCAAACATTTAAACCTAGTGAGATAAGAAGAAACGGTAAACATCACTATTTAATATTTCAATAGAACGTGATGTCAAAGTGATTTTTGATTCTTTCGATGTTTAAATATTTTTCTGATTTGATTAGGACTCTCGGACGATTGAAGATTCATCCACATGCAAAAAAATATTTAAACCTAGTGAGATAAGAAGAAACGGTAAACATCACTATTTGATATTTCCATAGAACGTGATGTCAAAGTGATTTTTGATTCTTTCGATGTTTAAATATTTTTTCTGATTTGATTAGGACTCTCGGACGATTCAAGATTCATCGACATGCAAACAAACTTTTAAACCTAGTGAGATAATAAGAAACGGTAAACATCACTATTTGATATTTCAATAGAACGTGATGTCAATGTGATTTTTGATTCTTTAGAAGTTTAAACGCTTTTATGAGTTGTTTTAGAAACATCGAATGCCATATGATTCCCAAGTTTTTGTTACATCTTCTGAGATGATTCCTTGCGGTATATTTTAGTATTGAATTTTTTAATAGAACCTGATATCAAAATAATTATTGATTCAGTCGATGTTTGAAGTTTTTTTAATTTTTTTAGAAATCAAAGATAAATGATGAATCTCTATATTCCACTGTTTATTCGCCAGAATATGAAGTTATTTCGATTTCGTCTGAAAATATAAGTTGTGGTTGTTTTTAGGCTAATTATTTCCACAGGACCGGATATTAAATTGGTTTTGGATACTTCACAGGTTTGTAAAGAAATTTCAATTTTAGGATACATCCTCTATATCTTCAAATGTTAAACCTCAGGTCGATTCATTAGATTCTGTTATCTCTAGGATATTTTTCAGAGTTCAGTTACTTACGACAAAAAATTTTGTCAAAAAAATGATAATGAAATGGAAAATTTGGTCGAATTCAGATACGAATTATTAGAAATTAATCGAAAAAACATATCGACTTATCGTAAATTCATTAGAATTGGTTTAGTTACTAAGAATCATATGTTTCCGATTTATTCGCTAAGGAAGATCCTGAGTGCTCGTACTCAGATACTACAATTCAATCCACAATAATTGACCAATCTATTGAAAATGATTTTAAATTAAAAGAGGGAGCTAGCATCGTGGAATCGCGGTCTTCTCGATGTTCGACATCTACTGATAATTTGTCTACTACGATAACAGACGGATCATCAAGTTCGACAGTGGAAGCTTCATTTTCTAGTTAGACACATTCAAAGACGTATTATTTTTATAATTTAATTTATAGCTTTTAATGTCTTATTGTCTCTTTATGATTATGGATTTAATTAATTTAATAAAATTTATTCTATCGTTTTGCATCTTTTTAAGGCGATGAACATTGCATCGAAATTTTTGAGACATTTTAATCATCAATTTTTTATGTAGGTGTGTAAAATCAAGTTTTCTAAAGTTTATTTTAAACAATTTCCCTTAAACATCTTTAAAAATTTTAAGGTGAAAATATTCACTTTGAAAAAATGATACAAATTGCAGACTAATGAAACAAGCACTTTTTGTTTTACTTTTGGAGTCTTCTGGATACGATATAATAAAAAATTTTAAATATGCGGTCAAGATAACTTGTTATCTGATTTAAGTATATTATTAGGACTTTGCGATGTCATTTGCAAAACTAGGTCAAGTTTCCTCATCAGCTTTCTTCATTCTCTTCTATTCCAGCATCTATGATTGAAAAGTTTGCTCGATGTTGGATTGCGGCCGTCGTGGGTTCGAATTAAAGGAGACTATTTTCCGCTGCCTTTATATGAGAAAAATTCCAAAGCATTAACATTCATCTACTCCACTTAACATTAAGGACAATATCTTACTTTTTACAGTAAACAATTTTTTGTATTTTACTATTATATACTTCAAAACATGATTTGTCCAAAAAATGACATTCTTTCATTTCTCATAGAAGACGTTAAAATTTTTTTTCGAAATTAACCATCTGGATTTAATATTTTTGACGTCAAAAGAAATTAATTTTGTGACCCAAATGCATTCAGTATCCAACCAATTGTTTTAGGAGATCCGTCAACAATACATTTGGTTTTGGCAATTTCAGAAAGACATAACATACATTGATGGTTTATTTCACGAGTGTACATTGATGGTCATTTCAGAGGGACGACTCGGTCCAATTTTTCGTATTGTGATGCCGTTCTTTGAAATTTTTTTGTGCAAAATTTTACAGTCAATCTCGAAATTTTTTCCATTCTCGATATCCCTTTAATTATTTTCCCGGGAAAATAATATCCAATTAAAGCCCTTTTTGTAAAATCCGAATAAATTTAATTTTTAAACAATCGCTTTTCTGTCAATAATAGTTTTGAATAAGCCGATTTAATGATTCCGCCGATTCCTCATATTCCTCAAGTTCCATCTCGACAAACTGAGATATCTTCCGAGTGTCTATAGTACGAAGTGTCTCACGTAATGCCTCAAGCATATATCTGGGACATGTACTACACTCCATGGAGGTCAGAACAGCACACTCAGATACACCTAATGTCTGACAAGACTCCTCAATCTCTCCATCGATTCCAACTCGTTCATCAAAAAAATGAGGCAAACAACTAGTTTTCAGTTTATCCTTCACTATTTCAACAGTACTATACGTTTTTGGACAAAACACGGTTACCATCGATTGGCACATGTCACTTCCCTACAGGCCAGCTCCATGAGATCCTTGTAACTCGAAATCGAAGGGACACATGCTTTCCTAAAATCTGGAGAAAATATTAACTTGAATAATCTTCCTTGAGGGACCCCCCTTAGAATCGACTGGTGGAAGAAAACAGAGTCATCTTCGTCGGTCAGACAGTTGAATGGGAGAAGAGACGTTGTTAGAGAGTTCCCGCAATCCAAAAGGGAGTCATATAACGAGAGTCCTCTCCTCATTGGAAAAGGAAGACAAATCCCCAAACTTCCTACCTGAAATATGCCAACAAGAAGACCAATCGTCCATTAGCAGTCATTTGTTGTGTTAGTTCTGATAGAGAAGTCGAAGGTTTAACAATCCGAAGACAAGAAGTGCTCGTGTCGATGGCACAAGCAAGAATGGCTGACCTCTCCAAGTCAGCCTGGGAGGGTGGAGACCCATAAAATCACTTTAATCCATGGAAAACTGACTGGTCTGGAGTCCTTCCCCCAAATATCTGATTCAAGGGACAAGGGGATGATGGAAAGGCGGGAATACGACTCGAGTGAACCAAGGGAGAGAAACTGACTTAGTACAGTCCACTTGTGTTCCTAAATTAATTTAATCTTAATTTGTGCCTGGAGGAGAGGAGTATACATTAAACAGGACACTTTTCCGTGGTTATCCATTAGCTCTTCCACTGCCCAAGTACTCGTCGGACTCAAATCTCCAACTGCACAGAAACCCTGATCTCCAAACACCACCAGTCTACCTGAAAGTAGTCACAGTCTTCTAAATTGAGTCTAATTTTGTCCAGGGCTAATTCTTTTGCATTTTCGTTAAGAAAAATTTTTCTTGAGTACATTTCTTGTTCCAAACAATTTATTTCTGAGTTTTTTGAAGGAGGAACAAGTCCTACGATTTTATTTTTTGGCCTAAGGTTGATAATCGGTGACATACCACAGACAGTCGGGAGGTTCGATTTCGGAAAAGCAAAAATTTTGAATCTCATTTTTTGTATTTAAATCGTCGATTGACACAAATCGTGGCAGTAATTGGTCCTTGGAGCGTCGCCACGTACAAGAAGGGTCAATGTCCTCAGCATTGGAATGAGATGATTGCTTTTTATGAGAAATAAGGTAAACTTGTATTTTCCATATATATGAAAAGATTTGATTGCTGTAATTCCCACATCCTATCGAAACTATTTCACGAGACATTTTTTAATTGAAATTATATTAATCAGAAATTGAAATTATTTTAATCAGAAATTGAAATTATTGTAATCAGAAATTGAAATTATTTTGAAATTACATAACCTCAATTAATTTTATTTATTTTTTAAATTGTTTTTTTTTGTTGAAAACCTTGTGTTTACGCATAAAGGACCCGATTTATTCGTATCTCTATTTGTAGAATAACTTGGGCTTTTCTAATTTCTAAAGTCATGTATGATTCGATCGTCGTAGAATTGTGTAGCCTACGATAACTTATTAAAAGTAACTCTACACTTCTAGTAACAGTAAAGGAATAAACAATGATTAACTTAATTTTCTGAGTTTCTTCTTCGGTGATCCTTGTGTAATGATTCATCAATCGTGGTACAAAGCTCTGTTATTTGAAAGGATATACAACCATTATATTCCTCAAATATCGCAATCTAATTTGACCGTTGTTCTAACTCTCTGATATGCAATTGGGTACATTTTATTATACTCAATCTTTCCGGAACTTTTGTGCGCCTTGTAACTAAGTGATTTTTAAAAAGATATTGTTTTTATTCGACTTTTATTTGCCTATTTTGTGCGATTATTTGCACTCAGTAAAGTAATTAGAGATATCACTTAGTTCGTTTATTTATTTGATAAATTATGTTTCTCTTTTGTTTGACGTATCCCTCCCAATTTATTTTTACGTGCTTAGCTATACAATCAGCTGAAACAACTTACGGATGACAACAAGTACTTGATATATTCAATGACAAACAATCAAACAGAGGTACGTAAATAGACTACAAAAAGCACTCAACGATATTGACACGACGATCCCCGCAAATACGATTTAGGATGCAGTGATCTGGTCAATAAAGTGGACAGCTCTAAATGTCGTTGGATCCACTCAAAACAACACAGACTCACGATAACGAGATATGCCTACTCTCTGAAAAGCAGAAAGACCTGAGGCTAATAATACAAAACTCCAGTAACTCTTAAACGATAGGAAGCTTTGAAAATTTTGCAACCAGATATTATTATAGACTTTCGTGGTTTCATGGATCATGAAAAAGCTTGTGCAGCACAGAAAACAATAAGAATAATCAGTTTGGTACATTTCTTTTTGTCTTGGACGACATCCCGTAAAATCGTCTCCATCCTTTAAGTTTTTGCACAAAGTTTGAAAGTCTCTGTCCAGTGTAACCGGGAGGTCAGTTATAAAATAGTCATTTATAGCGTGTTTGCTGTGCCTCAAAATTCATCCTTAAAATGTATCGGAATAGCCTCCACTTGCATGGTGTAATTTCGAGAAAAATTGGTTTGCTTGGGTGAGCCTCGAATGCTATTTGGAGGTTAGAGTAGGGCGAAGTTGGTCTCGATGGAACGAGTCTAGATTGAGATTATCCGTATCAGAAAAAAACGAAGTACGTCACCACTCCCCAAGAAAACGTAATAAATCTTAAATAAGGTGAGCTAATTAAAACATTTTTGAATTTCTTTGACCTGAACAATAGTTTTACTGTTTTAGTATGCGCCAGTAATACTATGCGAACAAGAGATTTATGAATTAGCTAATGGTTTCACGAGACGCTCGGCCAGCCTCGCACACAGCAAAGCCATTTCCACGGATCACGGCGATCGACAGACGTTTAAAGAGCCAGGATAGCTCTCTGAAATCGTGTCTTTTTCTTGATATCCGTCGACCAAGGGAGCGAAGGAAGCGGTTTTCATTTTATACTTATAGAATCTAAATGCTCGAAAATATGAAGAATAAAATGGCAAATAATATTGAGTCAGCTGAAAAACAAGATGACAGAAAGACCAGCTCGGAAGTATGCCTGGAAATTACGAAAGGAAAAAATTTCTAAATTAAGAATTTTTATTAAAACTCAATGTTAAATATATTTTTTTAATTTTTTACGGTAATGAATTCCTATTTTGATAAAAATGATAGTTCTCAAATTATTGAAAAAGAAAATCTTGAATTGACAACTGAAATAAAAATAAAAGAAAATAATGTAAACTTGTCTCTCATAGATGCCAATGTTCCTGAACAAATTATAAATCAAGAACCAACTTCTAATCTTGAACAAAATTTTTACGATTACTTTCCCGAATTTCAATCTCTTTTAATAAGAAAAATGAATCTTTACAAAATCGAATTTGAAATTGAGCCTTATTTGTCAGTGCCTCTCATTACCCCTAAATACGTGTCTAAAATTATCAGAAATGATTTTGGAGATGTATTTCTTAACTACAGCATCTTCGATTGTCGCTCAGAAGAGGAGTATGAAATGGGGCACGTTGTTGGTGCAAGTTTAATGTCAGAACGTGCAGCAAGAAAGAAATTCACATTAGCTGGAAGCAATTCTATTTTTATTTTTTATTGTGAATTTTCATCGAAAAGATGCAAACAAATTATTTCAATCATTCAAAAATTTAACACAAAAGGGATTCGGGAAGGAAAATCTTTATTATATCCCAATTTGGCAATTATAGACGGAGGATATTGTAATTTCTACAAACAATATCCCCACTACTGTGATCCAAGAGGATATCTTACTGAGCAAGAAGCCTACAGAAACTATTTAATGAAAAACAAATTTTAATAAACAATATATGAAAATTTAACTTTTTTAAATAATAATATTTTGGTATTAAACGTTCGATGATGCTCACCTAAGTCCGTTTTAAGTAGGACTGCGCCTATTTTAGGATCTCCTACTGTAAGGATTTCAATACTTACAGTAAACTTAAATGAAGCATGGGACGAAATATCAGAAAACCTAAAAACAACAGAAAAGTAATGCAGTCTACTTTGATGGTGGTAAAAGGCTTATAAAAAGTATTTCATAGAATTTCATAAAATCGAAATTTAATCGACATGAGTATTCGTCTGTTTGGTACTCCGTCTTTTGCTCTGCTTAGCATCCTTTTTGGCCGGGATTGCCTGCGAGTTGACAACTGATAATCAACAGATTTCATTGCGATCGTATCCTGCCGACAGTGAATCCCCTCTTTCTGCAAATGTGACTCAATGGCCATTTCGTCGCATCCCTCGACGCTCACAGTATTCCACAACTGCATTATCTCTAACATTCCGACCCCCCACAATACCCTCAGACACCGTAACTCGAAACTTTTTGCTTCCTCGGTAAAATAAGGAGACATCTTTGTCAGGACGGGGGATCTGAATGATCACTTCAGTCATATTCTGCATATACACACCAAATCTACCTCAATCACGCGATCGGGGTCCTTCATTGACTCCCTCAGTTCTGAGAGCAATATCCCTTCCAATCCCATTTCTGCGTGCTGTTTGATTTGTTTGAACAAGTCCGTGGCCTTGTTTATGTTGTAAGACGGAACGTAGCTGATTTGGTTGTATTCTCCGATCTCGACTTTGGCGTTGGCAGGAAGGGCCTCGTGGAGTAGCCAGTCGCGGTCTCGTTCTTCCAAATCACATTCGAGCCTTTCGAGGATCTCATCGAGAGTAAAGTCATCTCGGTGTCCCTCTTTGTATCGTTCCTTTATTTTTTTAATTTTTTACGGTAATGAATTCCTATTTTGATAAAAATGATAGTTCTCAAATTATTGAAAAAGAAAATCTTGAATTGACAACTGAAATAAAAATAAAAGAAAATAATGTAAACTTGTCTCTCATAGATGCCAATGTTCCTGAACAAATTATAAATCAAGAACCAACTTCTAATCTTGAACAAAATTTTTACGATTACTTTCCCGAATTTCAATCTCTTTTAATAAGAAAAATGAATCTTTACAAAATCGAATTTGAAATTGAGCCTTATTTGTCAGTGCCTCTCATTACCCCTAAATACGTGTCTAAAATTATCAGAAATGATTTTGGAGATGTATTTCTTAACTACAGCATCTTCGATTGTCGCTCAGAAGAGGAGTATGAAATGGGGCACGTTGTTGGTGCAAGTTTAATGTCAGAACGTGCAGCAAGAAAGAAATTCACATTAGCTGGAAGCAATTCTATTTTTATTTTTTATTGTGAATTTTCATCGAAAAGATGCAAACAAATTATTTCAATCATTCAAAAATTTAACACAAAAGGGATTCGGGAAGGAAAATCTTTATTATATCCCAATTTGGCAATTATAGACGGAGGATATTGTAATTTCTACAAACAATATCCCCACTACTGTGATCCAAGAGGATATCTTACTGAGCAAAAAGCCTACAGAAACTATTTAATGAAAAACAAATTTTAATAAACAATATATGAAAATTTAACTTTTTTAAATAATAATATTTTGGTATTAAACGTTCGATGATGCTCACCTAAGTCCGTTTTAAGTAGGACTGCGCCTATTTTAGGATCTCCTACTGTAAGGATTTCAATACTTACAGTAAACTTAAATGAAGCATGGGACGAAATATCAGAAAACCTAAAAACAACAGAAAAGTAATGCAGTCTACTTTGATGGTGGTAAAAGGCTTATAAAAAGTATTTCATAGAATTTCATAAAATCGAAATTTAATCGACATGAGTATTCGTCTGTTTGGTACTCCGTCTTTTGCTCTGCTTAGCATCCTTTTTGGCCGGGATTGCCTGCGAGTTGACAACTGATAATCAACAGATTTCATTGCGATCGTATCCTGCCGACAGTGAATCCCCTCTTTCTGCAAATGTGACTCAATGGCCATTTCGTCGCATCCCTCGACGCTCACAGTATTCCACAACTGCATTATCTCTAACATTCCGACCCCCCACAATACCCTCAGACACCGTAACTCGAAACTTTTTGCTTCCTCGGTAAAATAAGGAGACATCTTTGTCAGGACGGGGGATCTGAATGATCACTTCAGTCATATTCTGCATATACACACCAAATCTACCTCAATCACGCGATCGGGGTCCTTCATTGACTCCCTCAGTTCTGAGAGCAATATCCCTTCCAATCCCATTTCTGCGTGCTGTTTGATTTGTTTGAACAAGTCCGTGGCCTTGTTTATGTTGTAAGACGGAACGTAGCTGATTTGGTTGTATTCTCCGATCTCGACTTTGGCGTTGGCAGGAAGGGCCTCGTGGAGTAGCCAGTCGCGGTCTCGTTCTTCCAAATCACATTCGAGCCTTTCGAGGATCTCATCGAGAGTAAAGTCATCTCGGTGCCCCTCTTTGTATCGTTCCTTCATTTTTTTAATTTGATTATTACTTTTAAATACATGACAATTCGGGCTAATGTTGAAAAACGCTGTTTTTGGCTTATTTTTGGCTTTGCTGTTGCAAATGAAAAGCGTTCTTGTCCAATTAGTTAATTAAATAAACTATTTCGGGCTTCTTTATTCACCTGGGGAGGGGGAACATCGTTAGAAAAGGATTTTGCCTTTTCAAGAAATTTTAAGTGCTGTTTGTATAAATCCGAAGACATTGAAAACTTGTACAACCAGCACTTGAATTTGTAATAAATTTGCTAGTTTATTTGGGGATTTCAAAAAGTTGGAAAATAGAAGAATAAAAAATTTTTTTAAGTTTTTTAACAAAGTAATCAAAAATATTTGTCCCCTAAAGATATCGTCGTCTCAAGACGAAGTCAAGATCCTCTTTGTCTTTAAGATGTTTCTCAGAGTTTTTGAAGTCCTCATTAAGGCAATCGTCCTTTGTAGACCGCTGAGTATTTAATACAGAATGGTCCTCCATGGCCGGGGGCATCCATGACATATTGAAATTAAGTTATCTTTTATTTAAAAAGTTATAATATTTTATTACTATTTTTAAATATATAAATTCGATGTTAGGATTTAATTTTCCTCGTGCCTCATCCCTGGCTATTACTATTCATTCTCAAATCCGATCGGCATCAAAACTAATAAAACATAAAAAAGACACAAATTTAAGAAAACGGAATTCAGACAAAGACATATTTGCGCAAAATGTAAAAAACCAAACAACCAACTACGAATTGAGTGCTCTCCACAAGTACAAAAATGCTGCTTTTGAGAACAGTAAGAATAGTCAATAACCCCACAAAGACGACAACCTCGTGGAGTATTGGGACAAATTATACCACGAATACGTGAATAGAACTCACATAAAGGTCCCCTTCAACAACTGGGACAACTTAATGTGTCAAATTCACGAGGGAAAATTGCCAGTCTTCCCAATTGACAACGAGGATTATGATCGTGGAGAGAAGACAGTCGACTTTAAGGACCACATCTTCCTCAAAAGACAATTTAAGGATTCGACTGATAAGAAGGAAGTCGACAATTTTATATCTCTTCTCTGTCTTGCTCTTTCCCACAATCCTCACTTGACGTTGCAGGAGAAGAAGGAGCATGTCAGTTGGTTTATCGAATATTTTAAGAAAAATAACTCACATTTTGCATAATTAATACTTTTCTAATTGTAACAGGCATAGAAAATAGTAGCAATTTAACTTTTTTGTCGGTAGGATACTTTACAGCTATTACAGTCAATTAACTTAGACGTTGGCGTATTTCAGGGAGTTGATATTCTAATTTTATTGAGGCAACTATTTTATTAGTGCTACCAGTAACCCAGTGGCAATCATTGAATAGGATGCTATTTCACAAAGAAATCTTGAACTGTATACTCCGAGAATATCTAAAAAATACACGAAACACTTTCTCTCTATTTCTTCAATCGTTTATATTTTATAGCGCCAAGTCTACACATCTTTGGGAAATAAAAATTGTCAGCTGTATTCATTTTCCAATACTCTCTAACCACAGGGAAAATGAATCATATGGTAAATATGCTTCGTTATTATCGCATTCGGAACACATTTTCATGAAGAAGTTAACTGGAGGTAGTTGAAATGCAGTCAGATTTACAACTTATCGCGATATTTACTTCAAGTGAGCTACTTGATTTTTGGAGTCGAATTTTACAATGGAATATCCAAACTCGGAAAATACATCAGTATTTGGATCAACGTATGCATGTGAAACGTGAAATTTATGAGACTATTGCAAAATCATTTAAAGAATTATGAAACATTAAAAAAGTTTTTTAACTGAATGGTTCATAAAATTTAGGAAGACAATATATGAATATACTTCGAGGAATCCTGAGAAGACAAAATATGTGGGTTCACTCGTTGAGGACTCAAAAAACAGCATATAAGTTTTAATAATTGGTTCTAATAATAATATCAAACTATTCAAATAATGCAACTTAGGTAGGCAAACTAATGTCGGTGTCTTTACTTTGAGACTTTTAGTGTTCAAAAATGTTCCTCTTTAAACTTAATCAACAAATTGGAAGACCAGATGCAATCTCATTGAGAAACCTGGCCATTCAGAGGTAATCATTGATTAATTAATTATTTTTTATTAGTTAAATTATTAAATACATTTGTTTGTTTGTTTGGTTGTTGTATTCGATTATAAATGGAAGCACAAGTGGATTGTATTGCACGTGAAGTTAACGACAACCCCAGAACATATTCCGACTTTCTTACTTGTCTCAAAAACGCAAGTAACACACTCGATCGAAGGCATATTCGGGAAGCATATTATTGCAAATACCTTCTGTCTGACCGTAAATACCTCGTTAATCTAATCACCCTAGAAGCATGGCTGGAATGGATAAACGATGAACTGGACACACCACAACCAGATCTTGACTATCTCCTTCCTTTGTTGAACACGGCAGCCCGTTCATTAAATAGTTTTATTAAACTTTCCTATATTTTAATAGGTCTAGAAATCTGGAATATTTACGTTGATTTTATACTGGCAACTAAACTGCCCCACGACGAAGTAAAACGTGTTATCGACAGTGCACTACGCAGCTGCGGACATCATGTGGTGGGGTCACACAGTTTGTGGCAGAAGGCACGCCAAATAGAGATTGGGACTGTTTAATTAGTTCCCTCACTAGCTAGGACGTTTATAGGGCGACAGGAGTAGACTAAATGAGTTGTTTTTGGGAGAGATTGGAGTTCCTACCGCAGGTTTTTTAGTCGTGTTCATTCCTTAGAACTGGAGGATGTCTGGATTGAATATTGCCAGTGGATTGTCGAGTCTCCTCCGTCCAGTGCCCTGAATAAAGTCGCCGACTCGAGACGTCTTTTAAAAAAATTACTCCCCTTTGAAGAGCACCTTTCAGTCAGTTCGGAGTGAATTTATGTCTTAGACAGAGCCTACTCTTGTGGTCTTTGACGAGTATTTGGAAGCCAATTCGCACAGTTCTGCCCTCAGGCGTCGACAGGCGTTGTTAGAACGTCTTCTAAACACGTTTCCACAAAGTGAGACGCATTGGTCACTCTACATTCAGTTGCTGGTTATTCTTTCTACTAAACTCGTCAGATTAGGAGATATGAGTCACGTGAGGAATATATGCAGGATGTCTATTCGGTGGTGGAACGAGCAAATTCTCAGTGTCCGGAGAATGTTTCCTTCTGGGTCTATCGCTTGCAGTTACTCAACTATTCTCGACATAACACAAGTGACGAATGTCTAGTCAACAAATTTACTGGTAGTTGATTGTTATAAATCAGACAGAGTTGTTTAATTCTGCTTTTACTGTCGAATATGGCAGCAGTCGTGACTACTGTCGACTGTGCATGGCCGCACTTGTCTTTTATCGTATGCGTGCTGTCGACTGTCCGGAGAATGTGAGTGCTGCTTATGAAATGTGCGACTATTCACTTGAATACTTCGAAACAAGTTGGTTCGATCGGTGATGCCCAGACTACCCCTCCGATGTTGTGTCCTGGGCTGAAATAGCCATGTTCACTGCCAATTTATGTGCCTCTTCTGATTTGGGGAATGCGAGAGAACTGTGTGACAGAGTTGTGTCCACTGACCTGCGAAGACAGTTTCGCTATTGGAATGATTATTACATGATCGAGACTTTATATGGAGATTTGTCCTCACAGAGGAAAGTGTTGAGGAGGGCGGTTGTGTGTGTGAGGGACCATGTCCAACTTGTGGCTGATATGTACATTCATTTTGAGAGGATCCACGGTTTTTGCAAGTGTCCTGACATGTAGGAGACCATTCTACTTATTGGCTGGCTATGAAAAAAATAACAGAAAAGTCTGTCAGTTTCCCTTTCAAGTGCGCCATTTCTTTGAATCAGCCAAGAAAAAGTCAAAAATTTGGAAAAAACTTTGAAAAATCTAACTTTGAGCGAGCACCTGAGAAAAGTGGAATGAAATCAATTTCAAACGAAAAAGTAAAACCGGACAAGCCAACTGAACTGAAAAATGATTGTTCCGTGAAGAGGAAGCACGATGAAGGAGAGGAACGAACAGTGTTTGTATCGAATCTGTCATATTCAATTCGTGAAGAGGAAATAAGTGCCATATTTAGGAGGGTTGGGACAGTCAGTTCTGTCCGTCTTGTGGGAGATGTTGGTGGCAGACACCGAGGATATGGATATGTGGAGTTTGATCGAATGGAGAGTGTCCAAGAGGCCTTGAACCTCGACCGTACTCCCGTGGGTGTGGAGGGGCGTCCGATGTATGTGTCCCCCAATGGAGTGGCCAGACCATTTCAGGTCATGTTTCCTTCTTACTCCCAGTATTCCACTGATTTGGACAAATGCAAATTGTTTTTAAGAAATATTCCACATACAATGAACGGACCCGCTCTCGAGGAGTTATTGAGTGGAATAGTGTGTGGAGTCCGTCAAGTAAGATTGGTCACACGTAAAAATGGAGTGTCCAAACGAGTGGCCTATGTCGATTTTGAGGACGAGGTGTGCTTTTTATACTACAATAGAAATATGCAAGAGAAGGACTCGCCTTGTTGGATGGACGGACTGTGGAAGACTGTGTCATTGCCGCCGCCTTTTCCAATCCTCCTTCCAAGCGGACAAAAGAGGATGTCCCAATGGCTAGCTCTAAAAAGTTTTCAACGACACAGAAAACGCGGATGGACTTTATTCCTCGAGTCATAAAAAGAACAGATTCTGCCGTCTCTGAAGGAAACAAAACCCAGGATTATTTTAAAGATTTGTTTAATAAATGATTTTTTGTTTATTGTAATAATATTTGGTTTTTTAATTTATTTATCAAATTAATAGACTAAATATAAGAACGTACACTTTGCGCTTAAATGGATGTAATAATTAAAAGTTAATTGTAGTTAGGTCAAGGACGTGGGCCTGGAAAGACTAAAGAGTATATTTAAATGATAATCAAGTTTTAAGGACTGAAAAAGGCTTTTAATAAAATTGACACTGACGGCAATGGATTGATATCCTCCGCCGAGCTCTATCAAATGCTAAAGAAGACGTTTGGTAATTCTATAAGTAGGAAAGATTGTCTCAAAATTATCAAACTTGCTGATAAAAACAATGATCAATTTATTGATTTTAATGGTCGGGATTTTATTTTTTTTGTAGAATTCGTAGATTTTGTGGAAGACATGAACATATAAATTACATTAAATAACAAATTTAACATTTTTAATCGTTGTTACTGACGATAAGTTTAATAAATACAATTGACGAATTATAATTGTCAAATAGAAAATCAATTAAAATTTTAAAGACATTTTTGAATAACAGAACTCTTGACTTTACATAAATATAAAGAAAAATCAAACACAACTTAAGCTAGTGATTATCGTTAAGTTATAAATTTACAACTAATAGTGATTTAAAGATATCCGAACAAAAAGTAGGCCTCACAAGATAATTAAATAAACAAATCAAAACTTGACACGACAAGTTGAGCACAATTACGTCAGTTTAAAATTCCGTAAATAATATAAATTAACTAAAATTAAGTTTTTTGTAGCACTCTAAACTGCAGAGAGGCACACCCGTGGAAGAACAGGCGTATTTCCTCGAATTCGAACAGCCAGCCGCCCCACAGGTCATTTCTCGTGGCGGAGGTAGACTGATTTATCGAGTACGTAAATATACTTGTATATCTTCTCTGCCGGTTCGTAGTTCTCGGGGTAACTTATTAGAGTCCCCGATCTTGTGGAGAGAGTGGAAATCATGCTGACTTGTTCTGAAACGGCGGATTTCAATTTCTTTTTCCGTCCAACCTGCTTTTTGAGGACTTTCTCCACAGTTTTCTTTTGCTGCTTTGTTCTCCTTTGCTTTTCATATTCCCTTCTCCTGTTTATCCGCTGTTCTTTGCGTTGTAGTTGTTCTTCGGTCAAGATTTCCTCGTCCGCTCTATCTCCGTCCTCGACATTGTTTTTTCGTTCAAATAAGGATTGCTAATTTTAGTTCATTTATTACTTGTCGTCGAGTCATTTTTGTGTAGTCTTTCTTTTTTGTGATGTATTTGTAGACAAGTCGTTCGTGGTTGTCGTCGGAGGTTCCCGACTGCATGCTTTCCGAGTCTTTGTTCAGTATTGACTACAACCTTCTACGGAAACTGAGTTTGCTGACTTTCTTCTCCCACGTTTCCCCATTTTTAACTCAAACAACAGGAAATTTGTATTATTATATATTTATAATTAATCTTTATAATTAAATAATATCATTTCATTTAACATAACAAGTTGATTGAAAGGAGGAATCACTCCTTCTGAATTCCTGGATTAACAAAATTATTTTTACATCGAATTTTGAGTTTTATAGATAAATACAATTAACCCTAGTATGTAATAGTCACAGAAAAATATGCTCAGTTAGTGCACAAGTGTTGTTTTCTTTGGCTACCAAAGAATTCGAATATGTTTATAGTGCACTATATCTTAAAGTTATCATTAGAGCAACCAATTGCATTTTTTTGCAATTAAATATAATTTAATTAAAATTCGATAAATAATAAAGTAATGAATAGACATTAATTTTAATTATATTTTTATTCGATTTAAATTTGCAATTTTTTGCAATTTTTTGTAGTCATTTTACAATTTTTTGCAATTTTTTTAAATTAAAAAAAAAATTTTTTTATTAAAAAATAATATAATTATAAGTAAAAGATTATTAAAACGTGTTTTAGTTGTTTGTTGTAATGGGTAAAAGGACAGTGTCACAGAAAATTTCATTTTATGCAAAGAAATTCCCCGAGTTTGTTATTGACAGTGAAGGGAATTTATTTTGCTCCAATTGCTCAACTGTTGTACGGTGTGACACAAAATTTTTTATTGATGCGCACCGTTCTTCAAAAAAACATTTAAAAGCACACAGTATTTCTTTGAATTTAAATTTATAGAATGGACAAATTCATCTCAGAGTTCACAAACATTTCTTTCGGCGATAACGGATACTCGAAAGGATTGGGGGATCAAAGTAACACAAGCGTTTTTGGAGGCAAACATACCAATTTATAAAATCAGACATCCTTCCCTCATACGGCTTTTTGAGCAGGAAACATATCCTTTGCCATCTGAATCATCTTGCAGGTTAAATGTTAAAGAAATATCAAAATATAAAATTAATACCATTCAGACTCATTTACTGTTGTTTTTTTTAAGTTATTCAATAGTGGGGAATGTGTTTTTTTTGTTTGTGATGAAGCCCAAATCAATGGAACTCGTTTTTTAATTACTTTGATTGGGAAAATCTCCACTCCAAAAAATCTTCATTTAGTATCGTGTACCAATCTATATATCCGCCTACTACTTCAACAATTTGTGTTGAGGTGGACAAAGTAATAAAGAAATTTTCTATTGAACGTGAAAATTTTATATTATTCGTTACAGATGGGGCGAGATATATGACCAGTGGTATATATACTCCATTGCAACAGCTTATGGTGATCTAAACACCCTAGACTTTACATCAGATCCATGCGACATAAAATCCTATATATCAAAAAAGCTTGAGAAATCAGGAATACTAAGTATTCTTGAATTCTCAAATAAGAATCTATCGCCAGAAGTTTATTCACATCTCAGAAAATGTAGCGCAAGTTCAGCATCTATCGAAAGGGCAATATCTCTTTTGACGAAAATTCTTAGTAAAGAGAGGAACTTTAAACCTGAAAATGTTCAGGAATATTTGATTTCCTATTACAATAAATAATTTCGTTAATTTTTTGCATAATGTAATGTTTACAATTAAAAAAAATTATTTTTGCAATTTTTTACAATTTTTAAAATTCATTTTTGCAATTTTTTTTATTAAAAAGTGCAATTTTTTGGTTGCCCTAGTTATCATGTTTTCCTCAGATAATGCTTAATTTAAGTTCCTTATTAGGTAGCTTACTTAATTTACATAAATTACAAACTAAGAGAGCACAATACTTTCAACAAGCTTAGATGTATTTTCGAAACATCAAACAACGGGCATAAACTATCAGCGGATTGAAGCTTCTCCGAAATGGCGACACTCTGCAAGCACGGGCGTGCAACGTTAAGATCCTGCGAGAACGTCCCTTTTACGCTCATTAAGGACTTTATCAAACAATCTTCCAAAATTTCATCACCGCGCTCAAGACTATTATTAATTGAGCTATTTAGTGCACTATCTGTTCAAGAATTATTTCAATACAGAAGGATATTGCTTGCAACTGTTTGCCCCTATGCTAATTTTCTCTTTATTAGACTCTTTGACCTTATTTACAAACAGGGGATTCAAGTTATTTATTAAAAAAGTGCATATGCATGCACAAAAGATTCTTGGAGTGTTTGTCGACTATGATCTCCTCAAGTCATGTGGAGGAAGTACTTGCCAATGTACTAGTCAAAGGTCTATGAAATATTTGGAAAGTGATTTTAAAAAAGAGCCCGTTCCACTCACAGTCTATATCAAGAAAATATACAACCAAGTAATCTCCGTAGAATTTTCTTATCCAGGATTGAGCGTATTAACTTTTTCGGACGCTTTCTCTGGTAATGTTTAAAACTCAGTTACAGCATGCTAGCACAGACCGTGGTGAAAAAATACTCGATAGAACATGGGCCACGAACATGCCAGAACTGTAGGAGATTGGTGCAGTGCAGGTAGACCATGATTTCAGAAAAGTAGCAGTATTCATTTATATTGGGGTGAATGAATAAATGCGCATAATTAATTTGTTTATAAAAAATATAATAATATACTAAAAAATTTAAATTAATAAAAAATATTATTACGTGGATCTCAGCGGTATTCATCGTTAGTTTGACAATATAGAAATGATCTTAAAGGTGACTGTCACTGGAGGGTGTTCTCGTCTATCTTATTATATAATTCAAAGCATTCTTGTCGGTTGCGCCTTTGAAGACTTTGTACTATTACGACAACTTTATTTAGCTAATTGATCTAACAATATACGAAAACCCGAATTTACACGAACTGCTTAAAGGGGTGGCGATGGACATACTCGACTCGGTCTACCCTCGTCTGGAAAGTGTGTGGAATCCCTCACTGTCGTAGGGCTGACAATCACCTCGGAATGGAAAACGGCGTTCTCAGGGGATGTGGACTACGTAGTGTTCCCCCTCACTGTTGGAAATGCCAAAACTCGTTTCCACGCTGTTTGGAGTACCATCAAACAATGCCGCGTTTTCGAATGTGCCGAAAAGAGAAATTCGAGCAAACCCACTAAAGTAAGAATATTATTATTTATTGAGATTAATTAGTTTGTTTTTGTCGGCGACTACTCCTTTCTGGCTGCTCATTTGTGTCGCTACTTCAGCAATGATTTCCTCGATTCGAGTGACATTTCGGTTGTGTTTTCTCCGCAGTATTTTTCGGGGATTGCCCAACCACCGGAAGAGGTGTGTCCACAAGTGTAATCCTAGTTCTTCTGGGGGTCCCACTCTGATCTCATTCACTCAACCAACGTCAATCCTCTGAGGGAAGTGAATATGGACAAAGTATATTTGTTCGTCTATTTTAGGACATGACCCAGCAGAACAGTCATCTACTGGCTGCCTCCCAGTCTCTCTGTGTGTGCCGACATTTACACGCTCTGCACTTCGGGACCAAGGCAGGAGAACACATCACGATGGGTGTGTCGTCCGATGGGTCGTATGCCATTTCCAAAGGACTCGTCTTTGGATTCACTGTGTCCATCATCTGTCACCGAGTCGAAATCCTCAAAGGGTGCATTCTTGACGCCCTTTTGGAGAGTCGCTTTCGGGCGGCGGCTGCTCGATTGAAGGACGACATTTCTTTTGCTCTCAGAATCATTTATTTTGAGTCCATATAGGCTGTTTTATATTTGTTATTCAAACATTTATTTTTATCATTAAAAATAAGTATTGTCTTGGCTGTTTTCGTCGTCGGGCGATTCCCAATTGCTTTCCGAGGAATCAAAGGTAAACCTCCGAAGATCGGTGAAGACGGTCTCTTTGGGCTCCTCCAAGTCATCCAAATTGACTTTACTTACATTCTGAAATGTATTTATACGTATATTTCTACTACCTCGTCTTTTTTATATTTGTTGTATGCCGCCAGCTTGGCATCAGTCTGTGACATATTGTCGACGGTCACTGCCATGATGAATGTGACGAGTCTGCCAAGTTGATTATCTGAAATTGTTTCCATCAATTCTCTAGTACGTGAGGAATGGACTCACTTATTTCGGGAATCCGTCTTTATAGACTGTATAATTTGTTCACATGTTGTATTTTTTGCAAAAATGATTTTTATTGTTTTTTTCCGTTTTTTATTTTCTTTAGTGACGTACAGTATTATTATTGATGGCGGTTGTGTTGAAGCTCCACAACGAATTGCTCTGCACTTCATCCGGTCTATGGAAACTAATTTTTATCAAATGTCTTAAGTCATTTTGTTCAATTAATAGGCGTCTGCTTTTACACTTAATATACTATTATTTATGACAATTAAGAAAAATGATTTAATTGAACTTGTGTTTTCACACACAGATTGCAGATACAATCAATAACAACATATTGTAGTTCGATGTAAATATATAAATAATTAAACACAAAAAAGACATATTAAATGAATTCCTTCTCCAACTCCTTATTTTAGCCATTTGTGTCTTTCAGACAAAATCAGAAAATAAAACTGAAACGACAAAATCTGGAAGTATGACATCTCCGAAATCTGAAAACACAAATACTGAAGAACCTGAAAAGTCAACGAATAGCACAAAAGTGGATATAAAAGGACATGCTCTGAATTTACTACCCACCTTATTCTACACAGGTATAATTTTTGTCTTCTAAACTAGCAACAATCGTGCTATTGTTGGCACAATGTGACATTTGAATTAGCATACTAGCAATACTGATTATTAACACGGTCTTAACAATAAACTAATCATGATCTCATATAGTATCACAAATAATTTCATCTCCGAGTGCGTTTCCCAAATGTTTGGTTTCCAGTAAAATCCTCGAGAGTAAAACTATAAGACCAGTTTTTGTCAAAAGCGAAAGAGATCAGATTGTCATCCCAAATAATTTTTGTCTAGAAAGGTCCCGCGGTTTAAAGAAAAATGAGTAAAATTTATAATACAAACACAAATCATTTAGTTATTTTCAAGGTTTTAAGGACATTGGTTTTATTCTAGTGCGTAAGAAAAGCTGAATACTGAACGGAAATGCGCATTTCTTTTTCTTTTCTTCTTTGAAAAAATATTCTTTTGATTGACGTGTTTATATCCGGAGGGGACTAAATAATAATTCAAAACTCACGAATATATTCAGGCATATGCTTAACTTTGGGTGGCATCTTCCCCGATGGCTTGTCGTGTCTCAACTTGGTCATAGCACGACTCCTTTCTTCCAAGAAACTCTACACTCACAAAACACAAAACTGTAAGCTTCTCTGAATTTAAAATCTCAGCTCTAATTTCCCCAAGTCGTGCCTCCTTCACTGCCGAATTCGTGACGGTTGCCAATGCGGACAGAACTCGGTATCGAAAGCCGGAAATGTCCTCCATTTTGAATGGGTAGGGCACAATAGTCCCCCTCCCCATCTCCGCAGTGACTCCCTCGAGCAAGTCCATCTCCCTCGGACACACAAACGAGACGGCCACTCCTTTGCTATTCATCCGGGCAGTTCTGACACTCGTGTCAATGGGGTACCTTCCCACTCGATGGACATAGGACGTGTAAGAAGGGGGGAAATCAAAATTGAGAACGTAGGCAACCCCCAGGAAGTCAACCCCGCGGGTCATGCTGTACTCCTCCTCCTTCCCCGCCCTCCAATACAATCAGACACCAACTTGAGGGAATCCCCCGAGGCAATGACAATGTCGTACTTTCTCTCGTTGAATTGTTCGACAGCATTAATCCTGCCACGTCAATAATCGTGACTTGCCTGCAGGCCAAGGGGAGTTGAGCATTCAGCACACAACTACGAATGGCAAACTGCTCCAAAAGTAGTTTCAGTCTTGGGTAATGAGTTATGCAGACCTGTAACACTTTTCTACTGAATTGAGGAAGATTAGCAGTCTCTCGTTGATTATCCGCAGCTTCAGGAGGGCCACCAGAACTTGATATTTCTCCTTATTCCCACAACTCAGGACATATTGCGATAGTTGGGACGGGGGTGGCAGATTAGACCGATTCAAATTCAGAATCACGGGGTTTTTGAGTGGAAAGTGTCGATACGACTCCCGGCCGACCGTGGCCGAGGTCAGAATAACCTGGTGGGGGTCTCTGAAATACGTGTTCTTCAGTTCTATGATCTTCCTTCTCCTGTGTGGGAGTGCCAGACACAGATCGGCCTCGTCGATTGCCCAAATCCTGAAGGATTGGTTGATTTGGATATTTTGGGAGTGCAAATGGTGGAGTAGAGGCTTGTATGTCGATATTATTATATTCGGCTTGTAGTTCGTCAGCAACGACCTTAAATAGGGGACGAGGACATACTCCTGGGATTCCACACTTGTGTCGTCCGAGAGGTTGACTGAGGTCACTCTTTCTGCATATTTGCACATTTTCTTGAGGAATTTGTGTGTTTGGTGGGATATTTCCTTCGTGGGGCACAAAACAATCCCGATTATGTCATCAGAGTGACACTTTGGGGTGATTTGGGTGGCCAACTGTGGAGAGGGTTGATTGGATGATGGGGAGGAGGAATGCGCCTGTCTTTCCTGACCCAGTGCAGGCTCGAGCCACAATGTCCCTTCCTTCACCACAAAATGAAATTATCTTTTCTTGGATTGGGGTTGGCTCGGCCCATCCGAGGTCTTCTATTCCCTGTCAATACAACAACCAATTTTGACACTTTTAATATTCGCAGATCGAGATTAAAATCTGAAAATTTAGGCATGTGATGTTATTATTGGTCTAAAGAATTAGGAATACAAAACACAACAAACACGCTGAAATAATTTTATTTGAAATTAACTAATTTAATATTAATTTTAAACATGAATTTAAAAGTGATTAAAGTTGTTCAAAAATAATAAAATTAATTGAACAATTCTGAAAATTTCTGAAAATCTCTTATTGTGTTTTTTTGAAATATTATTAAGATTTTTTTCGACACTGTGGAGAGGATTACAAATTAGTGTCGACGAGTTTATTTTATTTGTGATAATTAACTTTGCTTAAGTGTTTGTAAATAAAGTATTTGAATTATAGCGGGAAGTTATGAAGGAATCAAGTGGTGTACATCTCGACTGTTTCGAAGAACGGATAGCAATGTGTTGGAAAGTAACCCTCGCACTTTATATAATAAAATCCAAACCAGAGCACGACACAATGGAAGACTACATTAATTTGCAGAGATTTAAGTTAATCCGGACTGTAGGCTACTGTAGGGTGATTAATCAGTCCACATACTGGTCACTCAAATGCAAGGCAGTAGAAATAGAATTAGAATCATTTAAACAGGAATCCAACCACGCTGACCCACCTAATAATACATATTCCAATCCACAAAGGCTGGACTGTCAATACTCGGTGATAAGACTCCAACAAGTAGTGAGGAGATTCAAAGAAACCTCAGAAAGTCAATTAATAGCAGTGATAGGCCAGTTTTGTCAGACCATCGGCCGTTTAGATTTATATGGTGATTCCAATTGTATTATTGTCAGAATTAGGCCTAGTTCAAACAGCAGGCATCCCCGCCCTCAACTCCCTAGCATCCCTGTCTCCATCCCCCACTGTGTCCAATGGCATTCTACAAGTAATCCAATTTGCAGTTGAAAGACTTTTATCAGCACGGACTGTATATATCACTAAATTATGGACAGACTGGTGAAACGTGTGTGTATCGGTCTATTTTGTATTCTCTGAGTTCAGTCACAAGCATATCACTAGCAATGGCTGTCGTGTCTGTCTGTCTGATTAATGACATGAGTGGACAAGTCTACGACAATATCGGGTGGCTACTCAATCGAACTGTCACATCTCTTGGAGACAGAATTACTTTGAGACTTTCTCTTCAAGACTTTGAAATAGTTCAATGTAGGCGTTTGATTGAGACAATTCACAATTCCCTTTGCAGAGTGTCCGATTGGCCTGTTTTGACTTATGCTTTTATTTCTCTCATTTCTGTTATTACACAGTTAATTTCTCGACAATAAATTAATGTTTTTATATATGATCTCAACTATAGGAGAATATCACAGGCAAATACCGAGACAATCCGAATGAGCAAAAACAGTTTCCAATCACCCCAACAGACCTCTCGAATACAGCCATATCCAATACAATGTGAATGAGTAGTGAATGTGGCCAAAGTCAGATTCTGTAGGATGCCGTGGATCCACGGTGGTAGAACATGTCGTTCAGAATTAAGGATTCCCTTGGGTGTAAACCTCGAAGCTGCCAAAGAAATACAAATAAATTTTTGCTAGAACGCATCAACGACAAGTCGACCCATTCTGTGCTATTCAAGTGCCTGAGTGAACCTGCAGTGAACACCATCATGGTGAATCAAGTAAGGAAGCAACTCTTCAATTAGCAAAGCAATTCTACATTGTCGATTTTGTCTATTGAAACATTGGCAATGAAAAGAGATAGGCATCCAAAGGACGGAAGGAGATCTGCTAGAAGAAAATGAAAATAAACCGACAATTCAGAGTGTAGAAAATACGGACTTAAATTTGAATCTGGAGGGTGACTAATACGCGGAAATAGCTCTCCTTTAACTGAGGAATGCTGTATTTACGCTAAACCGAATTTGTTATTCGATAATTGTAAATCAATAAAGAGACAGTTGACCATCTTACTATAAAATGTGGCAGAATGCACACTAGTTATAATTTCACACGACACAATTAGGAAGACCAAGAAGCACAACGCACTCAGTCCAGTTTGATGTGCGAGTGAGCACAACAATTAAAACTGAAAATAACAATCTCTATAAGACGAGAATCAACAACATTAGTTGAAACAAGGAATAGTTCAAAAATGAGATCCTGTCTTGATGGGACGGAATTGTCTCAAAATAGAAAATGATTAAGACATAATCGGTTGTGATTGGGATGACAATGCATGCGAGTGGGGAAAAACATAAATTTTCTATCTGTTTCTATGCCTGACATGGAAACCGAATCTGGACTGGAGATAGACGACCAAAGACAGAAATCAATTTAGTTTAATTATTTGAATAATATCAAAATCAGTAAACTTGCGAGTTATTGAAACTAAGTAATAGCGACATGTGCGACATACAACCTGACCAAATACTGTCCTTGACTGTCGTACTTTCCAACTCTCACGGAGACTACATTCTCCTCAACTGCCCATTCGACTCGTCAGACACCAACAGGTCACCACACAGATCCTCCTCAGAATATTCGGTTGTGGAATCAGACCAACTGGAAAAGTAAATCAGCAGTCGAATTGACAGAATTCGTTGTCTGCTGGAGGCAGGGATTCTAACAAAACAAAAAATGATGAAAGAGGAGACATTCGACCTCCAATTTGGGAATGTCCGATACGTCGGGTCCCCAATCGTGTTGGAGACTGATCGCTGCTTCATTTGCGGGAATCAGTGCGGAGGACACGACTACATCAACACTCTCATCTGCACATCAGTTCACCCTCTTCTCAGTCTGTAGAGTCACGTCGACATCCCTATCTTCAACTTCCTGGGGGCCCTTCTGAAGGAGGTCTGTCTCGTTCTTCTCCGGGAAGAGGAGAGGTGTGGCCTGCTCACTCGGGAGTTGGGCACAATGCTGGAAATATACGAGACAGGGAATTACATTGCCGAGGTGGGCTGTCCTGATTAGTCAAGCCGGACACACTCAACCAATACTTCCAGGAGGCCGTCGATGCCAGTTGTCTCGCTAAACTGTACTTTGACGTCTATTCTCAGTTGTGGCTCTTTGGGAGGGTGTAGACTGAAGACATGCACTGAGTTGGACTTGGTGATCGGGGAAAGCACGAGACTGTGTTTGTCGTTGGGGGAACATCAACTGCGAGTGTTCCCCGCCTCCCCCACAATCGACCGGGCAATCAGGCCATACCACTCCCTCCTCCTCCGACACAACATTCACGGATTCGTTCCCCTTCTGCGAGTACACTCCACCACCCTCTCCCTACAGGAAATGTCCGCACGGATGGGGGTCCGTCTCGACAAGGTTGGCCGACTGTCAGGTGGCAGGTCATGTCGATGGCCACCTACCTCCTCTACTGGGGTCACGCAGCCCTCATCTTCCCCATCTGTGGCCATTCCATGTACAAAAAGTCGGGCAAATTAAACAAATCGGAGCTCCACGTGATCCAGAATAGGTTCAGTCGGAAGTTCCCGAAGTACTCGCTCATGTGGATTCTGAACAAACTGCCGGCTGCAGTCCCACTTTGCCAGGTGAGGGAAATGTTGGGAAGGCAAGTCCGTCAAGTAGTGGAGGGGTCATGTCCTAGTGCGGATTGGAATCCATGCTCGAGTGGCTTATTCGCTACGACGTGGTCATCCAACTCCACCGCTACTACTTCTACTTCCAGGACGGCCCATTCGAGCACAGGTCTGCTTTTCCTTTATTCCAGTTATTTTCAGTATTTTGACGGACAACACCATTTCGAGGAAATTGTGCATTGTTGTGGAATTACACGACGCCACTTGATGCAAGTCATCCATTCCTGTGCTCACAAAATTGTCCTCGACGTTCGCACTGACCCCATCTATGAACAATATAAATTATCTTTTTGATTTATTTTTATAATTTACTAAATCAATCAATATTTAAACAAGTTATTTTTGTGGGGAATGGACGAGTTGTCAGAGTACGACTATATTGAGAGGAAAAAACTAAAATTTAAAGGAAAAGATAAGAAGAAATGGTACATAATAAATCAGAATGTCTGTAGTGTGACAAAGCCAACAAAAAATGATATAAATGATACTTCAGTGCAGGTCACTTCATCATTGACCAAAGTGGATGGTCGAACCAAATCAGAAAAGAAGTTTGCAGAAGCACAAGTGCTGAGGGTAGCCCACGTTTGATCAACTGTCAGGAGATTGAGAGACTGGGGAAGACTGGCATAAAATCGCACAGACAGAAAGTGAAAGAATTTAATGAGTACCTCGACTCGCTGAGTGAGCATTTTGATATCCAGAAGGTCAGCTGGACTAAATGATTTGTTACTTTATTAATTGTACTTGTTGGAATGTAGTAGTCGTCTGTGTTTGATTAGACAGAGCTAGTTTAGTCGTCCATGTGTTCACGTCATTAAAAGTGCGTGATTGGCGGACACACCTTTTAGACGGCCATTAAACAAATTGATAATTTGTGCTACCAGTTTTTGGGTATTCACTCTAGTTGCAAAAATATTACATTTTTGATTAAAGATTAATTCAACTTTAAAACATAGGTTTAATTAAATTAATTATGAAATGTAAATAATAATAAAAATATCAGCAACCTGGTGTGATTCTTCCTTGTGGTATGTACTGTCATATTAACATTTCAATAATTAATGAATTGATTGACAATTAGATGAGTTTTAACAAGACTGAGGATATTTTTGAAACGAGCGAAGATGTGGTATTCGTCCAGACGTTTGACAAAATGAACATAAACCCTCAAATCCTGCGAGGAATATATGCATACGGAATGGATAAGCCCTCCACAGTGCAGAAAGGCCTCATTCACTCGATGATAGCGGGGAGAGACATAATAGCCCAGTACACCCACCCCTCCATCGTAGAGCTCAATCGGGGACGGGCAAGACATCCGCCTTCTGCATTGGGGCTGTCAACTGCGTGGACATCAAGTTCAAGGACCCCCAAGTCATCGTTCTCTCCCCCACACGGGAATTGGCACAACAAATCCAGCGAGTGAGTGTGTCATCATTCCAGGTGTGTCTGGCACTCGGCTCCTACAAGAATCTGCGTGCCCACGCCTGCATTGGGGGGACGTCCATCGGGGAGGACATTCGCAAGTTCGGGGAAGGACAGCACATTGTGTCGGGGACTCCGGGGAGAGTGATAGGTAGGGGGTGTGTTCATTCAGACATGATCACCCGCGGGTATTTGAACACGTCTGCTCTCAAGTTGTTCGTTATTGACGAGGCCGACCAGATGTTGAGTGATAGTATGTCCTCTGCTGACCTCCCAGACTTTAAGCCGCAAATATACGAGATATACCGGTCTCTGCCACCACAGACACAGGTGGTCATTGTGTCGGCCACTATGCTGCCCGATGTGCTTCACCTGACCTGCAAGTTCATGACCAACCCTCTCCGTATTCTGGTCAAGAGAGACGAACTGACTCTGGACGAGATATCCCAGTACTTCATCAACGTGGGCAACGAGCCGTGCAAGTTCGACACCTCATCGACATTTACGACACACTCATCGTCTCCCAGGCTGTCATCTTCTGCAACTCCCGGGCCAAGGTGACCCCCCTCCTCATGCCAGGTTGAGTGGTTGGCCGACAAACTCGTCAAAAACAACTTTGCGGTGACGTACATGCACGGGGACACTCCCCAGAAGGAGAGAGAGGAACTGATGAAGTCCTTCCGTTGTTTGGAGACCCGAGTGCTGGTCTCCACCGATTTGTGGTCTCGGGGGTTGGACATTCAGCAGATCTCGTTGGTCGTCAACTACGACCTTCCTCAGTCCAGGGAAACTTATATTCACCGCATTGGGAGGGCTGGGCGGTTCGGCCGAAAGGGATTGTCCATTAATTTTGTCACCAACGACGAAATGATCATTCTCCGTGACATTGAACAGTTCTACTCCACCGAGATCACCGAAATGCCCATGGACGGTACTTTTGTCACTCTATCATAGCCTCCGAACTAGTCTAGTCTCTCTTTGGACTTTTCTTGTTTAATCTCCTTTCTTTTGCTAATTAACCCACTTAGATATTTAGGGAACGCCAAAAAGGGCAGTGAGGTAAAGTAAAGGCAAATAGGTACTCTACTTGTGTTATTTTTGTAATTCGTCATAATTAGTTTTTAAATTGAGCTTTAATTAATTATTTTAATAAATTGTGTTGTTGTGGGATGGTGTGCGACAAGTGTACATATTCATTGATTATTAGCAGGCCAATTTAAACTCGGGAAAGTAATAACTCCCGACCCATGGAAGTCTGGTTCGCGGAACTCCACAGGCGGACGAATAATAAACGAAAATAAACTGCTGACGTCCGATAAAAAAAGGCATCAAGTATAATGAATAAAACTTCCAGATTTGGGAAAAATAGTGAATTTAAAACATGCAAATTGTGTTACAGATCAGTCCACCAGACGGGGTCACATTACTGTCAGGGATGTGCCTATAAAAAGGGTTTATAATTTAAAGTATTCAGGAATCTGTGCCATGTGCGGGAAGAAGATCCTCTCCACCAAGAACTACGAGCAGAGCACAACGTGATTTTTATTTTCAATAAATGGTTAACAAACAGTCGATTTGTGGTAGAGATAGAACCATCCCCACACGCCTTGTCGAATGTCGATATCCGACAATGCGATTGTGGCATATCCAATGACGCGCCTGCTCGCCTCCGAAACGCATATCTGTCGACGTGGGGGAGTGCTATACTTTTAGTGTGTTGTAGGCGCACTCTGCTTCGAATTCTATCGTTCGGTCAGACTCCCGTTTGTAGCTCGTCTTCTTTCGTTCAACCAAAGACAAGTCGTGCATCAGGGACAGTCGCACACACACCACTGACTCTGTTAAATGTCGTATACGCGAATTGTGGTCACGCCAACCAAGCAGGTCTTCCGTTCTCCCCACCGTGACTGTTAATTTTCCTGATAGACTTTGACTCGCGAATAACTGGATTCTCCCATAGCACGCCGACCCGAGTGCCTGTCGGTTTAAGACTTGTCCAGGTCCGCATTTAATGCTTAGAATAGGTGGCTACTATTATATAATAATGTACATTGTTTGTGGCGTCAAGGCTTTTACATTCTTAAAATATTATTCCTCATTAAACCTTGAATAGCATCTTTTGCAAATTCGAAATTCTCCGGGTTTGGCAAGATCCGTCTAGTTTGACTATTTCTTATTTCACTTTTTGTTGATTTGCTTTCGTTTGGTAGTTCACCCTTCAGATATGAGTTAAATCCCCAAACTGGTTTTGTTGTAACAAATACTTTCTCCGAGTCTTTGTCGGACGTTCCTTCATTCCTAAATTGTCAAGGAGCAATCACTTTTTAATTAAAGTCAGCTCCATTCTACCCGAGTGTATCAGGACATTGATTGTGTCCTGAATTTTGTTTTTTTCCATTTTCGAAAACTTTACTCCATTCCAATTTGTAATTATATCTCCTGCTTCATTTATTCTACTTCGGAACCAACCAATCTGGATTTTTGCAATTTCACTTGCATAACTTCCAGGTATTACTTTTGTCACAACAACACGCCAATCACCCTCGTGGGCTTCTGCGGCAATTTTAATTCCTGTCAATAAACGGACAAAAGGTTTCCTAATCGGTTGTCTGCGCTCGGCGTGAATTCAATGTGGCCTACCAATTCGTTTCCTTTTCTGGACCAAGTAACTTGATTTTGCATTGTAACAGTCTTGTTCGCATGCTATGTCTTCAAATATCGAGAGCACAGATGTTATATTCTAATACGCAATATTTCGATTATTATTCGATCTGCACATTTTTAGCCTGTTGGTTAGTCTATAAATTTATGACAAATTTCCCAGAAATGATTGTTTAAATAAGAACGGATTAGTTTTTAAGGGCCTGTGTAATTCAACAAATAATATCAAAAATTTGAAAATATTAGTAAAACCGGGAAACCACCCATAGTTGAAATGAATGATTTTTCAATTCTTTCTTTAATCAGTGTGGACTCTAAAGTTGAAGCTTCGAGTGGCAGAACGGCTGTTTGTACGGAATAAAATTTATTCCATCTCGTTACGAAGCTATGCTGGGTTCAAAATCTGCAGCAGTTTCTGAGTTAAAAATCTGATTTTCGGATCCGCTTAATATTTTAAATTAATGACTTTGCAGCTATTCTCTCCTACGCGAACCAAAACCCTACTATTCTTCCACTTGCCACTCTTCCAGTCACTGTAAGAACGGAATATCCGACAGATATCGGTCGCTGAAAAAGATATCCGACAGGAACGACGAGACAATTCGGCAACCTTCCGTTGATGCTTTCTCTTTATTGAAAGCTGAACATCCGGGACCTCCCATTGACATCCGACTTTTTTCACAACCCGATGCTCACTCTGCCTTGCTATCATGCGGCCATCAAATCTTTCACGACAAAGACCTCGCATCTCCCTTCGCACCTGAGGCCGGCCCCTCACTTATTTCGGCCATCTCCGCTTTGGAGAGCCATTCTCCATTTTGCCTTGAACCTTCTTTCATCTGGACACCTCCTTGAATTCTTGAGATGGCTTATTTGTTGCATCTCTCCGATGAGTCATCGAGCTCGCTTGTTTATGGAGACAAAATTGTTTTTCCATTCCCTTTGGCAATCGATGAAGTCGTACTCTCAGAGGCATCACCATTCACCTCGCTCACTTGATTGCTCCAATTGAGTATCGGTCTGAGTGAAAGGAGGACTCTTTGCTTCCATCTCCGGAGAATACGATTGAATTGCTTCGAAATAGCATTTCCACGGAATGTGTTAACTTGCCTGAGGATTGGAAGGTCATATAGCAAACACTATTAGAGGGCGTCACATTTTAATTAATTAAATGTCTATCAAGAACACAAGGCGGTCCTCCCTCGCGGAATACGAACAATCTCGTGCGAGGTCTGGAATGACTGTCAATGAACACATCACATCAACAGCAAAGTAGAGCAGTCATCTTCCTCCAGTACGAGCTCACTCCCCGACTCGTCCACCGCCAGCAAATCCAAGGCCTGTCCAACAAACATAGTCCAGTCCCCGCACTTGTCAACATTCACGGAAACCACATTGCTGTGGTTCCCCCGGTCGTACAGAACAACGAATTGAGGACGTGTCCCTACACACTCTACCGGCAAACCAACCAATGGCAGGAATGACACAATCAAGCAGACTGTAATTACTCGACTCCATTCTAAAATGAACGACAACACAACTCTTGTTGGATGTTGTCGACAGAGTTGACGATTCGGCCCAGTGACCCCTCCAGTTCGTGGAAGAAGAGACTGTCGGCTTCCTCGTCTACTTTATAGAGAACAACACTCAAAAGTGAGCCCTCAGTATTAACTCAGGTCATACTCTACTAGTGAACAGTCCGTAATGGTGTTGAGAACAAGGCAAGGATGGGTGGTGCAGTCGAACACGGAGAGGGAGAGTGTGACACAGAGGGAGGAAGAGGGCCATAAACACGAGCAACCTGGTTATATCACTCCCCAGCTGATTGTACACCAACACCCTCTACTGATATCACCCACGCAGTACATCGTAGAGGACAAGGTGGCCAATCAGTCGTGGAGGGTGGACAGCACCCTGTGAGTGGTAGTAGTCCACCAAACTCTCCATTCCCCACGTCTGGAGTGCCATCTACGTACAATCGTCAGTCCAACTGGAATATGCAGCAGACGGGAATAGCCAAAGTTAAGGTAGAAGAGAATACTCTCCAGTCGAGTCACACACGCGGCCACCACATTGGACAGAATGGCACCAAACAGACTCCCCCTCCGCGAATTCACTCGACCCGACTTGGGGGGACACACCAGTCTCTGCAACTCCGAAGTGAGTTTGTGTAGTTTTACTAACTGGGTGGAGTCAGACAATCTACAGACTGAGGAGACGGCTACACATTTCAGTCGCGATAGCCAGCACAGTGGAATACTCCTCTTCGTGTTGGAAGGACACCAGGACGGGGGTGTCCCCCACCACTATTCGCGAACTGCGGGAGTGAGGACAGTGGCTTACTGGGAAGGCCTCTGCCCACCAATCTCTCTGAATAAGTCAATCATTGACTGGAGTGTCATCCTCAGCCAATAAGCGGACGGAATCCCAGCCGAGTAGCACTGTGGCTCCCCCTGCACTAAATGAGTGACTAATATAACATTTAGGGGGAATATCACAAAACAATACACACTCCCCGCTGCCATTGCCAAGTCATCACAGTAAAACTGGCATGGGTGGTTAGTCAACGTCACAGACACCTCGAAATGGAGACGAGTGAATCAAACCACGGTGGGGAGAGGAATCGAGCTGATTGTTTGTGCAATGTTGAGAGGGCTGACTCGATGACCATATATTTCGTCTATGCGGGCGCCTGGGTTGTCTGACTGAGGAGTACCCTTATTGACTCCGTTTTCGGAGGCAGGACTGTTTTCGACCACGTGAGTGACGCTTATGTTGGTGGTGAGGTCGACGACGAGTCCGAATGCATTCTCCATGTTTACTTATTGGAATACTACTTTGAGAAATGAATTTGTTTCGATAGAGAATTTGATGGGAATGAACGCGTATAGGTAAATCACTTCCTTGCTACTGGCCATTCGTGTCCCACAACACCATTTTAATTTTTAATTTTAATTTTATTAACTCCAAGATCACCGAGAAAGATAGATCAGAACTAACTAATTAGGTGATCCCTGCCTCCAACCACAGCCGTACTTTCCTTACATGATCTTCTGATGACCCGACCGTAATCCGGAAAAGCCTTCTCTTCCTTCTGCAGAGGAACTCAATTGGAGTGCATTTCTTTATAACCGACCGAAATTCCTCTGCATGTGCCACCTTTTCCTTGAGTGGGTTTCCCAGTTCCTTGCAGAAACGTAGGAAACCCTGTCCATTTTTCTGCGTCGCCTCCTCGGAAGCAAGGCTGCCAACTGAGGTGTCAGTGTGGAGCATAATCTTCCTTCTGAGTGAGTTCAAACGTTCCGCTTTCGAACAAGCAATTGCAAACTGAAGTTTTTTCCGATGTCTTTTCTCAGCGGGAGTGGGACAAAATTCTTTGCAGCCGATCTTTAACTGATTTGAGCCACTCCTCGACCAACACAGACTGGCTTGTTTCCGTTCCCCCTGTCAGCCAGACTCAGGCTCCTGGCTGAATGTACTCCCTTCTCCGCTTTTAGATACAGTCCTCGATAGGTATCTATAATTGCCTTGGACTCCTCTGTCTTGTCGAATGAGCGCTGGCCGATTTTTTCGGCACACTGAAATTAACAATCTAATTCACAAAGCTCTGGAAAGAGCTGGTTTCCTTTCAATTCTGGAACCGATGGCCTTTGTCCTCGAAGATGCCAAACGTCCAGACGGCTGTACAGTTTTCGCTTTTGAATCCGGGAAGCAGTTCGTTTAGGACGTGACCAGTGCCGACTCTTTCGCCAAGGGTGCCTTGAATTCCACGGCTTGTCGTTCTGTTCGTCGGCCGAGAAAGCCGAATTCGCGAAACTAACGAAATACGAAAATTTGCGTGATCGATTTTGCGCGATATATTTTGAAGTTTTGAGAATCCCGGTTAAACATCCGAATAGTCATGAATATTTGACTTCCAGGCGAGAGCTTTTCAATTTCGGTGACTTTCTCGTCTAAGTATTTCATTCACAATAGACGCGCTGGAACTCTAATTTTGTGAAGGATTCTGTTTCTTTGATTTCTTAGCTCTCTTTTATTTTCCAAACAACGATTTTCGATTCTCAAGCGGATATCGGTTTAGTGCTCTGAGCTCTGTTTAGAAGCTTAATATTTGTTTCTTTTCACAGAATTTTTTTTACAGAATTGTTTATTAGCTAGTTTTAATAATTTAAGAAAAATGTAATAAATAAAGTATGATTGTTGGGTCCTAATAATACAGACTAATCGATAAAATCGATAAATAACAAAATGGGCGGGTTTTATAAACGAACTGTGACAATGTATGAAAATAAAAAAATAAATTAAGGTGGAAATAGAACTACTATGTTTCTACGACAGTTGCCTATAATAATAATAAGAATCCATACGCATCAAAAAAGCTGAAAAAGGCCGACACAGTTGATTCCAAAATTCGAGATGGTGTAAACTAAAGTATTATATATGCAAATATACTATTAGAAAAGCCTCCAGTGAGTCTATCATATTGTGCCGCATGTTTTATTGAATTGTGGGCTAACCAAATAGCCTCACTTTCCGTTGTAAAAATTCCACGATAACTGGCAATGATTATAAAAGAAAATACTGATTATTGATTAAAGAAAGCGCGCTTATTGAGCCCGAGCCGATGGTCGTTACGTGACACCACATACATTCTATACTTGTGAAGGAATCTATCACAAATTGATACATTCGTCCATTCAGTACACATAACAGAATAACTTTCTAAAAATATAACAAGAACTCAAATATACCGATAATTGATGCGGAAGTATAAAATTTGACAGAATTTTTTTAATGAAATCTTCTAAAAACATAGGATATACATTCCAAGACTTTCTAGAAAACAAATTAATTTAAAAAATACTGAAAACTACGAGAACATTCTTCCTTTATGAATTCAAAAACATTCATGTTCCCAGTAAAACCAATGATCGCGTTATTGGCAATCTGGAAAATTTTATAGTTATTATCAGAATCTAATATTTTAATACAAAATTTCATTACAGCTTTCGTCGGGATTATTTAAAGAACGAGTCACTCTTGTATCTGATGCCAGAACAACACCTCCCAAATAAGGAATTGCAACCACGGTTGTAAAACTTGTAGGATTCTAAAACAAAATTATAAAATTCTAAACGACCAGTTGAAACATTTTTATCCATTAAACACGCGGAAACATTTATAAATATCACTTTAATCACGGCGTAAGGTTATGGCTAACTTCAAAGATGGCAGCGTCTCAAATTTCAGTATGGTTATGAGAAACAAGATCAAAGAAAAATTGAAAATAATTCTCGTTCAAGAAACAAGACATTTTCTTGTTTTGAACATATTTTGATTTATTTTGTAATTGTAAATATTTTTTATCAAAAAGGCAATGAATTGGTCAAAACATCGGTTTTTAATATAACTTTTTTTGCGATTTTCAAAGTATACAAAGATTAAATAAACCATTAAGTGAATATATTTTAATTTGTTAAAATTATTTTTAAGTTTATTATTTTTTAATTGAAATAAAATAAATTTTATTTCCGTCATTGTGGTGATATTCTTGTTAAATGTTCTTAAATTTTGACTGTAGATTTTTATTAATTACACTGATAGATGTTAAGCTTGAAGACATGAAGAAAGTTTCTGGAGAGGGGTTTTTTGACGGTGCCAAGCACAGTTAATTTTTAGTAATAACACTGCTAGATTATACGTATGAAGAACTTATGAAAATTCATAAAAAGTTGGAATCCCCGCGATGCAAATTTACCTTTGAAAGTCCCGAAATTCAACATATGTTGTCACCATCCTTAAAAGAGGTATTGAAGGCCAAAGGCCTTCTCAAGAAAAGAGTTACAGCAGCTACATTCAGTGATGAAGGCCCTGAAAGATGCTGCCTTTGTGGTCGTCTTATCAGAAGAGCCTCCCCAAGTACTATTCTGCTTGAAGGGATCTATCCTCAGCATATTCGCTGCACAGAATTTGTGTATGGACGTGACCATTTTAAACGTTCTTTTTATCCAAAATCCGAACAAGAAAAAGTCGCAAACTTTTATTAATTGTTTTCGTTTTAGTTAAAATTGGCTTCTTTGTTTAAAAAGTTTTATTTACTTCCTTCCTAGTAGAATGTCACTTCCATTGTTTTATATAGACTGCAGCTCTGAAATTTAGGAATCTTGCTAACTTTGGCCAGCCTCAGAGAGTGCCCAGAATCGACAGTAGACAGAGCGAGATTTCCGCGCGAGAATGTGTCTGAGCTGGTGGAGTCCCAAATAAGGAATTTCCTTTCCTCGAAGGGAAGGTAGACATGCTATCTGGGCGTTTGTCGTCTTTTCTATCCACCCCAACCGGCTCGAGGATTATTGCGTCGAGTTTACTGTGGCGATGTGCACAACCAGCACTCCGACGGCAAGTGAGAGAGTGCAAACTGTACTCTTCAACAGTTCTCCACAGCGGCATTTGTGCGTCTGACAGATCTTTAGCCCGATACGGAAAGAGATTGCAATTTTTAAGCAATCTTTTTCCACTAGATTTCCGATGGACGGGAGATGGAGAGACTTTAACAAAACACTGCTGCTTTGCCTGCACATAAGCAAGCGAGTCGGTGTTGATTGGAAACAGTTAAACATGTAGAAAATAGAGCATAAATACAGTCGAACCCCGCCCAAAAAAAACTTCGCATTAATACCGGATCAAGATCAAAGAAAAATTCCAAATAATTCTCCTTCAAGAAACAAGACATTTTCTTGTCTTGAATATATTTTGATTTATTTTGTTATGAGAAACAAGATCAGAGAAAAAATGAAAATAATTCTCCTTCAAGAAACAAGAAATTTCTTCTTTCATTAATACCGGATCAGTCATTTCAAGATTAGTTCAAATAGATGAAGTTCAACAAGTTTCTAATGAAATAAATCAATTTGAAAAACTTGACGAATTAACTTTTAATGCTTTTCGTCGATTGAGGGAAAATTCCTTTTCTATTTCGGGTACATTAATCAAAGCCATCGAAAAAAAAATATTGACAAAATTGGATTCTCGAACATCTTTTAAAGCCTCAAACGGTTGGTTAGACAGATTTAAGAAGAGACATAATCTGGTTTTTAAAACCATTTCTGGTGAAAAAAAATATAGCAGACAAAAGTAATTTTCCAACTAATCGATGGAAGCATTCATTCATTCAATCGACCTTTAATGTGTCAAGTTGAGTAAAAAAACTGCATCTGCTATCACAAAATGGGCGTGCCCCTCATGCCTTCTCCCGAACTGCATCTCACCCCCTGGCTCCCCTGAACCCTCTAAAGAGCCAACTAGTGCTAGTGCTCATCAATTTGATGTCAACTCATTCCTCATCAACTTGTCCAGCTTCCGAAGTTCTTTGAAAATCCCCCTTCGCATTCCAAAGTCAGCTAGGATACAAGTTTCCAAATGTCTTACTTTCTTCATCAACAATGCGCTCACGTCCAACAGCAATTGCAAACCTCCAGGCTGAGCAGGCATACTCAACCGTCGGGGCAATCACTTGTTGGTAGACTTTGCTGACACAATCTTTCAGGGGGAAGGGACTCTTCTTTAACAGAGCTTTCAAGACGTTCCACTTCCGAAGACCTTTAGCTAGGGCCTCCTCTACGTGACTTGAGAACGTCATTAAGGAGTCGAACACCACGCCAAGGATCTTCTGGGTACGCGAAGAGGGAATAGGTTTGTCTCCAATGAATAGTTCCAGCCCATTCTTGAATCTTCTATCAGTAGTAAAGAGGGTGAATTGGGATTTAGATGCAGACACACACAACATGTTTGCAGATAGCCAATCACATACACGGTTGAGGTGTGACTGGACCATTGCGACAGCCACAGAAGGAGATTTATCTCTTGCAGCGATAATCAGATCGTCCGCATAGGATAGGAACAATATGTCTGGGTCATTAGTAATGGGTAGGTCATGTAGAAATAGGTTAAAAAGGAGAGGAGATAAAGGGGAGCCTTGTGGGACACCATTGGGCAGTAGTCTTGATCTTGAAGTAGTATTGTCGATACGGACCCTTCCGCGTCGGCCAGTTAAGAAATTTTCCAACCACAGTTTGATGTTCGGATGTAAGTTCGAATCAAATATTTTCCGCGTTAGGAGTTTCCTCGGGACAGAATCAAAAGCCTTTTGTATATCAATAGATACTAAGGCCGTCCGTAGGTGTGTTCGCATGTTAAAACCCTCAGTGATAAACTGGGAGACAGAACACAAGTGGGTCGTTGTGGAACGGTCTGGTCTAAAACCGTGCTGGAATTCTGGCAGTTGTAGGACAGGAGAGATTCGCATTAATACGAGCTTTTCCAGTACTTTCGATAAGATACAAGTTATTGAGATTGGGCGGTATGAAGAGGGGGCATCCTTTGGTTTCCCAGGCTTTAGGATTGGCGTAATTAGGGAGTTTTTCCATATATTAGGTATCGTACGTAAGTTGATGGAGTCGTTATATAGTCGTCCCACAACACCACCTGACGATTTATTGCAATTAAATCTCCAAATTATATTTTCACGAAATGAGCTATTAATGAAGGTGTGTTACATTCCAGGCATTCTTGGTTTGTTCCAATTTGTGAACTCACAGACCTGGTTTTAATCATACCTTTGTGTTTGACATTCTCTTATTAGTCTCAAACGTGGAGTTTATTCTTAACTTGTTTATAAGTAGAAATGGCAAAAGTCGGAAAATGTCGTAGTATCGAATCAACCAAATATGATACTAATTTATTTTAGAATTTTGACATTCAAACAGCGAGAGGCACCTTCTCGGAGGTTTAAAGAAGAAAGGAAGAAGGTGTGTGGAGAAATCGAGAAAATGAAAAATTTTTAGGAGTAATTAGAATTATGGAGACAGAATGTGAATATAAGGGAGTGCTCAAATAATGTACGAATAGAAAATATCTACAATATCAACACACAAATACTTCAAACTCCAACGTAATAGAACAGCTGACAATTGCAGTTGACCTTGTCTCCGACACATCCAGCAATTTTCCCTAGTTAGAGGACATTCTTGGAGTCTATGCGATGACTTCCCACTCCAATAGGGTTCAGATATGGGAAATCACTTAGGATCCATCCCGTCAGTAGAATTGAATGTCTCAAAGTAAGACTGAACACACGCAGTGGCTTGCTCCAGTCAGGATTCATTTCCCTAAATATTTTAAATTAAGTAATTTTGTTGATAAATAATGATTGTTTAGTAAATGAAAGTCGTGGCGTGGATTGACGAGTTTGCATTAACTGTGAGTTTTAAGATTAGAATTCGTCAATATTTCCAACGAGCTCTGGTCTAAAGATGCACAACTCGTGAAACATGGCCTGGATCGACTGCTTGTGTGGAAAACAAGGTTCGCAACTTTATAAAATGCAGAATGAACGACAAACTGCCTGTGGCCATCGACTCGACAATAAATCTCCTCACCGTCGTGCAAAACCGTCCACAGCAAGCAAACCTAATGCACCAACTCGCCTGCGGAACGGCCATAGTCCGATTCGTCAATTTAATGAGTGAACGACTCAAAGGAAAACTCAGCTCGTCACTCGTGGAACGCTGTAGAAAACTGCACATTCCCGATTGGGTCGTCCAAATCAGACACGACGTGACTCACGGGATGCTTCCATCCTCCGACGTCATCCTCATTGGAGTGGACGAGAGTCTTGGATGGCTCAGAGTAGTAGTCGTGATGCCACCCAATAGAAACACTACTGGGAACCTGCCTCCGCTTTGTTTACTAAACGGATTCGGGAGTCTTCAAAACCGCCTCTTTTGGGGGAAGTAGATGACAAGTTGGCAGAATTTTGGAAAGTCAGTGGGAAGTGTGATGTAGCACTGTTTGCGAAATATATCGATGGGGCTGCCTCTCGGTTTCCCAGTTGTGTCAGTCTCCTAGTTTTCAGTTTGTTGACTCACTAATTTCCGCGATATTCCGCGGACTATCAGAATTTGGCACATTCTTAACTGGAGAAACGTGTTTCGAAAAGTGGGAACCAATTCTCGTTCTTCTCGCCACTCATTCACAGTTGCTGATCTACTTCATTGAGCGCATTTTGTCTTCGGTGGCGAGTCGTCGAGTCTTGCCGACTTTATTACCTGCTTTTTTCGGGTTCTCAAGACTGTTTGTCTTGTGATTTGTTGGCGAGTTTGCTGACTACCCCAACTACTGTTAAGGACTGCCTCTGTGGTGTCTCTTTTTGGACTTGAAGAAGACCAATTGAAGGAAATCAGACAACATTTAAATGATTGGACATCAAGTTACTGGGCAAAGTTGCCGATTGGAGCAAGGCTTGAAGATATAGATAGTGAGGTCACTCTGCGTGATGAGGCTACTCGTGTTGAGACACCCTGTGCGTCAAACATTGTCATAAAAGAACTCCCTCCAATTGATTTTGATAACGTCGATTTTTACTAAAATGTTCGAATTGTTTTGATACGCGGGTAATGTATGTCGCGCTAATATGTGGATGACTGACCCAATTGTTCAACTAATCTCGGAGTTTAAAAGGACAGCAAAGGAGTATATTTACAAGTCATCGCCTACGCCTGCCTCGAGTACGAGGAGTACCCAACTGGAAAAGATATCCGTCTCGAACATTAGGGTCGAGAGGAATTTGTCCCTGCATTGAGAAATGAGCGAGGAGGTCAGTCAATTGATCCTGCAGTTCACTCACAACCTTATCAATCCCCCAACACATACTTGTTCATTCTTTTCCTTGATATCCTTCAATTGCATGTCCATTTCTGCCTGCTTAGCATTCATTTGGACTCTGTTAGCAATGAGTAGTTCATTGTGACTGGTCACCTCCCGCACTTTACTCATGGCCTCCCTCAATGCAGCCTCCAACTGCACATGACACACACAATCTATACTTTACTATTCCTGCCCTCCAATTTATTTATTTGTTTGGACTGATTATCGACTTGTGTGCGTATTTCACCCAATTCCTTATCCTACAATGCCCAGGAAAGCACACTTTGGCCTCGATGGCGTCTTTCATTTCTGCAAACTTGGTCTGATAGCACATGTGTTGTCTGTCGAGTTGGTTGATGTACTGCAATGGGCGGGGGGAGTACTTCGAGTTGGATGGAATCGACCTTCTCCTCCGAATTGACCAACTCGACACTCTGCACAGACACCAGCTTGTGCCCCAAGTCAGACTCGACGATCCTCTGGACATATCTATCGGCCGTGTAATCCCACACGTCCGGAGAGTTGACATTCTTGAAGAAGGCATGTCCGGATTGAGTGAAATGTCTGCGTGGCAAGTCAGCCTTACTCGCAGGCATGACACAGCCAAGTCTGTTCTTGGAGTCCACACACCTCACACTCCTGTCGATAATTGACGGAGGGAGTCATGCTATGTCTGCAGACGGGACAACTATAATTGAGTGAGACACCCCACTTGTTGGACTCCCACTCCGCAATGCATTCCACGTGATAGGAGTGGTTGCACAACACTGTCACCACCGGCCGATAGTCCTGCCAATCACACCATTAGGGGACCATTCGTTCCAGACACACAGCACAGTTGGGCACCTCCACCAGGTTGTACGAGTTGTGTGGAGAGGACAAATCTGTGTCGCACGTGACAAGCCCGACATAGGCCAAGTGGCACATGTAGTCTTCGATGGCGTTGAATTGTCGTTCGTTACTGGCCTGGAAGAATGTCTGGGCAGTGGTCTACGACTGAGGGAGGGCACTCACCTTGTCCTTGAACTTGACAAGGGCAGTGTAAGTGCTGTGGGAGGAGTCTGAGAAAATGCGGATAAACTCGACATGGCAGCTAAATGAGTAATCGAGGGAACATGTATTGCATCAGATATGACAGTATTTCACTGTTCTCGAACGAGTTGGGGATGGCGAGGACACACACCATGCACGACACGTAGTCGGGGACAGGCTCACACGGCTTGTAGAGGTGGATTACTCCCCTCACTTCCTGCACTGCCGCATTCCCACAAATGAACGACAGACGCGAAAAACTGTCTTCAAATTTTCTGTCGCGGACGAGTGTGTCTGGAATGCTTCACGCCACAAACCAATGTTCTGAGATATTATTTTCAGATTCCGATGACGTTTCCGGGCGGCTTTCTTTGACGTATTTTTGCAATTTCCTGGGTTATTGAGGATCTTTTCTTTAAATTCGTCATCTGTGTGCTGAGCACTACGACTGGTTAACCCACAAAAATGAGGTGTTGAAATGCATCAGTGGGGGACTCCATCACCAAATCAATTCCCACACAGATAGTAGGATTCATATAATTCAAATATTCTCGGAAATATAACTAATTATTTCATAGTAAATAATAAGAAGGGAATATATGGAAACCCTATCAATCATTCAGGGAAAATAGTTTGAATGACATAGAAGCAGCGTCCCTCGCCAATGAATGAATTGACGTACTTGAGGAATGAGGCAGTCCCCACATTGGCATAGACCAGAGTGAGTGAGTTGTCGCGAGTATTGGTGACTCTGACCAACTCATCCCCCGACTGTCCATCAATGTACACCACATACCCCCCACACGTGTCAGTATCCACATCTACAATCAACGCAGGTGCCCACCAGTGCGACTGAGGGTGTAGTAAACACACAGTCTGTCCCCATAATGGGGGAGACGATTGCTCAGGAGGGAATAACTGCCCTGCCCCACTCGCCAAACCTCCATGTTGGCCTGGTCAATGTCCTCCACGCCCGTCACTGTCTTCAGATAGGTGGCCAGCCCTCTCGATGTGAACAAGTCGATGAGAGGATGGGAGTCCCTCAACACGTCCAACTGTCGCATGTTCATGTCCCCCGACCTGTCAAAGAGGGCGTCCTCCAGCCAATCGAACAACTCATCGCGGACCGAGGACTAGATTAGTATATTGTCACACTTTCAGAAATGAGTGGAGGACCACAAACGAGGTTTCCTCAAAATGATTGGCAATTTGAGTTTGTGACTTGGACGTGAGGTATGAGGGAGTGACACGTGACTCAAAGTGGGCATTCTGAATATAAGAACAAGTGATGACCGATTGTGGCACAAGAGGAGGGAGGGAGTGGGGGAGGGGCGAGTCCTTCCTCACCAAGTCTCCCTTGTGGTGAAACCAGCCTGAAATGCTCAAACGTGTCTTGGGGGACAACACCTCACTGACCTACACTGAGGATGACTAATCACCTGGTGGAAGGATTTGGGGGTGACAATGAAGAAGTTGAGGACATTGTGGCCAATGCGGAGAGACTGGACAACCTCCACCGGATTCCCATTCTCTGCCAATAAAAGCAGGCCAAACCATCAGAAGAAATCAAATCGAGAGACCCACCGTCCTGTTCTCGCCACCCGGGACACAAATAGAGAATGAATGCAATCAGACGAGTGGAGACCAGGTCGTCGTGACACAACAACACATCTGCCAGTCCACTCACTCAATCACCTCCCTGTCCATATTTGGCCGCAAACAAGTCCAGTCTGTCCTCACGAAATGTGGTGCCACATATCTCCTCCATCCACGCCCGCAGGTCTTTGTCGATGAACCTCCGCAGACCACCCAGAGTGCCCGTCTTGCTGAGTTCCCCCGTCTTGCTGAAACTGAACAAGTCGTTTTCCATTCTCTTGTAGTCCAGCCCATTCACCTCCTCCGACAGTTCCACCAACGGAGATGAATCCGCAAAGAAGTTTGAGAATTGGAAGGCAGTAAACGGCTTTTTGGTCAAGTACAAGTCTGGGTTTATTATTCGTTCGCAAAATACTGTCGGATATTTGAGACTCGGTTTGGGGGGAATTTAACCACTCTTTGTATTCCTGCATTGATTCTGCGCTCGTGTAGTTCGCATTTATTTGAAATTGGTCACCTTCGCGATGTTTGAACCTTTTAGGCGGATTTCCCATGTGCGACCAACAAATAATAAATTGAACTTTTATTCACAAAATACAAATTCTAATTAAATTAATAAGTATTGTAAATCAACGGTTTTCAAGTTTTATGTTTACTGCAATCACAAAATATATGCGATTCAACAAACAGGACAAGTAATTCCTTCATACAAGATAACTTTAAATCGTTAAATGCTTTACACTTGTGTAGGAAATTAGCGAAACAAAGAAGCTCAAAACCCAATTATTCTAATCTGTACAACAACCTGTACAAGGATTTTCTTGTTAGGCAAATGATTCGGATTCATCAATAAGGGGGAGTATAGTAGTTTATTGTGTTCGAGTGATCTGAGGGCCTGAATTGTGATTGTGTATCCATTTCGGGGATGTATTTTTGAGAGTGACATTCTTTTAGATCCTTATAAATTTTTTTAATTGCTTATAAGTAATGTAATTGAATAAATGTTTATTGAAATCAACAGTTAATAATTTTGTCAAGGAGATAACCTTTGTTAATAAGTCAATGAATATCGGCAAAGTCGAGTTTCACAAAGTCGAGAACATTGAAGAGATTTTTGACATGAGCACAATTTTTTCGGCCAGGGAACGCATTGCTCGAATCCGTTCAGTATTTTTTATTTTTGTAAGAGGAAATAACCGGGGTGAGTTCTGATCACAATCTGTACGAGGAAATATATTCACTCGTCCAAAATTTAGATTTGATCGTATTGTCATATATATTTTGTAGGAATCATATCGTACGAAACAGCGAATAGTTCTCGAGTGTCTTTGCATCACTGAGAACGTACTTCGAAGAATGGCCGAGAAATACCCTCAATCAATCAACAACGAAATAAAAAATGCCATTTCAGTAAAAATTACGGTAATCTGCAGGGGACCCGTTCAAACAACCTCGACAGAATTACGAGTCTGAAGGATATGCTCCAAGAGTACAAGTCTAAAAATTCCGTGCTCATCGACGACATAAAAACCTACGAAAAGTCAAATAAGCAAATTCGGTGACTAGACACGCTAACTATATAAGCCCTCGAAAAACAGAAATTCAAAACCAGTATCACGACAAGATAAATACACTCAACTCTAAAATGATCCACAAGGCAGAATTGAAAATAGACATAAACAACATGAACTGTATGATTGCTGACCACCAGCGTCAGGTGAATATCGCAAGACTTATTTTAGTTGATCAGGATCGAAGAAAGCATATTGTACTGTCAAGAGGACAGAGAGGAGGACGAAAACCAACACAAGTCAAGAATGAATGAATTAACCGACAAAATAGTAATCAAACTGATAGACTCGACTAGAGTGACTTGGACAAACTGATTGCCTCTGAAGAAAAAGACTACAATAGTATAAAAAGGTTGTTTCAACTCCTCAATTCCAGTCAGTCAGATGAGCAGTTTGAACGTTATTTGCGAGTCAAAAACAGTTTCGAGCTTGCAAAAACGGTAAATGTTTTTAATGACTTGAAGGAACTTGAAGTTGTCAATTTATCTACTAAGGAACTCGAAGATAACATAAAATGTTTTATAGAGAAAACGTCGCAACACAGACTCGCCTGCAGGCACCTTGAAGCACTCTTGTATGCATGTGGAAATAACTCTTAGTCCCATATTGGAGTCGAAAAATAAGAAAGAGTTGGATATTCATTTAATCAAAGCTCAGCAACATGCTGAACTAGACGCAAGGGTATTGGACTACAATGAAATGTTTTAGTTGGATAGACAAATACAAAATTGCATCCAAATAAACAACAAAAGCAGCCTAGAATTCAGTCTGGCGGAAAGAGGTATACTAACTAACACAACATAAAGAACTGGAGCAAATAGTCAGTGAACTCACCCAGTCAAACAAAATGATCACACAAATCAAAGAAAAGTGCCAGAATAAGATTATAACAACTAGACTTGAAAAGCTAAAACTTATCCACGTCAGCAAATTGGAAGAAAAGTCAGATACCAAAAAACAAATCACAGAACTGGAATTATCCATTCAACATTTATTTAAGACCGCAAGGTAGCCACAACTGCATCCTCATATCGAAAAGTGCACGCGATCGAAAATCCAAAACAGAACTCAAACGGATCCAGCACGTTCTTAACAACGAGCTCAAAGAAATGTTTTGTTTAGCAGAAAAAGGTTTTAGGAGGAAATTGGAGTACCTCAAGTCTTCTGAGGAAATCAAAAGAACAATGGAGAAAGAAAAAATTTTGGAATTTCAGTCTCAAACAAAGGAACAAATATTGCTTCTTAGGACATCATACCAACAAGACAAGCAACAGGTTTTGGCGTTGAGAGATTTCAGCTACAAAACATCTCAGAACTATACAGCAAGTTGACAGATCGACTCCAAATGCTCCAGGAAGCATTGCCAATTGAAAAACAAAACACGATTGAGTTAAAAATGCAAGTTGAGAATGAAATTAAGAGTTTGCAAGTTTCGAAAATTGGGGAATATTTTAGTCTATCGTCGATGAACTTGCAGTTCAGACGAGTGTAGGAGAAGGGATTTTAAAAGAGAATGACGCGAGGGTTGTCTCTTTGGTGTCCAAACTTTCTGATTGCCAGCAGCAAGAAAGTCAACTTAAAAATGCAATAATAAGTACGAGGTTCTAAATCGTTACTTTCTAGAACAAAAAAAGGAGCTGAGAGAATTGAACGAATTGATCCCCCAACTGACGGAGGACATTGGCGGTAATACTTGTGAGAGGGTATTACTTAAAACTATTTGAGGAAAAAATTAACGAGGAAATGAATTGTGTCTCGAACGAACTGCTGACAAGCATTGAAGAGCAAAATAAACAAATTCTTTCGATAAATAGAAAGATCGAGAAAAATGGTGTAATCTATGAAATAGTAAAAACTGAAAAAAATAAAATAAAAAATGTCAAACTCCTCATCGCAATGTTATTAGGGAATTTTGGGCTTGCGAAACGAACTGGAGGACTTTAATAATCAGGTGTTATACGACGAACGACTGCATCTCCATTTGGATGAAAATATTTTGTCTAAATTCGGTGAATAATTGTATTTTCATAAAAATAGAAAGCATTCAAATAACACGAAACGAAATTCAAAATTTAATCCAAGTAATTTGGTTGTCTGTTGTTAGTATTATGACGACGAATTAAACCGATTACAAAATGAAGGCCAAGTAATTGAAAGTCACGTGATCAACACGCGAACACACCTGCAGCAGTTTTTCCGTTCTTTTAGCAGAAACAATTGCTTATTAAATCACTAAACACAACAAAAATCAACATATTTTACTAATGCATTATTACTCGTTTTTTAAGTTAAAATAAGCTGTATTCAATAAAATATATTTGTATTTATACTTCGCCAAAAACATCTGAAGGTATGCACTTCGATATATGTTGTCATTGTTTAAATGACGAAAACAACAATGTTAATAAATCGTCAACTTTGAACAAGAAATTTAAATAATTCCAGGAAAGTTGGGGGGCTTATTATTTAAGTTTCTTTTTCATAAATTTAAAAAATGGATAATTTATTGTTCTGGAATTCTTTTCGGTAAAAAAAGAATTATTTTCAGATTATTGATTGTCCTCAGACACGTTTTCCTGTGAAACACATAAGTTCTGAGAACCACTGGAAACTTTGTGACCAATAGACGTTGGAACCGACTGGAGCATTAAAACTGCACTCAATTAAGTGGTGTCCAAAAACCTTTAATTAAAAACGCATAATCACAGAATAAATAATTTGAATCAAAACGCCATATGCTTGAAATCGAATATGCGCGTTATCGTAAGTTAGATAAACACTATCCTCGCAAAATAGGCGATGCTCCTGTTGGTAGGATTGATAATCGCAGTCGGTGAGTATAGAGAGAATTAAATAATGTTATATACAACTGTAATGAAAATATTTAAAACACAATGGCCGACTAATTACCCAATAATAGTACAGTCATCCAGTCTGATTGATCTCAGCATTACTTCCTTCTATGCAGAATTAAACGATTCTGCACATGTCAAATGCACCGTTGTTCAGGGCGACACAGAACTGATTTGGAAAATGAACGATACAACAATATCGACCAAGTACAGCAACTTGAAGTTTTTTAGCAAAATCTACACTTTGTATGGCAGTAGAGACAGTCTCGTCTTGTATATAAATAAAGTAACGCCAAACACTGTGGGGGAGTACGTTTGTGTGTCACAAGACAATAAGACAAAAACATTTTCTCTTCATCTAAAATGTAAGCTAACTTGTTTATTGCAGCCGAACTTATCAAATTTATTAATTGTACTGAGAACAGTGTTGTTTATGTGGGACAAGATGCGAAACTCAAATGTGCAGTTGTGTTTGAGAATGTAAATGGGACTATATTCTGGGTAAAGGATGCATATGTTCTTGGTTATAAATCATCGCCCATTGTAGAAAACACTAACAAAACAAAAATACAATCTGACGGACTAAATATCAAAGTCACAAAACCAGAGGACGCGGGAACATACCTAATAAACGGGGCTACATATAACTCGTTTCAAAAATCGAGAGAAATAAAATTAATTATTAAATGTATATTTTCCTGCCAATTTGCAGACGGACCAGAAATACAACTCAAGTCGGATGAATCAAGACACTCTGGAATAATCATATGCAGTGTATCCTCGATACCTTCCTCGACTGTTCGGATGCTAGTAAATGATACACATAAAAAAGTCATCTTTTATAAAAATATTAATCAGATTTATTTTCGAAATTCAACTAAAACTGGGCACTACTCAATCGAATTGATGGCTATCAAACTTGAAGGGACCTCGCGTGCCCACCACAAAGTGTCGTGTATCGCAGATAATGGATATGACGAGAAAGAGATTTCGAAAATATTTAGAGTTTCTGGTATGTTATGAATTGGTTATAAATCTAGCCGTTCCCGGAATATTCCAAATCAACATTGATGAGAGTCTAATCACCTGGACTGTCCCCAACGACAACGGAGAAAATATAACAGAATACACTCTCTGCCTCAATTCTTCTCAAGTTTAAATTCTGATATAAAAAGCCAAGAAAAAATTATGCTTCATATTGGAACCCGATCAAACATTTTTGGATATCTCGAATTACACCCAGGAAGCTGGAAATTATAGTGTCGCCGTGGTTGCTACAAATTCTGCAGGACAGTCCACCCCAGCAGTGGGGTATATTTATGTCCCAGGTGAAATGCAGCGTATAATATTGTAGAGTCTCGAGTGAATTTAATTACTCATCCCGGATTCGTCTTGTCTGTGATGATGTCAATTATTTCGGGTGTTGTGATCATTGTAGTAGCAATACATAATTTCTTTCACAAATTAAAACTATAAAAGATCTAATTCATTGGTTAACTAAGAAAAATAATTTACACCCTCTCTCCTTAATGCATTCCACAAAATCATTGTACTCTTACAGCCCAAACAAAATCCCGCTCATTCTATTAAAAAACTTGGCTCCTGGAACGTCTGTCGATTGCTGTGATCCGAGGGAACGGCTTCGCCATTCGCGAGGCTGGCCGGGTGTCTCGTGAGGCCTTTAATTAACTTAGCTATCTTTAATTTCTTTCTTGTTTAACAAACTAAATAAGTGAAAAAAAAATTAAAAAACTTTGGTGTCGAAGGAGTGACGTTCCTAAAGCCTATCTTCAACTACTCAATCAACAACAATGTGCTTTCTTCAATACAGTATAACCTCCATTTGGGGCAGACCTCTGGCTTGGGGAACCTCTATTTTTGGGGAAACCTCTATTTTTGGGTTAGTTTGTAGGTTTGAAAAGGATATAATTTATGCGGTAATTTCCAAATTTAGAAATTACCGGAACCTCTAGTGGGGCACAGGATTTTTAATTTATATACATATTTGCTATTAAAATTAAAATTAATTATATAAAATTTCATTTGGAAGCCTCGTGTAATTTTTGTATTCTTGTTGTTATGGCTCGTAAGCTTAGTCTTGAGTTAAAGATCAAAATTGCCAAGGAATTAAGTGAAAATAAACATCTTACTGAACGAGATATTGTAGATAAGTACAAAATTAGTAAAGTTTTTTTATTAATGTAAGTTTGAGGCTTTCACCAAGACAGGGAAGAATTTATTCCTGTGTCCGGTCCTCTTTAAAAAATATTGCTTCCAAAGTAGCAAGGATGTTGAATTATTCGGCGTTCAAAGGTCCAATGGCTGGTTGAAAAATTAAGAAAAGACATATGTTGTCATTTAAGACAATTAGTGGAGAGAAAAACTCTTCCGATGTTTCTTCGCTTGATATGTTTTTTTCCAAGTATGATGAATACGTAAAAGAATATGGTCTTCAAAATATTTTTAATTGCGACGAAACTGGGTTATATATTAAAAGGATACCTTCAAAATCATTTGTAAGTTCGGATGAAGATTGTTTCGGAATTAAAAGGAGTAAAGAAAAATTCACTATTTTTTTGTCGGTCAGTGCTTGTGGCGAAAAATTGAAGCCATTGTTAGTAGGAAAATATAAATCCCCACGTTGTATGAAAAACTTTAACCCTGAAGAACATGGAGTTTCATATTCATCATCTAAAAACAGTTGGATGACATCAGAAATATTTATTACATGGCTCACCATTACAAATGAACAAATGATTACGCAAAAGAGAAAAATTGTTTTGTTACTTGATAACGCAAGCTGTCACAAATATATCCATCTTTCCAACATTGAATTGTTTTTTCTCCCAAAAAAACAACCTCATTAATTCAACCGTTAGACATGGGTATTATTAAATCTTTCAAGTCCAATTATCTTAACGCTTTATTGGATTTTACTCTTTATTTTGAGGACGTTGAGTTACAAATTGTTAATTTAAAAAAAATAAATCTTCGTCATGTCATAATAATTGTTGGAAAAACATGGCAAAATTTAAATCCTGAAACAATAACGAATTGTTGGGAAACAATTAATAACTGTCGGCAACAGATTCCTAGTTCAAATTTTTTAGTTAACAGTGAGAAAGAAAATTTGGACACGATAATTGCAGACGTAATTGCTGAAAATGAAGAAGAAAATAATGATGAGTCAATATATGACCAAACTGAATGCAACTGTTCACACTTGGACACGATAACAGCAATGAATAACCTTGAAGAGAATATCACCGTTGTTTTCCGATGCGTTAAAAGACTATTACAATTTCAGAAAAATATTGGCATACATATGAAGAAATCTGCAACAGGAAACAAAATAACAGATTATTTTCGTGTATAATAGAATAAAAATTTTTTCTGCTTGAAAATACTCTAATTATCAATAAAATTAGTGGAAAACATGTTTAAATGTTCTTAAAAATACTTTATTTATTTATAAATTAATGAAAAATATGCTAAAACTATTAAAATTTTTATAAAAATAAAGAAAATTTCAGACCTCCATTTTTGGGAAAACCTCTATTTTTGGGGCAATTTTTCAAAATTGATGCCCCAAATGGAGGTTATACTGTATAAAAACAGGCCTTAATAAGACCGATACTGAAGCCTGGAAAACCAAAAGGTGGCCCGGCATCTTTCAGGCCAATTTCTCTGTTATGTTCGATGTCAAAAATCCTGGAAAGACTGGTTCTTGTAAGAATAGAAGAATTCTTACCCGAAAGACCTTTTCAACATGGGTTCAAGGAGGCAAAGTCCACGTCTTCGTACTTACAATCATTGTCGAATTTCATCTGTACCGGTTTTGCTAGCAAACCGAGGCACCAAAAGACCGTGCTTTGCTCCGTTGACATTCACAAAGCCTTCGACTCTGTCTCGAGGAAGCTTCTATCAAGGAAGATATTCCAATCTGAATTTCCTCAGAAACTCAAAATATGGATCACCAACTTCCTAAGTGGACGAAGAGGAAGGATGTGCCTCGGTGTTCTCAAGTCCACATCTCGTCTCCTACCCAACGGAGTACCCAGGGATCCCCCTTATCCCCGGCCCTTTTCAACCTATTCCTGGAAGATCTCCCTCGACAATAATGACATTGTCCTCTCATACGCGGACGACATCGTAATAGCCTCACGGGATATCGAGAGGGCCTCTGAAAGGCTCCAAGCTAACTTGATCGGCTGAACCTATGGCTGACGGACAACCGGCTTGTGGTAAACGTCGCGAAGTCCGCCACGTCCCTCTTCACTTCCGACAAAAGATTGGGAAGGATTTCAGTCGATTTAAAGCTGAATAAAATGTCTGTACCTTTCTACAGGAGTCAGACGGTCCTATGGGTAACTCTCAACATGCACCTCTGCTTCTCCTCGCACGCAGACAACCTTCTTCGTAAATGCGAAAAAGTTGAACATCCTCCGAAATCTATCCGACTTATGGAAAAACGGGTCACACCCGGTACTGGTGAATATCTACCGCCAATACTTCGAACCATCAATTTCCTACGCCTGCGGATCATGGTGTCCGCAGTTATCGTTGTCCAACAGGAGGCAAAACGAGGAGGCCCAACAAAGGGCCCTCAGATTAACCGATCGTTGGTCACATGATAACGACTCAAATAAACGAGTTGGCGGAAGTTACACACAAAATGACATTCCCTCAATGCCACTTCGCCCGGTTTCAATAGACCATTAAAATGTTTTTATCCTACAAATATGAGAATAACTTTCCCAATTGTAGAAAGCTATTCCCATGTTTCAGCCACGTTTCAGCTAATATCCGGGTTAACCAAGCTTCTAAAAAGTCCTGAGGACTTTGGATTTAATATTTCTCTGTACAATTCAAATGTACAGAAAAAATAAAAATGCAAAAACTATAAGTAAGTCAAATGTTTTTGTTCCTTTCACCTTTAAACGCTTGTCGTTAAGAAGACTTTTGTACAGTCTGATCGGGAAAGTGACATAATATTAATAAAAAAGATCATTTAGAAAAGTTGATCAGAAAATAGAAAAGTTGATGGATTATATTTGATCTACAAATAGTCATAATGACAACGCACAATCATCATGAAATGTATGACTAGACAAATAATTAAATCGAAAAAAGTAAGCCAGATAATAGAACTAATCAGTCTTCCAAATTATGTTGAAGTACTCCATAATTGTATCATAAAGCATAAAAGTGATCCCCACATCGAGAGCCACTCGACTCAGCCGAGGGACGGTGCCCTTATAAAACCTGAACGTCAAAAAACACTGTAAACGCAAAAATGCCTTCATTGCGGAGAATTTGAGTGAAGCAGTCAAAAAAATTTTTGTATTTATGAGAATCTATACTTTGCATGCGTGTTTTGATGACATCGAGGGGAGTATTTCCGTAGACCGAACATGTCCCAGCAAGTCCACCCATAAGCCCAATGAGGAGTTTATTAATTGGCTGATTCGGAGTCGTATCACCCCGCCATTTGCGGTACCAGTCTTTGAGACTCTCCATGACGTAAAAACGTATTGCCTGATTGGATCCCTGCTTCATTATCGTGGGGGTCAGTCCTTTGTACAATCCCCACAGACCTGCGTCGTCATCACAAATTTAACCCTCCGACTTGACGATTTGCCCAATTCCGTGGAAAAACCCGCGGAATCTTGGTGTTTTGGACGTTTGGTCGTCGATAAACTTGACTTTAATTGTTTCCATTGGAGTCACTGCAAAAATAGCCTCGGAGACACCCGCGCCTGAAATGTTGTACTGCAGTCATACAAAGTCCACAAAATAGTCGGTTGAGTGGGGATAGTGTCCCGTCCGAAGACATTCTCCTTTTCTTGATTTCCTCAAAAGTCCCGAATCTCGTCGCAGACTTGGGGATTGAGCCGTAAACTAGAATTGGCAGTCCGCGGTAGAGTCCCCGAACTCCGAATTCTTTTACTGTTTGCTTCCCACAGTCTATGATTCCTTTGTATTTTCGGTCGCCGAAGGTTTTCTGGTCGAGTTGTAGTTGTGTCTTTATATACTCGGTAGGGTAGGTAATACATATTTCAATTCCCCCGGTTATTCCACCTAAATAAATCAGACACTAAAATAACAACCCGCTACAATTCCCTTTAACGATTTCTCTGATGGTAGATACTGCGACATAACCATATTTTGAAGTATCTAGTCGCTATTTATTATTATTAAAAACCACTATAAAAATTATGTTTAAATATGTATTATGAAAATTAAAAGAATTGAGAATTTGAGTCTCTCAAATACTTGTTTGTTTATAAACGTGACGTCATCTGACCCACCCTGATGGTGCTGTTTTATAAGATCACATATTTCACAAACAATTCTTTTTGGAGAAAAATTTTTCACTCTCTTTTTTTGCAGCAAAGAATTAAAGTCAAGAAATCGTCACCTTGAGACCAAAGAAATGCTAAAGAAAATGCTTTTTCAAAAACAAGTTTTCTCTAAGAAAAAACTGTCTCAGGCACAAATTCAAATGCTGTGATTCTGCCGAACTAGCTTATAAGAACATAAAGAACTGTGCCGTAAACTTGAAAAATTTCCTTTCTATCCTTCGTAAAAAATCGTAAATAGCCCTGCCGCAAATGTAAACGACATGTTGACATATTGCCCATCTCACTCAGTCCGACCACACTTTTTATAGAAAGAACAAGCCAAAAAGAAAACATGTTACCAAGGAACTAACTAATCCAAACCAAGTCACGTGTCTCTTCTGCTCTATCTTGTCCTCCCCATTTTTGTTGTGTGGCCGATTAAGACATCCGGTTCCGCAGTGATAACACTGATGACGGCATCACTCGTCAATCTGGGAGCATATTGGATCCATGTAACCTTCAGCCGAAGTCCTTCTGAAAGTGAATAGTTGCTGAAATACGAATTCGGAGACTATTGTCATGACAAAATAGATAATGGATATAGAGATCGGAACTGATTGGAATTATAAATTTGGTTTAATTTTGTATAACACTGGCATAAATGCTATCATGTATTTGTCGAGTCTCAAGACATCATTGTATGATCTGTTATTCCGATATAAAAACATATTCCTCGAGTGTGCTTCCTGCCAGTTATCAAATAATCTTATTGTAAAAATATCTATGCAAGAACTACGCTGTTTAAAAAATATTTTCCAGCAATGTGTTTATGCTGATAACGAAATTCAGAAGGCATACAGAATATCTAAAATTTCGTCGAATTAAAAAACAAAACGATTTTTAAAGTTGGGTAGAAATAAAAAGGTACATCATAATTAATTTTATTTATTACCATTCTCTCAAAATTAAATAGTTTTAGAAATTAAAGAAGTACTTATTTTATACAAGATGAAATCGTTTTAACTAAATTTGTCTGGAGCTCAAATTTGTTTTAGCCACAATAAACTGATAAATCATATATTTATGTTTCTTAAAACCGCAGTAAACCACAATTATTATCTGATTATGTATTAATTAAAATTGTTTTATTATTAAGATAGTTATTCCACTAATTTGTAAACTGTACCACGTCGAATCGGAAAACAGAAGAAAGCAATAGTGGACTGGGTGTAAACGGAGAAACAGAAAACGGAAAATCAAGATTAGGTAAAGAAGGACACCAGGGAAGTATTAGAAAATCATTAAAAGAATTTTTGGATTTGTTGAAATTTAGTGACTCAGCTGAAGATGGTAAAAATTGACATGTTTTTATTAAAGACAGAAATTTGGACGGCTTTTCAGTTTTATAATTATTTTCGTCGTTTGGAGATATCTCCGAATTTTCTGATTTAAGACAATAAAATGTGTTTGACAAATCTTGGAATTCAACTAGTTTATTGTAATCATTGAGATTGAGTTTAATGTTTGCTTGAGGATGAAATCTGTAGACAAAATTTCTTCCTGGAACTTTAATCATAATATTTTTCCGGTAGTAATGCCTGAGAGAACGACTGAGTTTTTTGTAGTTCATTTGCTTTTTTTTCTTCTGAAGTCCCCAAAATTGGGCAACCATTTCAGCATCCAAAAATGTAAATTCTCTCTCACCACTCCAGTAAATTATGTTTATATATCTCTGATCCTTCAAAATTGCCAAAATGAACTCCCACAATCTAAAAGTACCCTTTTTTCTTAACATCGGCATATTTAAATCCAATTAAAAAAATTTTATATTAAATTTCTAAAATAGGTTTTATAAATGTATTTTTTTCAATAAAATTTATTAAAATTATAGTTTATAATTTAAAACTGTCAGATCAAGTCCGATAAGAAAGCTGGTACGGAAGAATTTAAATTGAGTCACTTTTTCCATGATCAAGTATGACTATTCACAAAATAGTTCTAATCGACACAAAAAGGACTAAAAATAATATTCTCCAAAATAAACAAATTAAGATAAAGTGATGATAGTATTATAGGTTGTTAAAAATCAACATCAATGAGGATACAGGCCCTCCCAACAGAAAGACCCTCCTTATTCCTCAAGTGGACGGCCCGGACTCCTGCGGGGTGCTAAAACAAAATATACCTTTCCTCATATTAATAATTCGAAATATCCTTTGCCCAATAAAGTTGGGATTGCCAATCAAATCAGAATCCATAACACAAAACTTGACAAATGCAGTCTCAGGAGTCTTTATTTGGAAAAAGAACTCCTTATTCCAAACGGGATTGAAGCCTGACGTCTTTACTCATTACTAGTGAAACCGTTGTCGCTTATTGTGTGAGTAGAAAGATCGGTGGGGGTGCTATCACTTCCATAAATTGTCACCATTACAAACGGGTCAACAATATCATTTGATTTGGACTCACAATTTGGTATTTCTACCCCGCTTATTATTTTCACGCGGAATTCCCGAGGAATTTGTTTCGTTGTCTCTACAATTTGGGGCTTCAAATAAAAACCAGAATTTCTCAGAAATGCGGGTTTAAGGACGTACCCCAAGTTCCCCGGAAACAGTGCCTCGTTAAACTGTGTTGAATCACCGGGATATTGGTAATTAATAGCCACTTCAAGATTCAAAAGGATGACTAACCCACAGAAGCTCCCATAGCCCAAAATTGCGCGGGATTCAAATTTGAACTCGTAATTGCTCGAGCTCCTTTGGGGTAGACTTTTACAAAAACAGAACGACACAATTTGGCAAATTCGACTGGACTTTCCAAAATTAATTTTTTGGCTACACTTTCGGAAAAGGAATAAATTTTTCTTGAAGTATCTATTTTTGATAACAATTACAAAACATGTTTCTTGGAATCCTTCAAACCTTGAACTGACTAACCCAACGAGGTTAAATAAGGCGTCCGTACATTCATTCTGCGACGACAACGACTTATTGTTTTTCTGTTCGTTCAGTGGACACTCTCCATCCGACTATTTGGTAATGTAAATATTAATACTGAATCAGAGCATCTTTTATTAATCATCGAACAACATTTTTTTGAAATAATTGATTTTTTATTCTATCTATAAATATAATTAGAATACTTTTATAATAAATTTTAGTTTTAATTCTTGTGGTGATGGCATATCGCTGATGTTAGGATTCGGTACATAGAGTCTATCTGTTATCGTGTGATTAAAAGTTATAAACCTTTAAAAACATGTTTAAAAATATTTGCCATTTGATTTTCTCCTTTTTTAGAGCAGTGATTCTCGATCGAGAGAATAACCGGATATCTATACTCAGTAATAGAGAGCGAACTCAGAGGAAACGAAAGCATAATTATTAATAGCCTCCACGACACTCCTGAATGATATTTTGCCTGTGAGAGTGCCCCCGTGAGTGATCTGTGGTTCCCTAAACCCGTCATAGCAATCCACTAATGATGTGGACATGGAATACACTCAACACATCGACATCCCTGAGAAAGACTCTGAATGTACCCCTCGACACTGCTCTTCCCGTGTAGTTGATGTTCCATCAAGTATCTAACATCATCATTCAAATGATCCACGTGTTGTGGGACGTGGCAATGTAATATTCATGTAAAGGACAGTCCATGTTGTCTTGTATTTGGTGGTCGGTGGGCTCGTTGAAATTACTAGTCAAATAGCTTGTGAAATCTGCAATATATATCAATATAATACCTTGCATTGTAAGATAGTTCTCATATGTATCAGAAAATAAACTCACCAAGTTCCTGCAATACACAATGGGCCGCTCCTCGTGCTGGTTTCTATGCAAAAAGGTTTGGAGGTCCTGAGGGGATAAAAGCAGCTTTCCGTCGTAGTTTTGTGCATAATTATTAAAATATAATCGAATTTCCTCTCGATCGTTGATTAGGCCATAAAAGTGGGAGAACTCCTCCTGACTCATTCCATCCACACTATTGTCTAGTTTTGATTGCTTGACGGAATTAGAGTATATATTACATCAAAAAGTTGTTTCACTTTTGAAGAGCTTATTTTGGTGTTGAGCTCCCTGAGTAGAATTGTGATTTCCTTCAATGACAGTCTTCCGTCATTGTTCTTGTCTGCCAGAGCAAACTGTCGCTTGACTAAACTAGAACAGGTCATTCATTATACAACATACCGGTTGAAATTAAAGTTTTTTTCTGACTTTTCACTCATTTTGATGATATATTGTAGGGATTTAAGTATCTTGACTTGATCCTCCCAAGATCCCATAACCATGAAGTTGAGAGAAGTCCCATTACGGAATATTATTGAGAGACATCTTTTTTCCTTTAACATTGTATTATTCAATAAAACATCGACAAACGTCTTTCCTTTAAGTTTTATAAGTTTTTCTGTAGTTATTCCTTCACGTATCTGAACGATTGATCTCACGCTGAAATGTTCTAACATTTATATTTTTAATTTTCAACTGGCTGTTTTATTCTTTTCCAGTTTCGAGCACACAATGAGTGAATCGTCTTTTGATAAATAAATAATTTTTTCGGAGAATTTCTTCTTTTTTGCCAAAAATATTTCAATTCCTTTTCTGAACTGATCAAAATAAATATCGACTGAAATAATAAATTAAGATACAAAGCTCTTCATCAGGCACGTTGAATTGAAATTGTCCTGATTTCATTTTTAGCATGCTTAGTGATTTAACTTTGTATGCGTATTTGTCCTATATTATGATTAAAACAAAATAAATTAAATATTTATTAACAATAATATTAAATATTCAAAAATAAAACTTTTAATATTATTTTATATAATATCGAATTTACGCACTAATTCCATTTTTTAATCTAAAAATAAGTACTCAATACTCTTCGCTTAATAGAGTACAAAGTCGATTCAAGTTTCCTACGTCATACAAAGAGTATCCACGTTTCGCATGACTTAATCAATTGAAATAAGCTTGTGGCATTTGTTGATTAATGCAATTAAAATAATAAAAAAAATTGTGGTAACATGGAAAACAATTAAAAATGTCAATTGTTTAAATAGCGAGCCCAGAGGACACTTGACGGATTGGTTGAATTAAGAGATTCAAAAAATTCATCGTCAACGAACGTGGCTCCTTTCTCAGAGTTAGCTGCACAAAACTTGGACCATTGATCTCTAAACATATAGCCACTCTATACATTATAAGCAATTTTTTTTCTGAATTTTCAGAAAGTGAATCATCAGAAGTTTCATTACACAATTTGGGGCTCACTTTTGGTATTTGTTTAATAATTCTGGACTGTACAAGTCGAGATATTTCCATCATTTCCATATCAAATAAACTCGAAATATCAACTGGGTGCGCAATCCTTCTCAAATCATACAGCTGTGTAATTAAATCAATATATTTTAATAGATTTTTTAGTTTCCATTTGGTTTTTCTATAATACTGATAACATACAATTAGCGTCACCGATTCATACTACATCAACACAAATTAATAAATAAAATTATATTATTATGCCACGACACAGAATCATATAAACTATAATTCCATTAGTGCCACGCATTGTCCAGAATGTTTCGGAAGACATCAAGAAGATTAGGAAAGTGCTGCTAGTGGAGTATGCGCGAAATGGTTTCAAAAAGTGAACGAACAAAAGATGGAGCTCACATCTGTCGAGATAAATTCAATTGGCAGATAAACAACGGAGAAGAACAAAAAACTCGGATCATTATTTTACGACTGGAACATTTCCTGCATAGAAAAATGTTTTCGATGTTTGTAATCAAAGGATTAAAGTCAAAATGGCTAAGATATGCAGATTCCAATATCTATGAGAGTGCATACAATGCATTAGTTCTGTCTATAATGCAATACAACTCGGAAACGGGTGTCTTATGATCAATTCTTTTATGAGTTTTTAAAAGCTCACCGTAGATATCTATTTCCTTCTTCCAATGTCTTTGGACTTCCTGAGAATGAATTCAATTTCCCACCCACTTATCAGTTTCACATTATTTCTCTCGTGTTCTCTTTTAGAGCGTTCTTCTGCGATTGTCTAATTTTTGACCTGGATCTGGTGACAGTCATCTTTGTCAATCTATCTATTTATGTATTTAAATCTCATATTTTCTAGAGTCTTCATTATTACAGCGATTTGAAAATACACCTTGATTGGGTCATCTACTTTAAAATTATTTTCGTGAAATTTGTAGAAATTGCTTAGAATACCAAGTTAGTCGAAAAGGTACGACATTCACTTTAGCTTTGTCAATCATACTAATTCACAGGTCGTATTTATGCTTCTCTTTGACTTCAATTTTCTCAATAATTTTTGAAAAGCGATCCCAACGTGAATTAAAATTATAGTTATTTGTCTTATTCAGAACAAAGATATCAGCCTTATTACTTTGGACAATGATGCCAATATTTATTGTCGTGCCCTCACGTATTTTACAAATTCATTAGCTACTGTAGATTGCACAAAGTGTGTCCCGACTCTGATTATTTAATGGCATATTATCTACAAAGATCTATATGAATGCAGCTGACGACTTAATTTCGCCACCGCAAATAATCACTATTGAGCACCTGATCACATTTTGTTGAAATGGGAGTTGCAAAGAGAGAACTTGTCTTTAGGATTCTAAACAAAAATAGAATTCCCTAAATTCAAGATAATTATTCCCATGTACAGTCAAACCTCTATTGCTCTACCTCTATTGCTCGCCACCTCTATTGTTCCCCACACTTTAAAAAAATTGAAAATTTTTAAAGAAACCTCTATTTCTCGCCAAATTCCAAATCTCGCCACTATTTTGCATTATTAAAAAAATTTTTTTGGTTAAACTAACATTTAATATAAAATCATTTTAACCACGACAATGGAAAATATAGCTTCTGTTTTTTCTTTAATCGTAAGAAAAAAAATTTTAAGAAGATCAATAAATAATTTCACGCTTGAGAAAGAAAAAATGCTTGATAGTGATGACTGGAACAGATAAAAAAATTCACTGTTAATTGGAAAGTTCAAGAAACCTAGACGCTTTAAGAATTTTAATGTGGAAAAATATATTGATTATAGAAATTCTAAAAAGTCGTGGATCATTAGCAAAAATTTTAACGAATGGCTTCTTTCATGGAATCGTGATCTTCAAATTTTCAAACAATTTAAGAATTTATTAACTTTGTTACAATTTTAAATAATTAAATTTCGCCAAGATTTGGTCGATCCCAAAAAATGGCGTGATTTAGAGGTTTGACTGTATAAGCCACAGGGAAAACTCCGTAAGATTTACATTGGTAACTATTAGACAATGAAATAATTTTTATTATGTTAATTGGATATTAATTCAAAATGAAAGAGTTAGGAGAATAGCCGGGGAATTATTTTTGACTATAGGCAGAGAGACTTGCTCGGGAGATACTGTGCTCGAGAAAGTCGCCGGTCACCCTCTTTATAAGCGACCCAAGGAGTCGGAGCAGGCTAAGAATGGCAGGCTCCTGCATTCCAGATGTGTCGACTACTAAAGAGACAAACACTCTGCTATTTCGGACATTCTTCGTCTAAAAGGCAACCAGTAGTCTTACAAGTTCAGCCACTGCTCCGGAACCATACATTTTTAAGCACGGCAGTAATTTTGGTCTGTGGGCTCGTTCAATTCTTCGTACGATTAGGCGTAGATTAGAGATGCCCAGTGCAATTGCTACATCGAATAAAATGAGCATCCCAGATACCCCAAATAATATCTGTTCATTATAATAAGAAAGAACAGTGTCAATCATTTCTCTGGACAAGAGAAGAAGTATGCCCCGTGTGCAAAGTCAGATAGAGTAATGCCTCCAAGGAAAACGCCTCCTTGCTTGCTATTTTGGCGGAAATTCTTCAGGGGGACTCCTCTCCAACTTTCTTTAGATACTGTAAAAGAAGACGTAAAAATTGAAAATTCTTTGGGATTCGTCTGAATATCTGAAAAGCGTTTTTTTAACTTTGTTTTATTAAAATTATCTTAGTTTAAAAAATTAACAAAACATTGTTACGACTCACATAGCTCGCTTGGTGGTAATGGTCTTATATTTAATTAGTCGTTCCTGACGAACAAAATTGCAAAAATGTCCTCATATATTAAAGAAGGAAGTATTTTTCAATTCTCAACAACTAACTGCGAAGGAAAGGAAGTACCACTATCGAAATTTAAGTTATTTTTATTAATTTAATGAAAGTGGCAACATTTGTCTTGTTGTTAACATCGCATGCAAATGTGGCCTCGCAAAGAGAAATCTCCAAGAATTTAGGATTCTTATCGACAAACTTGCAGAAAAAAATTTCAAGCTTCTTCTATTTCCAAGCGGCCAATTCTTGAATCAAGTTTCCATCTTTAAAAAATTTTAGGAATTTTCTGAAATTGAAGAAACAAAGAGTTTCGTAAAAAACTTTTTGGGAGAGTGTAAAAATTATGAATTATTCGCGAAAGTAAATGTCAATGGAAACTCAACTCATCCGCTCTTCAAACTCCTAAAAAATAAACTTGAAGGTACAATTGTCAAGTACGTTATATGTATATTCCACTCAGTGCTATTAAATGGAACTTTACTAAGTTCTTAACTGATTCTGACGGTGTCCCGGTTGCTCGATTCGGGCCTACAGATTATCCATTAGTTGATGTGTATAATACATTTAGTAGACGTTCGAAGAAAATATTAATAAGTTGCTTTAATACATTAAATTGGCGATTACTAATTTGAAAAGAACGTTTAATTTCTTATTTAATGGATTATAGAAGTAACTCATCAAAATATTAGGAAATTTAACAAGTCAAACACAATTTGAAATAAAATTGAGATCAAACTATATTTAAAACGACTAGTACTAAAGTAAACGCCAAGTAGTCCTTTCCTTTAAGGTCTGAGCGTACTTCTTAAGGGTTTAGGGTAGGGTTAGGGGATTATTTCATGAATGTCATAACAAAATATCACTGTCCGGTGTTTTGAACTGACTCAACCAGTCACCAACTTTCCACATTTCTCTAACAAATCTCTATTCTGTGTTAATAAACCTACTTAAGTGCCAGTAATAAACCGTTCACCCACCAGTCGTTTACATTCAATCGTGAACAAATTGATTCCACTCTTTCGGTAGTGCAGTTTGGTTGCAGATCAGCCGAGATTTGTTAATAATCTACAATAAGGGGAAGTAGTATTGAGATTTTCAAGGCACTGTGGTGTCGGTCCCCACACGGAGGGAATTTAAGAGAGCTGCTTGGAGTGTACTCATATGGTACAGTGGTCGTTAAAAAAATTGCTAACCAATGTTTATTGAAAATTTTAAAACGCAAGCTTAGAAGGGGTAAGATGGTTTTACCACTAAAGGAGAAGATATTTTTCAAGCAATTTCTATGTTTTTTGACAGTGTTGGGTTATCTTGGAATAATGTATGTTGTTGCACAACCGATGGAGCTCCAGCAATGCTTGGCTTTCATTCTGGCTTTAGAGGCCAAGTTAGACTTGCTAACCAGGATACGAAACATATGCATTGTATGCTACATCGATATGCACTTGCTGCAAAAACATTACCTTCAGATTTAAGATATGTTCTCGATGATGTCGTACATATCATAAATTATATTAAAAAGAGTGCTTTAAATTCGCGCATTTTCAGACTTATTTGCGAAGAATTTGAAAAGGATGGAAAGGCTTTGTTATTCCACACTGAGGTGAGATGGCTATCTCGGGGAAACATTCTTGCCAGAGTTTTTTCTTTGAGGAATGAATTATCTGAATATTTTATTCGCGAAAACAATTCCAAATCATCGGAATTTATTTCGAAATTAATGGATAGTTCATGACTATCTAAACTTGCTTACTTGAGAGATGTCTTCTCTCGTATAAATTCACTCAACAAATCGCTTCAGGGAAGACATGAAACAATAATTTATTTTGTGGATAAAATAAGTTTGTTAACTGTTTCATATTAATTATTAGTGCTTTTTTGATGAAGTTAACACTGTGGAAAGAAAAAGTAAAACTAAATAATTTTACTATGTTTGAATCTTTTGAAGAACAATCTGTAAATATACATGCATTTGAAATCAAAAAAATAACCGAACTTATTTATGCGCATTTAACATATCTTCAACAAGAAGTAAATAAATACTTTCCAGAATTGAACGAAATTGATTTGAAATTCATTCGTACACCATTCAGTGTTGATTCACGTTTGGTCGATGAAAATATCGAAGAGGCTTTTGTTGACATGATCAATAATTCAAACGCAAAAGATTTGTATGAAAAACTTGCCTTATCAAGATTTTGGTGCGAAATGTATAAGCATTATCCTTCCGTAAGCGCAAATGCATTAAATTTGTTGCTTATATTCCCGACAACATATTTATGCGAACATGGCTTCTCAGCACTTCTCAATATAAAAAATAATCATCGCGCAAGACTGAATATTGAAGATGACATCAGGGTTTGCTTGTCGACAACCGAGCCTCTTATTTAAAAAATTGCCTCGAAAAAACAATATCAACCTTCTCACTAATTTTCTCTATTGATTTAATAATAAATTTTGTTTTTAGATAAATAAAATTTTTTTGACAAAAAACTTAATAAATATGTAGGGGGTCCGCGAAATTTTTCATTTACTCACAAGGGGTCCGCGGAAAAAAAAGGTTGAGAACCACTGGGTTATTTGATGGCCATAACATGTAGAAAACAAGAGCAAAGACATCGATTCAAGATTCGTCTGTAATGCAGGTGACTCATGCAGTGAAAGGGTTACAGACACGGAAAAAATGGAGATTCAAATAGATTGGTGGTCAAAGTTCTACGCTTCGACGGGGGAACCAGTGAAATGCGGAAATTATTTTAAAAAAAGATTTGAAACTATAAAAGTTGATATAAAATGTTTTACTATTAGATTTATGACACGCCGCTAGAAGACGCAGACAAATTTCAAAAATTTCACGATTTTTGTAATACTTTTAATCTTTATCGAGGAAAGACAGACAACGAAGAAACGGAATGTGTCGGACAATTCAAAGTTATTGTGTGAATATACTTGTTAGGGGTGTTTCCGCATTCATCCTCTTGAGGCAGGAGTCGTTTCATGTCAGAATGTTCCAAAAATTCCATTTTTATCAGAAGAAAAGTGTATAATCCGTGTCTATGTCCTCAAAGCAGTGGATCTCAGACCAGTGGACAAATCCGGACTTGTTTGCATTGATTTGAATATTTCAGTCGGATCCATATTTAAAAATAAAAATTGGATCTCAAAAAATAGATAATCGAAAGGAGTACGTGCCCGCCAACCTAAATCCTTGGTTTGGGAGGTATGAAAGTTCTAGAATGTTATAGAATGTTCGAATTAAAGGTGCAAATTCCGGAGGAAAAAAACCTTGTCATTTCTGTGATGGACTACGACTTACATACGAAAAACGATTTGATCGGAAAGACAGTTATAGACCTTGAAGATAGACTTTTGACGAAACATCGAGCTACCTGTGGTCTTCCAAAAAACTACTATACGTGATATAGCGAGTAAATATGTTGACAGGGATGGTCCTAACGTATGGAGAGATTCTGTCAAACCCAAGAAAATCCTGGAATCATTTTGCAGTCAAAACAACCTGGAGAAACCGATTTATTTTGAAAAATCTCTAAAAATCGGAGAGAGATGTTTTTTTTAGAAGACTTTGGTGATTTATGTTGATAACTTTGCCAGAAACTTCGGGAATTATAAATGATTACTTTGGAGAGGCCTCTGAGAGACTGGCCTTGCATATCTTAAATGCAATGCCTTTAGTGAAAGAACACGTCGAAACTCGTCCATTGTACAACGATATTCAGCCAGAAATTGAAAAGGTTGTCAAAAATTAATAAAACTAAAAAGGGGAAATTGATCGACATGTTTCCTCTCTGAACCAGATCATCTGTCGATCTCTTCGAACTGCTGGATTCCACACACAATTGGAACCTGCAGGGATTTTCGTAGAGGACGGCAGAAGACCCGATGGGATGACCACATTTTCATTCCAGAGGGGAAAGTGTCTGGTTTGGGACGTCACGTGTGTGAACTCCTTTTCCAATCAGAATATCAAATTATGCATCGAGAATCCTGGAGCCTCGTCTGAACGGGCTGAGAAAAGAAAAGCTGAGAAATACGCTGGAATTGGGAATGGGAGAGTGTTTGTCCCCCTAGCTGTTGAGACGTCAGGAATACAGGGGCCTTCTACTCGGACCCTAATCCAGCGCATTGCCTCATTAATCGAAAGGGTTACCGGCGACCCGTGTGAGCACCGGTATTTAATCGAAAGAATATCTATAGCCATAGTCAGAGGCAATACTCTGGCTATCTGCCAATGACTATTTCTATTTTGATTTAATTAATTAATTTTAATATAATTCAAATTATTTCTTTTTTTTTTGTAAAACAAAAACTATTTGATAATAACTACAAGTTAATTAATTAAAAGCTTCATGGGCGGGTCGTTTCTTTACAACTCGTCCATACAAACCTTTTGAGTTTAGAATTCTTGTTATTGTGCGTGCTGAGACTTTTTTGTGTAATTTTTTCCATTTCTGAAGACAAGGTAGCTGCGGTTCGAAAATTATCAGTTGATAATGATAAAAGAATCCTAATTTCATCTTGACTAAACTTGGGTGGCCTTCCAGATCCAGCCTTTCTGCACGTAATCCCGGTTTTTAGATATTTTTTAACAAAGTCCCAAACAGTTGTCTTCGGTATATTTACGATGTCCGAAATCATTTTATAGGAGAAATTTTGATTATATAAAGATATAATTTGTCCTTTTTTGAAATTATTCATTTCTTTATAATAAAAATTGTATTCTGCGAGTTGAACAAAATACCGTTCGGAATTCTTTGTCGCTAGAAAACACGTTTCTGCTTTAATTTAAGACAATAATTATTTTATTAAGAAATAATTATCGGGGGGACGGAAAAAGGCCTGACGGGATAACTGTGTTTCCTTTCAACAGGGGGAAGCCTCTCACCTGGGATGCCACGTGTGTGGACTCTTTCTCGCCTCAGAACCTGCTGATATCCGCCTCCGCTCCTGGATCTATTGCCACAACCGCGGAATGCAAAAAGATGCGGAAGTACTCCTCAGTTACGGAGAAGTTCCAATTCCTTCCATTCGCGGTTGAGACTTCCGGTTCCTTGGGCAGTAAGGCAATCAGCTTCGTTCAGGAGACCGGGTCCCACATGTCTGCCATTACAGGCGACGCCCGCGAATCGAGATGGTTTTTCGAGCGGATATCCCTTGCGATAGTACGCTCTAATTCTTTCTCGATCGCTAAACAGTTGATCTCTAAACAGTAGGGATCTTTATAATTACGCAAATCTAGCAGAAAATTTTAAAACGCCAGAATAGAGTAGATAAAAAGGTTTTAGACGAGCTGTAAAAAGCGCATATTATCCAGAAATATGTCAAACTGATCCCCTGAAAAAATGAGCTCGATTGATATCACACACGTGGAGAACTGAGTAGGGATCTTTATAATTACGCAAATCTTGCTGAAAATTTTAAAAAGCCAGAATAGAGTAGATAAAAAGGTTTTAGACGAGCTGTAAAAAGCGGCATATTATCCAGAAATATGAAAACTGATCCCCTGAAAAAATGAGCTCGATTGATATCACACACGTGGAGAACTGAGTAGGGATCTTTATAATTACGCAAATCTTGCTGAAAATTTTAAAACGCCAGAATAGAGTAGATAAAAAGGTTTTAGACGAGCTGTAAAAAGCGCATATTATCCAGAAATATGTCAAACTGATCCCCTGAAAAAATGAGCTCGATTGATATCACACACGTGGAGAACTGAGTAGGGATCTTTATAATTACGCAAATCTTGCTGAAAATTTTAAAACGCCAGAATAGAGTAGATAAATAGGTTTTAGACGAGCTATAAAAAGCGCATATTATCCAGAAATATTTCAAACTGATCCCCTGAAAAAATGAGCTCGATTGATATCACACACGTGGAGAACTGAGTAGGGATCTTTATAATTACGCAAATCTTGCTGAAAATTTTAAAACGCCAGAATAGAGTAGATAAAAAGGTTTTAGACGAGCTGTAATAAGCGCATATTATCCAGAAATATTTCAAACTGATTCCCTGAAAAAATGAGCTCGATTGATATCACTAGGGCAATTTTTTTTTTAACCTAAAAACTTCGATTTTTTAACCTAAAAATTTTAACTTTTTAACCTAAAAATAACCAAATTTTAACCTATAAAACAAAAATTTTAACCTAACAAATTTTAACTTAAGAATCATTTATTATACAAACATATAACATAATTCTCTATATTTTCAATATTAAAATTTCTGTTATCCCTCATAAAGTTTTTAATTTGAGAGAAGCATCGTTCTATGGAAGAGGATGAAGGCTGACACTTTAAAAGCATACAATATTCTTCAGGAGAAATTGATGAATTTGTCATTCTTATAATTTGACATAAATCATTTTTTTGTAATCGTTCATTCAAATATTTTTCAATTATATCTGATTCGTCGTCAAATTTTAAATTCTTTAGCTCATTGTAAGCTAACTCTATTGAGGAGTGAGAACTTTCAAATTTGCACAATAATTCTGCTATTATTAAACTAGTTTTACCTGGAATTGTCGAATAATTTCTAACAATAGAACTTAAGCTTTTTACTAGAGATTCATCTCTTAGGCTATTTTTTGCAGCCTGAACAATGATTCCATCATCAGGAATTGTTTTGAAAATGTTTATCACATGTATTAAATTTTTTGCATAATAAAATGCAGCAGTTAGCCAAGTACCCCATCTAGTTAAAACTACATGAGGTGGAATTCCAATTTCGTAAATAGTCGTTTTCTCTTGTTATTTTTTGTTATTGCCGCTTGAATTGATGCAATAAGAGAATCAATTTCAGGATAAATAGTCCTGATTTTCATTGAACAATTATGCATCAGATGAGCAACACAAGTTACGTGAAATAACCTTGGATATAAAAGCTTAAGAACTTTCCAGCTATAATTATATGTTAAATTAAAACCTGCTAGCATATATTTAGCGGAATCTGTTATTAGGAGAAGGAAATTTTGTCTTTCAATTAAAACGCATTTAATCGTATCGTCAACAATTTGAATAATTGTTTCTTTGGTAGAAGTTTTATCAATTTTTACGAAAGAAATCAAATAAGTTTTATCGGGATTTTTAAGTATCCCCATTAAAACTGCAACAAATTTTTGACTACGAATAGTGACCTCGTCACTTATGGCGAATACAAGTTGATTTCTAAAAAATTATATATTCATAAACCTAAACTTTTCTTGAAATAATACAATATATTCAGTTTTCAATTGTTTAACGCACATTCTTGCTTTGTATTGGGAAGGAAGAGGCAAAGAAGTATTCTTGAATAAATTCTTTAGAGGAGGCATAGTCAATTTATGCAAGGGTATATCGCATTGAATAAATGCTTTAGTGACTTGCATTGACCAGTCATCATTGGGTAACTCGTCCAAACAAGGCTGATAGAAATTATTCTCTAAAAATTATATTAATTTGTAAAACTTAATAAATTTGAGTGCTTCTTCGATTCTCGGTGAGAATTCACAAAATGCTTTTTCTCACACCTGACTGTGCATAAGCAAAGTTGACATTGCAACTCGCCATTCTCTCGTAATAAAAACTCCAGCGGATATTCAATAACAATTTTTTTTGCCTTAAAATACATTGTTTTTGCAGTTCTTGGCATACTAAACACCCACGCGCTATTTTAAATAAAGTTAAAATTTTTAACTTTATAAAAAATTTTTTTTAACTTTTTAACTTTATTTTTTTCTTTAATAAGTAACTATTTCATTTAAAAAATACTTTATTTTTACTTTTAAGCCAAAATACACATTTTCATATATTTTAACTTTTTTAACTTAAATTGCCCTAGATATCACACACGTGGAGAACCGAGTAGGGATCTTTATAATTACCCAAATCTTGCTGAAAATTTTAAAAAGCCAGAATAGAGTATATAAAAAGGTTTTAGACGAGCTGTAAAAAGCGCAAATTATCCAGAAATATTTCAAACTGATCCGCTGAAAAATGAGCTTGATTGATATCACACACGTGGAGAACTGAGTAGGGATCTTATAATTACGCAAATCTTGCTAAAAATTTTAAAAAGCCAGAATAGAGTATATAAAAAGGTTTTAGACGAGCTGTAAAAAGCGAAATTATCCTAAAATATTTCAAACTGATCCACTGAAAAAATGAGCTTGATTGATATTACACACGTGGAGAACTGAGTAGGGATCTTTTTAATTACGCAAATCTTGCTGAAAATTTTAAAAAGCCAGAATAGAGTATATAAAAAGGTTTTAGACGAGCTGTAAAAAGCGCAAATTATCCAGAAATATTTCAAACTGATCCCCTGAAAAAATGAGCTTGATTGATATCACACACGTGGAGAACTGAGTAGGGATCTTTATAATTACGCAAATCTTGCTGAAAATTTTAAAAAGCCAGAATAGAGTATATAAAAAGGTTTTAGACGAGCTGTAAAAAGCGCAAATTATCCTAAAATATTTCAAACTGATCCCCTGAAAAAATGAGCTCGATTGATATCACACACGTGGAGAACTGAGTAGGGATCTTTTTAATTACGCAAATCTTGCTGAAAATTTTAAAAAGCCAGAATAGAGTATATAAAAAGGTTTTAGACGAGCTGTAAAAAGCGCATATTATCCAGAAATATTTCAAACTGATCCCCTGAAAAAATGAGCTCGATTGATATCACACACGTGGAGAACTGAGTAGGGATCTTTATAATCACGCAAATCTTGCTAAAAATTTTAAAACGCCAGAATAGAGTAGATAAAAAGTTTTTAGACGAGCTGTAAAAAGCGCATATTATCCAGAAATATTTCAAACTGATCCCTTGAAAAAATGCGCTCGATTGATATCACACAGTGGAGAACTGAGTAAGATCTTTATAATACGCAAATCTTGCTGAAAATTTTAAAAAGCCAGAATAGAGTATATAAAAAGGTTTTAGACGAGCTGTAAAAAGCGCATATTATCCTAAAATATTTCAAACTGATCCCCTGAAAAAATGAGCTCGATTGATATCACACACGTGGAGAACTGAGTAGGGATCTTTATAATTACGCAAATCTTGCTGAAATTTTAAAAAGCCAGAATAGAGTATATAAAAAGGTTTTAGACGAGCTGTAAAAAGCGCAAATTATCCTAAAATATTTCAAACTGATCCCCTGAAAAAATGAGCTCGATTGATATCACACACGTGGAGAACTGAGTAGGGATCTTTATAATTACCCAAATCTTGCTGAAAATTTTAAAACGCCAGAATAGAGTAGAGAAAAAGGTTTTAGACGAGCTGTAAAAAGCGCATATTATCCAGAAATATTTCAAACTGATCCCCTGAAAAAATCAGCTCGATTGATATCCCACACGTGGAGAACTGAGTAGGGATCTTTATAATCACGCAAATCTTGCTAAAAATTTTAAAACGCCAGAATAGAGTAGATAAAAAGTTTTTAGACGAGCTGTAAAAAGCGCATATTATCCAGAAATATTTCAAACTGATCCCCTGAAAAAATGAGCTCGATTGATATCACACACGTGGAGAACTGAGTAAGATCTTTATAATTACGCAAATCTTGCTGAAAATTTTAAAAAGCCAGAATAGAGTATATAAAAAGGTTTTAGACGAGCTGTAAAAAGCGCATATTATCCAGAAATATTTCAAAATGATCCCCTGAAAAAATGAGCTCGATTGATATCACACACGTGGAGAACTGAGTAGGGATCTTTATAATTACGCAAATCTTGATGAAAATTTTAAAACGCCAGAATAGAGTAGATAAAAAGGTTTTAGACGAGCTGTAAAAAGCGCATATTATCCAGAAATATTTCAAACTGATCCCCTGAAAAAATGAGCTTGATTGATATCACACACGTGGAGAACTGAGTAGGGATCTTTATAATTACGCAAATCTTGCTGAAAATTTTAAAAAGCCAGAATAGAGTATATAAAAAGGTTTTAGACGAGCTGTAAAAAGCGCAAATTATCCTAAAATATTTCAAACTGATCCCCTGAAAAAATGAGCTCGATTGATATCACACACGTGGAGAACTGAGTAGGGATCTTTATAATCAAGCAATCTTGCTAAAAATTTTAAAACGCCAGAATAGAGTAGATAAAAAGGTTTTAGACGAGCTGTAAAAAGCGCATATTATCCAGAAATATTTCAAACTGATCCCCTGAAAAAATGAGCTCGATTGATATCACACACGTGGAGAACTGAGTAAGATCTTTATAATTACGCAAATCTTGATGAAAATTTTAAAACGCCAGAATAGAGTAGATAAAAAGGTTTTAGACGAGCTGTAATAAGCGCATATATCCAGAAATATTTCAAACTGATCCCCTGAAAAAATGAGCTTGATTGATATCACACACGTGGAGAACTGAGTAGGGATCTTTATAATTACGCAAATCTTGCTGAAAATTTTAAAAAGCCAGAATAGAGTATATAAAAAGGTTTTAGACGAGCTGTAAAAAGCGCAAATTATCCTAAAATATTTCAAACTGATCCCCTGAAAAAATGAGCTCGATTGATATCCCACACGTGGAGAACTGAGTAGGGATCTTTATAATCACGCAAATCTTGCTAAAAATTTTAAAACGCCAGAATAGAGTAGATAAAAAGTTTTTAGACGAGCTGTAAAAAGCGCATATTATCCAGAAATATTTCAAACTGATCCCCTGAAAAAATAGCTCGATTGATATCACACACGTGGAGAACTGAGTAAGATCTTTATAATTACGCAAATCTTGCTGAAAATTTTAAAAAGCCAGAATAGAGTATATAAAAAGGTTTTAGACGAGCTGTAAAAAGCGCAAATTATCCTAAAATATTTCAAACTGATCCACTGAAAAAATGAGCTTGATTGATATCACACACGTGGGGAACTGAGTAGGATCTTTTTAATTACACCCTCTTTGCTGAAAATTTTAAAACGCCAGAATAGAGTAGAGAAAAAGGTTTTAGACGAGCTGTAAAAAGCGCAATTATCCAGAAATATTTCAAACTGATCCCCTTAAAATTATAGTTATTTGTCTTATTCAGAACAAAGATATCAGCCTTATTACTTTGGACAATGATGCCAATATTTATTGTCGTGCCCTCACGTATTTTACAAATTCATTAGCTACTGTAGATTGCACAAAGTGTGTCCCGACTCTGATTATTTAATGGCATATTATCTACAAAGATCTATATGAATGCAGCTGACGACTTAATTTCGCCACCGCGAATAATCACTATTGAGCACCTGATCACATTTTGTTGAAATGGGAGTTGCAATGAGAGAACTTGTCTTTAGGATTCTAAACAAAAATAGAATTCCCTAAATTCAAGATAATTATTCCCATGTAAGTCAAACCTCTATTGCTCTACCTCTATTGCTCGCCACCTCTATTGTTCCCCACACTTTAAAAAAATTGAAAATTTTTAAAGAAACTCTATTTTCTCGCCAATTCCAAATCTCGCCACTATTTTGCATTATTAAAAAAATTTTTTTGGTTAAACTAACACTAATATAAAATCATTTTAACCACGACAATGGAAAATATAGCTTCTGTTTTTTTTTTCATCGTAAGAAAAAAAATTTTAAGAAGATCAATAAATATTTCACGCTTGAGAAAGAAAAAATGCTTGATAGTGATAACTGGAACAGATAAAAAAATTCACTGTTAATTGGAAAGTTCAAGAAACCTAGACGCTTTAAGAATTTTAATGTGGAAAAATATATTGATTATAGAAATTCTAAAAAGTCGGGATCATTAGCAAAAATTTTAACGAATGGCTTCTTTCATGGAATCGTGATCTTCAAATTTTCAAACAATTTAAGAATTTATTAACTTTGTTACAATTTTAAATAATTAAATTTCGCCAAGATTTGGTCGATCCCAAAAAATGGCGTGATTTAGAGGTTTGACTGTATAAGCCACAGGGATAACTCCGTAAGATTTACATTGGTAACTATTAGACAATGAAATAATTTTTATTATGTTAATTGGATATTAATTCAAAATGAAAGAGTTAGGAGAATAGCCGGGGAATTATTTTTGACTATAGGCAGAGAGACTTGCTCGGGAGATACTGTGCTCGAGAAAGTCGCCGGTCACCCTCTTTATAAGCGACCCAAGGAGTCGGAGCAGGCTAAGAATGGCAGGTCCTGCATTCCAGATGTGTCGACTACTAAAGAGACAAACACTCTGCTATTTCGGACATTCTTCGTCTAAAAGGCAACCAGTAGTCTTACAAGTTCAGCCACTGCTCCGGAACCATACATTTTTAAGCACGGCAGTAATTTTGGTCTGTGGGCTCGTTCAATTCTTCGTACGATTAGGCGTAGATTAGAGATGCCCAGTGCAATTGCTACATCGAATAAAATGAGCATCCCAGATACCCCAAATAATATCTGTTCATTATAATAAGAAAGAACAGTGTCAATCATTTCTCTGGACAAGAGAAGAAGTATGCCCCGTGTGCAAAGTCAGATAGAGTAATGCCTCCAAGGAAAACGCCTCCTTGCTTGCTATTTTGGCGGAAATTCTTCAGGGGGACTCCTCTCCAACTTTCTTTAGATACTGTAAAAGAAGACGTAAAAATTGAAAATTCTTTGGGATTCGTCTGAATATCTGAAAAGCGTTTTTTTAACTTTGTTTTATTAAACTTATCTTAGTTTAAAAAATTAACAAAACATTGTTACGACTCACATAGCTCGCTTGGTGGTAATGGTCTTATATTTAATTAGTCGTTCCTGACGAACAAAATTGCAAAAATGTCCTCATATATTAAAGAAGGAAGTATTTTTCAATTCTCAACAACTAACTGCGAAGGAAAGAAGTACCACTATCGAAATTTAAGTTATTTTATTAATTTAATGAAAGTGGCAACATTTGTCTTGTTGTTAACATCGCATGCAAATGTGGCCTCGCAAAGAGAAATCTCCAAGAATTTAGGATTCTTATCGACAAACTTGCAGAAAAAAATTTCAAGCTTCTTCTATTTCCAAGCGGCCAATTCTTGAATCAAGTTTCCATCTTTAAAAAATTTTAGGAATTTTCTGAAATTGAAGAAACAAAGAGTTTCGTAAAAAACTTTTTGGGAGAGTGTAAAAATTATGAATTATTCGCGAAAGTAAATGTCAATGGAAACTCAACTCATCCGCTCTTCAAACTCCTAAAAAATAAACTTGAAGGTACAATTGTCAAGTACGTTATATGTATATTCCACTCAGTGCTATTAAATGGAACTTTACTAAGTTCTTAACTGATTCTGACGGTGTCCCGGTTGCTCGATTCGGGCCTACAGATTATCCATTAGTTGATGTGTATAATACATTTAGTAGACGTTCGAAGAAAATATTAATAAGTTGCTTTAATACATTAAATTGGCGATTACTAATTTGAAAAGAACGTTTAATTTCTTATTTAATGGATTATAGAAGTAACTCATCAAAATATTAGGAAATTTAACAAGTCAAACACAATTTGAAATAAAATTGAGATCAAACTATATTTAAAACGACTAGTACTAAAGTAAACGCCAAGTAGTCCTTTCCTTTAAGGTCTGAGCGTACTTCTTAAGGGTTTAGGGTAGGGTTAGGGGATTATTTCATGAATGTCATAACAAAATATCACTGTCCGGTGTTTTGAACTGACTCAACCAGTCACCAACTTTCCACATTTCTCTAACAAATCTCTATTCTGTGTTAATAAACCTACTTAAGTGCCAGTAATAAACCGTTCACCCACCAGTCGTTTACATTCAATCGTGAACAAATTGATTCCACTCTTTCGGTAGTGCAGTTTGGTTGCAGATCAGCCGAGATTTGTTAATAATCTACAATAAGGGGAAGTAGTATTGAGATTTTCAAGGCACTGTGGTGTCGGTCCCCACACGGAGGGAATTTAAGAGAGCTGCTTGGAGTGTACTCATATGGTACAGTGGTCGTTAAAAAAATTGCTAACCAATGTTTATTGAAAATTTTAAAACGCAAGCTTAGAAGGGGTAAGATGGTTTTACCACTAAAGGAGAAGATATTTTTCAAGCAATTTCTATGTTTTTTGACAGTGTTGGGTTATCTTGGAATAATGTATGTTGTTGCACAACCGATGGAGCTCCAGCAATGCTTGGCTTTCATTCTGGCTTTAGAGGCCAAGTTAGACTTGCTAACCAGGATACGAAACATATGCATTGTATGCTACATCGATATGCACTTGCTGCAAAAACATTACCTTCAGATTTAAGATATGTTCTCGATGATGTCGTACATATCATAAATTATATTAAAAAGAGTGCTTTAAATTCGCGCATTTTCAGACTTATTTGCGAAGAATTTGAAAAGGATGGAAAGGCTTTGTTATTCCACACTGAGGTGAGATGGCTATCTCGGGGAAACATT